>NC_143053.1:184150606-184453636 GCF_052426305.1 Pelodiscus sinensis | reverse complement strand
AGTGACTCATCTAAAGTCAAGACTGAGTCACTGGAAGAGCTAATAAGAAACCCCAGAGTCCCTGACTCAGGCTCCCAGCTTGCATGTGCTTCCCCATGTGTGTATACAGGGCCGGGTGTTCTGTTCACCGGGCCTGGCCTCCCTCCTTTTACTTACTAGGTAAGTGGCCAATAATTCCAACTCAGATAAGGGAAGTGAGAAGAAGTATATAATAATAGAAAGTATGGAACCTTGTGGTTCCACTAAATAATTCAGCATTTCTTGGATTGTTTGATAAATAAGAAACAATACCATAATAACACTGAAATGGATATGGTCAAAGCCTAAGAAACCAATATTTTTTGATAGAATACATTCCCTATTCATGCTCTTTCACATTTAATACGCCTGTAAATGTATATTTTATCCTCTCTATATCAAATTTCAGTTTATTTTAAATGGTGCATGGTAATAGCCTCACCTAGCAGTGATTCAACAAGCTTAGCTCCCATCAAAATCAATGGGAGACAGGGACTTTGCAGGATTGGGCCCTTTCAGGAACCTGATATGCAGTCCTCATTTGGGCAAAATTCTTATGGGCTTCAAGGGGAATTTAATGGGAGTGAAAGCTGCAGGGTAGAACCCTAGGAAAGTTGCAGAAATCACTCACATGGAATACAAAGTTCAACATAAAAACAAAAATTAATGAATACAGGAAATAATGTATCTATCTTCATAAATTACAGCTTCATGTTTGCTTATAACCATGTTAATACTCAACAGTTCATTTGCAGATCAGCATCAATCAAAATGCAAGCAAAAGGTAGAAAAGTGCAGAATATATCACGACTCCATTGTATGTCGTTCAAAAGGGCTGGACCCTCCATTCTTCATTCACTTAAATGGTTCTTAGTCACAGAAATAGTCCCACTGCACTCAAATGGCCTGATTCTCATTTGCATGAAGGCTCCTACAAATTACATCTATGCTCACCTTAGAGCAGTGCAAAGGGGCCTTATTGTAAGAGAGAATCAGAAGCTGTGTGCATAATCATTTGCATTTATACAAAATCAGTCTAAATAGCCAGCAAATCAGAATGATAGTATTTTATCCCCACCTTGCACAGGTGCAAACAATGATTACTTTCAGTTCAAAGCAGAGGAAAATCAGTCCCAAAAGGTCTATTTGTGTGAGCTGAAATCAAAAGATCAGACTCTATGGAAGTAACCCCCAAAAGACTCCTCTGAAGGTTGCCTCTGTGTAAAGTCTCTTTTTGATGGAAAGAAAAACTTGGGTACTTAACGCAGGAATGGAAACCACTGGTATTACACTTTATTTTGGTAAGCAAAAAGCCTATTACTGCTATACAGTGTTATACGTGAACTGCCACAGTTCTCACATCACTAGTCCATAGAAAATGTGTTGCGACTATCATGTTTATGCCTGCATGCCAAGAGAATATACAAAGTTTCATTAAGGTTGGTTTCTTGTCTATTTTGTGATATTCTTAAACGCAGACTTTTACAGTGTTTGCAGACACCTCTGTGCATATTCAAATACCATTTTCCATCCTGGTTACATAAAGTTTTGCCTCTATTAGAAAATTAAGTTTTATGCATCCCCTAAACCTTCATCAGACATGCAAGTCACCAAGAAAATGAACTCTTTAACTAACCTTTAAAACAATTTCCTTTACAAACATAACTTGTAGGAAATACTACTACTAACAGGGATTTTTAAAGGGGGTCAATTGTTTCTGAGAATTGTCCAAGCATTTTCTTATCACTAATCGTTAATTTGTATAAAGCTAACACTGTATTAAAGGGCTTTGAAGTTTGTGATGTACATTTTGTTTTTTAAAAAAAGTTGTCTAAAAACAGACATTGAGAAATACTTTCTTATATAGTGGAAAATTGCTGTATGAGAATGGAATCCCCTTTCTTAAATTTTCAGAATAAAAGGTGAGTAAATTAAGAGCTGTGTGTCCTTACCATCTGACATCTACCTGGAAGTCATTCACATCTGGGTAAATGAGATGTAAAATGCTAAGGGTCTTATTTTAATTTACACTAAAACTTATTCCACCATTCCGGGGGACAGATCTTCAGCTGATGGAAACTGTCATCATTCCTTTGGCAACTTACATCAACTGAGAACTCACCCTAGGCAATGTAATGGGACCTTAAAGGTGGGCATAAATTATATCCGTTTTCCCTTTGTGGCTTTTTTACACAGTGAGAGCAATATAAAGGGGGCCTGAATGAGAATCAGGCCCTACCTTTCTGGTTTGGTAGCATTTTACACCTACTTTGAAAAATGTGAATAGCTACACTAGGTACAAGACACTGAAGAACAAAGCCCAGAGTGAAGAAAGATTCTATTATAATTTAAAGAGCCAGGTGCTGGTTTATATCCTTAGGGCTCCAAAGTTAAGTTGCTCTTTAATTCAGGATGCTGCAAGATTTGAATAATGTCATTGTTTTATTAAAAGCCAATTAAGCTGATTTTCGTGCAGGAGCAGAATACACAATGGCCATTTTTTCAACTCATTCAATTTCTTTTAAAACAGCACTTGGCTTTACTACAGATGGCATCAAAGTACCAATATATATTATCACATGTCCTAATCACACAAATGTCCTAACTGTTCCCAGTGATTAACCCAGCACCTGAACATTCAGGTGGTGTTAAGAAAAATTAAAATGTGCTGCACTTTATGTGCACTTCTGCAATATTAACCATTAAGAAACTGGTGCTATATAGGCAAAAGCTCTCAATTTGATACTCTGTCTGACAGTACAGGGGGAAAAAATGAACTAAAACGAAAAAGTGCAGATTGCATTTATTCTCTGCATTCATTTTCCTCCATAAGATCATATGTGAGTACTTTACACACTATCCAATAGTTCCTACATTCAAAGTACTCTACATTCATGTCAGTAAATGTTATTCTCAAACACAAGTCAAAGAGACAGTCAGCGACAAAACTAGTTCTAAATTAATGATGGCAGAATGCTACCAAGACGACGCCATAGAAACCCCACTGAAACAGGAGTGAAAATCAGGTCACTTCTTAGCAAAGCTCATCACAAAGATATTTATGTTTTTATTAACTTTTTTTAAACTTAAATTTTGGGAGCCAAGTTTCCCATGTGATGCGCTAATTCAAAAATGCTAACGCAGGAGCACAGGACCCCACCTGCTATCAAGTGATTGAGATCTTTTAATTCCTCATATAATTACTGCTGGCTGACACCCATTTGTTGGTGATCGGCTTCTGGTTCCTCCTCTTCTACATCTGCGTTATACTCTTCAAATGCATCATCATCGACATCTGGAAGCCCCAGTAACTATTTTTAAAGAAGAGAAAATGGGAAGGTATAATAATCAATGGCAAAGATCAAACTGATGCCATGGTCACCCCAATATTTGGCTTTTTCCTGAAAGCCCCAGAGTCACGAGACTATGTGAGAATCTCAGCTTTCTTTAAGTAAATTCCCAGTCCTCATGGTTGTATAACAAAACTTCAAAATGTGAACCAAGTGCACCCTGAAGGCTCAGAAACCAATGTACAAATAAAATCATCCCCAAACGTTTTTTGGAGTAGGGAGGAAAAGACACTTTATGATTTTTTAGCCAGTCATGATTTTTGAATGCTCAGGGTAGGTAATACAACCAATGCTCTAAATTAAAAAAGACCCTATGTAGTATTCTCTGTTTGCATTGCATTCAGTAACCATAAGAGGAGATCTTTTGCACCAAAAAGGAAACCATTCTATCCCTATCCACAGGAACGGCCAGAGTGCAGCAGACTGAATTAGATGGGGGAGCCATAGGTATTAAAGCCCTAAAAGACACATGATCCCAGCATGCAATTGCTTCCTCTGGAACTATTCACTCTCTCAGTCAAGTGGGAGCATTTTATGCAGGGTTCAATAGTCATAGCAAGAAATAGCTGCATATGAAAATCAAAGTTGGCCCACAATCCTTTCAAATTTCTGCAAATTAGATTTAGATTCCTTAACAAGGTACCAATACATCTCTCAGCTGGGCAAAGTTTGGATGACTCAGCTCTATAATGTTTCAGATCACTGTCATGGCAACTCTTTGTTTTGGAAGATGGAAAAACTATTTGAACTTTTCCCTTTCCTCTAAAAAGAGATTGGCAAGTCAATGAAATTCAAGAATATGTAAACACATCCCAGTCTAAAAATGCATCTGTTTTGAAAATCTCATACCAGACTCTTCACAAAACATACTTAAATAGCTATTAATATCTGCAAAGCATAATCATGTGCTAAGCATTATTGTAATAGTAAGTATTTACCCTGCCAAGACTGAAAGAGCAACCCTACATGCATGATGCACTTTCTTTGGGGAGTGATGCACCTGCTGTCTTCACAGGAGGGGCAAAAACAAGCATCTCCTCTAGGAGAGGGAAAACTACACAGCCAATTTTTAAAAATGTAAGTTAGTTTTTCAAAAAACTATACATTGGATACACAGATAATACCCAGCTGTGGCCTTTGGGCCCAACGAAGCTCATGGGTATTGGGCCCACCATCTCTTGATCTGCGGGAAAACTAACCACATAAATGAGAATATTAACCTTCATTTTGGGAATGAGGGAACTTTTTAGCTCTTCTTCTGCAAAATGAAGCACAAGAAGTATAAACAGATATAAACATATAATGAGGGTAAAAAAACAAAAAACAAATAGGGATCCACTTCCATAATGAGAGGATGGAGATAGATAGATTAGATAGATAGATCTCTCTCACACTCCTACAACTCCTTATCTAAAATTAATTAGTTAAATGAGGAGTCTACCCCAAAGAAGCATCTTGCTAGTCCTCTGAAATCCTTAGGGGATTCAATCCATGGATTTTAGGTCCCTAAATGCCTCTGAGGATCTGAGCCTACGTGGCCTAGAAGCCTAAGCGCTCCTGTTCTGCCCTGCACTAGGAACACAGCCACAGACAGACTGCTGCTGCAGGGGGAGGACTGGAAAGACTGGTGCACTGCTTTGACATTCCTCAGCACAGAGAGCTCACAGAGCTACTCATGATTCTGTTCCCAGCAGCTGAAAATGTTGTGGTGGAACTCATAGGAAATCCCAAGAAGCGCAGGGATGTGATGCTTACCGATACTGCTTTGCTACCATGACATGGTGCTAGCAATGTGGCCATGAAATGTCAACAACGAAAGGCAGAAAAAACAGTCTGATCGGTTTTCAGTTCTCTCTCACTGCCGACAGGGTGCTAACAATGTGGTTATGAAATGTTGACAATGGGAGGCAGAAAAAACGGTTTGACCAGTTTTCACTTTTGGTGACTTTTGCCTGTCGACAGCATTTTCACTGCCAAACCTTCCCAGTGTAGACATACCCCTACATAAGACAGAAGGCATATCAGCTTTACATAGAAAACATCCTACTTGGATTTAATCTTTCATACTGAAAGTAGCACTTATTCTTGGAGGACTGGAATTTGCAGAAAGATGTTGCCGGTACATCTAATCAGAGAAGAGTAACAGTCATTTATATTTAGGGCATATGACTGAATTGTAAATAAATGCTTTGAGTAGGGATTATGGTCCTGAGATTTTTTTTTTATACATATATTTTAACCAGTGCAAAGTGTCTTGTATACTCACAGTGGCATCCAAATAATCCAATAGTTTGTAAAGGGCAGATCTAAGGGTTGGTGATAATGTATGTTATTGAAATCTAATAAATAAGTATTAAAATATGTACATATGTGGCTTAAGTAATATAAATGATTCTACTCTCAGGTGTGTTTGAGGAGATGAAACACAGATGCACAATACCATTAAATCAATGAGTTTTGTGGGGATTTTACTATTTGTTTTATTTTTTGCTAGCATTGGGAACATAGGCTATTCTGAAAGTTAAAATGATCTACATTTACTCTCCATCAACATTCTACAGGAGATGCATTAGAGACATGGCAGAGGGAACTATGGATGTACCTAGACCATAAACTCTAATCTAGACCCCGAGGACATGTCTAAACTACATTCCTCTTTCGAAAGAGGAATGTAAATGAGGCAAATCGAAAGTGCAAATGAAGCGTGGTTTAAATATCTCATGCTTCATTTGCATATTCACATCCGATCGCTGTTTTGAAAAAGGGTATTTCAAAAGTGAAACTGCAGTCTAGACGTTCTCCTGAAAAAAAAAACCTTTTTCAAAAGAACCCGTACTGCTGGAAAAATGAGGAGTATGGGTTCTCTTGAAAAAGGGGTTGGTTTTTTTTCCCGAAAGAACCACATGTAGGCTGTGGTTTCACTTTCGAAATACCCCTTTTCAAAACAGCAATCGGATGCAAATAGGCAAATGAAGCATGGGATATTTAAATCCACGCTTCATTTGCACTTTCAATTTACCTAATTTACATTCCTCTTTCGAAAGAGGAATGTAGTCTAGATACAGCCTTACAGATTCAGAACAACAGGGCAGAGGCAATGTTTTGTTTTATTGGTCTATATGGGGCCCAGAATACTTTTGGGTACGCAGTGAATAAATAACAATCTCTTTAAATAAGAATAGGTAAACTGTAACCTCCTGTAGATAAAAGCCCTGGGAGCTGATTAGAAGCCCAGGAAACTAGGGATGTAAAATCCTATTTAATTGTTTAACTAATTACATGTATTGTTTAACAGGTTAACTGCTCCCCCTATCTGTAGCGGGGCTGAAGAAGCCCCTGTCTGTGGGAAGACCCTTGCCTACTGTGGACAGACACTGCTCCAGATGACCAGAGCGCCTGTCTGTGGTGGGACGCATGAGGCTGGAGCAGCCGCTACAGGTTAATCAGAACTGGTAAGCCTCAGCAGTTAAAGAATGATGCTTACTGGTTAACCTTTCCCATCCCTACAGGAAACTCACGGTATTTCTCTCAATTCACTCTCCTCATAGAAAAGCCATCAGGGACACTTTGCCTCATCCAAACTAGGATTTAAAGATGTGATGTTAGCTAACATGTGGCAGCTAACACATTTTAAAAGTCTAGTCTAGACATTTAGTCTAGTCACACTGCCTTTCATACAAACCAAACTGACTAAATTAAAACTTAGTGGGGAATCCAGGCTGTAACTTGACCTGTTAAGCATGAGTTAAAAGCCATGTAAGGACATTCTACAGACATTGGTTTTCCTCATCACAGCTCCCTCTAAAGCTCAATAAAATCTCGATCCTGATGGACTAACATGGGGGTTTCCATAGTGGGTGCAAGAAGAGGAATGTGTGGAAAGGAATGTTGTCATGTAGGCTACACTCCCTCCTTAGCTGCTCCACCTCACAGATACACTGGGAAAAGATCTCCGCACAGACAAGTGGAGAGCCGTCTGGGGCCTAACTAATTAAACCTCACAATACCTCAGCAAGAGATGTGTATATCCCTCTTTATTGTCAATGAATCACACAGAGTTGGAGTGAAATTGAATGAATGTTTGCAAAGCACTTGGAAATCCTCAGATCTAGGAGCAAGGCACAACAGCACTAGAGCAATGGTTCTCAAACTATGGGTCGGGACCCCAAAGACATTCATCTTGGGCAATGGGGCTCAGGTTACTGGCCCCCTGCCTGGTACTGGACTCTTTGGGCTTTGGCCCTGCACCCTCACCCAGGGTGGTAGGATTTGGGGTTTGGCTTGGGCTCAGGCTTTGCTACCCATCCTGGGGTCAAGTCGTAATTTTTTGTTGTCAGAAGGGGGTCGCGGTGCAATGAAGTTTGAGAACCCCTGCTGTTAGTCTCTCTGCTCATCTGAGGCAGTGGGTTAGTCTCTAAGGGTATGTCTACACTTGCCCCCTACTTAGAACTAGGTTTGCAAATGTAGGCATTTGAAATAGTCAATGAAGCGGGATTTACATATCCCACCAGCATGTTACTCCAATCAACAGCTGTTTCGAAAGTGAAAGTGCGTGCCGGGACACGTTAGTTCGAACCAAACCCCTTGGTTTGAACGAATGTTACTCCTCATTTTTTGAGGAGTAACATTAGTTCGAACCAAGGGGTTTGGTTTGAACTAACGCGTCCCGGCGCGCACTTTCACTTTCGAAACAGCTGTTGATCGGAGTAACGTGCCAGCGAGATCATGCTAATGAAGCACAGCATATTTAAATCCCCACTTCATGGACTATTTCAAATGCCTACATTTGCATCCCTAGTTCGAACTAGGGTGCAAGTGTAGACATACCCTTAGCTAGGGGCCATGGTACTACGGGTTGTTTTTAAAGCTATAGCACAGGTTGCCTAACTATTTTCATTCTAAAAATCCTATTCAAGATTTTCAGAAGTGTCTCTAATGATACTGAGTTCCCAGCTTGAAAGTGATGACTGCTCACCTTCTGAATATTGGGCCCCTTTGAAAGGTTTCAAATTGGACAGTCAACATTATTAGTCACTCCTAAAAACCTAGACCCCATTTTTAGTAGAATATAACTTTTCTTGGCTTTCATTGTTTGAGCTGAAATTTGCCTGGCCTGGTCTCTGTCTGAGAGTGATGTTTTCATTAAGTTTGACCATAAAGAATCAGTCATTTTTGAGAGTGAAAACATACAAAATAAATATTTTCCTTATTCCATGAAATATATTTTCTTATCATTTGTTAAAAATAATCTAGTGTGGAAGTGAAAAGGGTTCAATACTTGCCATGACAGGGTGAGCATTCCCAGGGAAAGGAAAAGTGTCTTCTGAGATGCTGATGAAAACTGGTTTTGATTTTGCAAAAATCACAAGGATTTGAAAATTCCTCTTTCCAGTAGGGATGTGAATCACTAGTCGACTAGTCACTTCCTCCCTTTGCTGCCTCTATTAGAAAGAGGCAGCAGGGGGGCAGGGAGAGAAAGGAGCAGCACCACGTGGAGCCCCGAACCAGAGTCCCCAACTCCCCCACTGACTCCAGGCTCCATGCGGCTCTGCCACTTTGAAACACCACATGGAGCCTGACACCGTGCTCCCCACGGCATTTCAAATCGGCAGCACTTGAGTCTCCCACTGGTCCTGTGCTCCCTGCAATGCTTTTGCCATTGAAGTGTAGCAAAAGCCCTGAGGCTGTTGCTATATTTCAAAGGCGGACGCTTCCTTATGAACTAATCGAATAGTCGATGCAAATTGCATCGACTATTCGTTTAGCCAATTAATCGAAAATTTATATCCCTAGTTTCCAGGTACAGGGTAGCTGATAAAAGTTCCACTGCTTGTATTTTAAAAACAAAAAATCTTGCTGTGCATGTACTTGCCTTACTCCATAATATGCAACAGAAGAAAAACTCTCCAATAAATAGCTAAGTGTCATGACTTTCCTATATACAAACTTGCAGCAGTTTAATTATACCAGTGGAAACTCCTATGTAAATACAGCTATAAAAGTGACCTGAGGCCCAGAACTGGTTTTTCAACCTGCACGTCAGAACTCTAAATTAAGCTGCCAGAATGTGTCAAAAGAGTCACATGAAAGATCCTTGTGTGTGTGGAGAGGGAATATGTAGCACAACTTGCACCTCACTTACCCCACCTCTAGTGACACCCCCTGTGGCTTTGGTCTTATGAGCTTGCTGGCTCAGCTCCCCAACCAGGTACAAAGGGTCACAGTGCTCATGAGGGGAGCTGGCTGGGCCAAATGCCCAGATGCCCCCTCATCCATGACAATGGGGGGCTAGCTGGGCCAAATGTGAGTGCCACTGCAACCCTATGCACCAGGTTGCAATGCCTGGAGCAGGGAACCAAGCCCAGACAATTCTGTGGGAGAGGACCTGCAAGAGCTACTCCTGTGGTATGCACAGTGTACTTACTATGTTCAGATATATATTATATATTGTGGGTCAGAAATATTTAAAGAGCGAGAGGTTTTTACGCTTCAGCTATTTACAGGGTCATGACAGGCAATCAAGGTTTACAAATGGGCTCTGCACTCCACAAGGTTGAAAACTACAGGCAGTCCCCGGGTTACGTACAAGATAGGGACTGTAGGTTTGTTCTTAAGTTGATTTGTATGTAAGTCGGAACTGGTACATATTGTAGGGGAAACTCTAGCCAAACATTTTTTTTAGTTTTGGATAGCATAGGGAAAGGTTAACTCCCCTCTAATGTTTGTTTTGCTGTCTGTTCCCCTGTTCAGAAGATTTCACATCTATTTCTGTCCCTGTGACAAACTCAGGACTAAAGGAGTAACTCATCAAATACCAAACAGCTCTGCACCATGCTTTGAGCTAATAGCTTTATTTCCACACACCACCCAGGGTTCTAGGAGGAGGGTCCTTTTTTTGCTAACACAATGAGGCCAGCACTTTGTTTGTTTTGGTGGAGTCTTTGTTTGCCCAGGGAGCCCAGCATGTATAGGGGGAGGAGGGGCGGAGAGGCTGCTTTTGTCTGCTGTTCTGCAGCCTGTTGCTCAGGGGAGGGGGCAGCCTGTTGCTGGCAGGGGGGGAGGGGGGAGGCGTGCAGGATGCGAGGCCACGGGGGGGGGGGGGGGGGGGCAGCGGGCGTGGGGAAGCACTTTTCCTCTGCCCGGCAGCTCTGCGGGATCCCTGTCCCTGTGGCCAGCTGCTGCAGGCAGAGGCCAGTTGGAGCCGGCTGAAGAGGAGGAGAAGGTGGATTCTAGGACCCAGGTGAGCGAGCCCCGGGGACGCTGCTGCACTCCGGGAGCCCGGCATGTATAGAGGGGAGGAGGGGCAGAGAGGCTGCTTTTGTCTGTTCGGCAGCCTGTTGCTCAGGGGAGGGGGCAGCCTGTTGCTGGCAGGGGGGTGGGAGGAGGCACTTTTCCTCTGCCCGGCAGCTCTGCGGGACCCCAGTCGGAGCCGGCCCGAGGAGGAGGAGGATCCTAGGACCCAGGTGAGCGAGCCCCGAGCCCCGGGAATGCTGCTGCGCATGTGCGGGAATTGCCTCACCCCGTTCGTATCTAGGGATCCGACGTAAGTCGGATCCACGTAAGTCGGGGACTGCCTGTACTAGTCTAGAAAATCTACCTTATAGGAAGAAACTAAAGAAGCTCAATTTAGTCTGTCCAAGAGACAGTTAACTGGTGACTTGATCATAGTCTATAAGTACATGGCAAAGAGAACACTGGTAATTTGATCTAGCAAAGAAGATACATTAGTTGGAAACTGAAGCTAGACTAATTCAAACTAGAAATAAGGAGCAAGTTTTCAAGTGAGCGGAACTTTTTTCAGTGGCTATTTATCTAGGGATATGGACAATTTTCAGTCATGTGGAGTCTTTAAGTAAAGACTGGGTATCACTCTAAAAGATACACTGTAGCTAAACCAGAATGTATGGACTCTATGCAGGAATTACTCTGAAATTCTATGGCTTGTGTCAAACTGGATGATCACAATGGTCTTTTCTGGCCTCAGAAAAATCTATTTCTTAGACTCTATTACCTTTTATTTCTTCAGTTTAAGAGCAGCTTTATTTGGTTTATTTTAAAGCAACTCCTTAATAGACCTTAAGCTAAACTTAAACCTGATTTAAACAGAAATAAAAGTATCCAAACTGGGGTTTGCAATCCTTTAACTAATTTGGTTTGAAACCACTGCTTTTGTTCAGTGTTTCTCAAAGTGGGCCACAGACCCACTTCCGGAAAGCTACTAGCAGGCCCGCTCTACCTTGTTTACTCAAAGTGTCCATAGCCACGGAGCCTCATAGTTCCCATTGGCTCCGATTCACCATTTCCAGCCAAGGGGAGTCCTTTAAGTAAACAAAGCAGTGTGGGCTGGCAACACAGAGTAGAATGAGGCCCAGTATTTAATGGGCACACTCCTGGCCACTTGCCTTTTGCATTAAACTCTTGGCATGAAGTTTAGTCCTCATGACTAGCTGATCAAAATATCATCCAAAAGAGAAAAAAGTTGTCTAAAATGTTCCATTTTTCACCAACAATTCAAAACCATGATAACCAGCTCCACTTACTGACATGATCAAGCAGAGTAAAAGCATTTGACTCTGCCAATTAACCTCTACTCTTTAGTTATTCCAGTCCTAGCCCACTCAAAAGGAGAAGCTGACAATATACTGTATTATGTGGAGGTTCAGTAAGAACAAATGTCCAGTTGGAACTATGCTGAGACCAACAAATTCGCTTCACCTTGACAAAGCCATGTTTTAATAAAGATCTCTGGCAGCAGATGGCTAGTGAAGTAACATGAGGCATATTAGCCTCACAAATATTGGTGCTACATAAGGACTGGTGAGCAGGAAAAGTTAAGAGCAAAATAATAAAAACAAAGTCAAACGATTAGTATTCCATTCACTTTCGGAGAAGCTATCCTGAGCTCTCTCAAACATCAGGTGACCTAAATGCTAAATTCTGAAAACAGTTTGAAACACAAAATTGTATTTCCTTTAGCTTCCCCAAACTGTATTTCCTTTATACAAATTCTTGAAAAAACTCCCAAATTCCAGTGCCAGGAAATGATTCTGCCACCAAGTTCCACATGGAGTGTAGTATTCCATTCTTCATACTCAGTGCTAGATCAACCACACACAATTCATCATCCGGGTGCAGTGCCAGCTCTGCTGGCTGGGACATCAATTTGCCTCCCACAACAGCAGGGAATCTCAATTTGTCAAATAAGGAACTAGAAATAAAAAAGGCATCTCATATACAAGAACCAGTTCCCTCTACTTGCTGTTAACTTGTTTGAGCTATTTGACAGGACAAATAAGTCACTGTGAAAAATTTGTCTTGTTCTCAATGGCATGTTTTATTAAAATTACAAATATAGTAAATATATAGACATAAAACATTCACCTACCGGCCTGAAAGATTTGAAGACTTTTTCCAGTATTTCATGGAGTGTCTTTTTACCACAGGAAGAGATGTAGTCCTGTGCCAACTGTAGGAACGGTAAGCAGTCCTCACTTTCACTCCACACATGCTAAAAGCCAATAACAATGAAAGAAAGAACAAGAATGAATAGGAATTCATATGGACTTTTTCATATGATTTTATAAGGTAAGAAGGTTTAAAGATTTGGCAAGGTGTACGTGGACCTGGACCTGCAATTTAAATTTGACTAGGGATACGAATATTGCAGGATACGTCAGGAACTGAACATGGATGTGCCTTTTTAAAGCAGCCTCCAGAAATGAAACTTGGTTGCACTAACACGATATACTGGAGATAGGGAAAAGAAAGAAAAGTTGGAAATAAATCAGAAAAAATATACCTTTCATTACTGAACCAAGGTGGGGAATCAGAATGTCCCAAATACACATGCCCCATCTACACATTGCCTCATGTATATCATGTTACAAATAAATAAAACCGCCATTAACACCAGCCCTGCAAACTCAGCTTGGGATCTGAAAGTCAAGCTGCGGTTTTTCCTTCTTATGCATCAGTCACAATAACAATGCCCCCAGCAACACACGTGCAACCTCACTGATCCTTTAAATGGAATTTGGTAAACAACTCTGACGATGCTGAACAAGAAACAGAACACCGAGTATGTCCATGAGATACTCTGACCTGCCCCATAGCCTGGTTTTATGAAACTCCACGCCTTCAGCCTATCCTGTAACCCGGGGTGGGCAATAACCCAGGGGGGGCCACTCCCAAGATTTTGGAAAGTGGTTGAGAGCCGCACTCTTCTGTGGTATTAATGGGCGCCTGTGGGGGTGAGAAGCTTGGAGCTGGGGCAGTCCCAGACAGGGAGTGGAGGGAACATGGCCCCAGCCAGCTCCTTTCACCTGCCTGGTGATTCTGTTGCTTTTCTGTATTTTTTTATGAGAACCAATCCCATTCCAGGCACATCCTGTTTTCCTGGCACAACCAAACCTTGACTTTGCTTTATGTTAAGATCTGAGGAATTTGGTGGTCCTAGCTCTTACTGCTTAGGAGGAGATCTTGAACAATCAGATGGACAGACAACATCTCCCAAATATATAGTAGATAACTTACTCCACCCTAGAAATGTTAAATATCAGTTAATTGAACAGTTGAGTAACCTCATGAATTCTTATCAGTTACTCGACTATTCTATAGTACCCAAAGGGGGGGGGGGCCGACAGCCAGTGCACTCTAGCTCCACTCCCGAGGAGCCCTCTGCCACCTCTGTATCCAGAGGCAGCAGCATGGGATGCCAGGCGGGAGCTGGTCCACAAGGGGAACCAGTTTAAAAACCAGCTCCCCTTGCAGACTGACTGACTGTTGCCCTGTGCTGCTGCTTGTGATACAGAGGCCACAGCGCAGGGTGGCAACAGCCCTTGTCCGGAGGGAGGTAGTCTGAGCTCCCGGACCTGGTGTGAGCCAGAACTAATCCAGGCTGCCTGCCCACCTAGGTCCTAATACACTTTAAATGCACAGCCGCAGCGGAAGTAGGGCCCGGGCCCGGCATGAGCAAGGACTGAGCCGGGTTGCTGGCCAGTCTGCTAAAAAATTTACAGGCAGAGAGGAAGGGGGGAGAAAATGAGTGTAGTCTATAACATTAAGTGTAGCAAAAGCTTATACATAACGGCTGTGTCTACACTGGCATGAATTTCCGGAAATGCTTAAAACAGAATAGTTTTCGTTATAAGTATTTCCGGAAAAAGAGCGTTTACATTGGCAGGCTGCTTTTCCGGAAAAGCCCTTTTTCCAGAAAAGCATCTGTGGCCAATGTAGACGCGCTTTTCCGGAAAAGGGCCCCGATCGTCATTTTCACGATCGGGGCTTTTTTCTGGAAAAGACTACTGGGCTGTCTACACTGGCCCTTTTCCGGAATAAGGACTTATGCCCGAGCGGGAGCAGCGTAGCTTTTCCGGAATAGCGGCTGATTTTGTACAGTAGAGTGTTGTTGCTTTTCCGGAAATTCTAGGGCCAGTGTAGACAGCTTGCAGCTTATTCCAGAAAAGCGGCTGATTTTCTGGAATAAGTGGCCCAGTGTAGACACAGCCAACATATCCCTAGTTCACCCTCATCCATAAAGGTTATATAGCAAATCCTGTGAAGTGTTTGGGAGGCCACTAAAACTTACACAACCAGAAATTAGGGCCCAGATGTTAATGGTACTTAGGCATCTAATGTACAGATGGGTGTCTAGTGGAGTTAGACACCTCAGGTGCTTTTGAAGATGTCACTAAGTGCCTATCTGCATTGCAAGGCACCTAAATATTTAAAATTTAGCCCTATGTGATCTTTTCATGTAATTAAAACTATGCAATACTGGAGCTCTCAAATATTTACATGGTGTGAACCACATCTTAACAGAGATTGCTTTGTAGACCACATCCTTTGCATTTACAATCACACAATATTCCTGCAACAATTAGAGCAGATGCTTAAGCAGGAAAGTAATATTAGCAAAATATTTAATATATTTTAGATTATTTTAAAGGAATTCAGTAGGTGTAACCTAGAAGGAATCACCTACACCTACTAACTAGTCAGTTGCTCCTAGACAGCTGACTAGTGCTTTGTGGACTTCACTAGGAATTTCAGAGAATTTCTGATCTAATACATGATTTAAAATTATTCTCTTTTCAGTTTCTCAACTACCTCCTGCCCTGACATGTCTTCCTATTCCTTCTGTCACACTCCTCAAATTAGTCATTTTATCCTTCAAATTCATGATTTATCACATACATCTCTGGCACCCTCTATGTCAGTGGCCCCCAAAATGTTCAGGGTCGTGTCCCTCCTTGTCCTTGTCCACACACACTCCTTCAGGAACGGGACTGTGGCTCCTGCAGGCAAATGCAGACAGGGTAAGAGGGCTGAGGATGGGAGTGGGTCTGGGGCCAGGAGCAGAATAGGGCTAGGAATGGGGACTTGTCGCCAACTCCAGCCTCAGGCCTAGAAGTAGAGCCACAGCATGGCCCATGGCAGGTGCAGCTCTGCTCCCAGCCTGGCAACAGAACCACAGCCAGGAGCTGAGGCTGGGGGCAGGAACAAAGCCACAGCTGGGCCCATGGCTGGGAACAGAGCCACAGCCAAGGCTGGGGACAGGGACAGGTACTGGTGCCACAGCCAGAGCAGAGATGGGGACAGGTAAGAGCTCTCTTCCTGCCTCCCACTGTAACTGGTGTGGGCCTTACTGCACTTCCCCGGATATTCCTCTGCATCCCCCTGATTGGCGCATCCCATAGTTTGCAGAGCTCTGCCATATATACTCTGTTGAAGTCTCTTCCTCATTATGAACTCAACGTATAAAGAAAGGTGATCAAAATACTATGTAGTGTACTCGCTTCTCATTTATAGTCAGAATGTTTACAAGTGCAGGCCTGATTTGTTATCCATGCTAGCTAAATTCAAGTTAGCATGGATATGCCTACCTATGCTATGATCAAACACCTTCATGTGCAGTGCAGACATGCTCTTTGACCCCTTTGCAACACCTTGGCAGTGCAAAGAGACCTTAATGTGGAATTACACCATTGTGGCACTGAAAATGGACCTGAAATTTGAGGTAAATTAAAGTTAGACCCATTCATGTATCCGGAGCCATAGGTAGGAAGGGTCCTTAGTGCAAATGTGAATCAGGCCTCAGGTTTTTGTTGTTTTCTTAAAATGAACTTCAATACACAGTTCCATATATACTGAAAACTGTATTTTATAGCATTTTATAAAAAAAGAATCTGTAAAAGTGAGTGTATCAGTTTGGGATAACTGATATGGTGAATAGATCATTATTAATTCTGAGCTATTATATTAAAGAGACATCATCAACTGAGGAAAAAAAATCATTCCTGTCTTTTTTTTTTTTTTTTTTTTTTGGCAAGAGGACTAATGCTCATAGCACAACTTAGGGGGACGGAAAGAGATGGAAGAAACATAGTTCTCCATTTTTTAGTTTGTTTCCTTTGTGCACCAGACAATATATTAAGCCTTTGCACAGTTTCACTGTTGGAATCTTTAGGTTGTGGGATAGAGCCTTTCAAACAGAACTCCTAGGAAGGAAAAAATGTGGTTGTAAAAATCACAAAAGTTGGCACTTGGAAGGAGTAAGATCTGAAACTACTTGTACTTTTGTAGGTTTTTTTTAATTGACTAGATTTCAACTAATCAATTAATGTGGATTATATAACCCTACAACCTGAATAAAAAACACATGTGTTTTCTCTGATGCAGGATATCATTAGAATCCCTGAATGGAATAACAGTCTTTAATATCCAGGTCCTGCAATTGTATCTACCTGAGTGCCCCCAAAGTTGACTTCCATGGGGCTTGGCATTGCCACAGGGCCCTAGCGTGGCCACAGAGGCCCACCTAGAGGGATCCAGTTGAAAGATATGTGGCATTTAGCTTTGGTCCTACAGGGAGTTGTGCACACAAATGCATTGGTGTTTTTGCAGGAGTGGGGTGTCAGGATCCAGTTCTGCAATGGGCCAAAGGGACTCCACACACTGGCAGAATCAAGACTTTTGTTATAGAGTAGCTGATGGATACATTAGTCTTTCAGTTAAACTCTTGTACATTGTCTCCTTGTAATTCTGCATCACCATCTGCACAATGTGATAAATAAGTATCTTCAGGTTGGGTTTTCCATCTTTGGGCAAGTCACTTACCTGCACCTTGTCAGCTGTAAAAAGGATTCTTACTGCACCTACCTATCAGAGGTTTTATGAGGGGGAACTTGCTAACATTTGTATAGCAGATGGAGGGATGGAAGATGCTCTGAATTAGAACCATGGCATTTCTCCAATAAAGCTCAAAGCCATTTTTTAAAAAATCATCCTGCTAAGTGTACTGAACTAGACCTTTACAATTTATAAACCCTGCAGCTAAGTTTTCCCATTCAACACTATGATGTTTGGTCCCGGTTAACAACACCCTTTTGATCCTGAAGCCATTTTTGTTACCATCATTGTATGAACTCACTGCTGAACTTCGTCAGGCCAGGATGAGCAGAAAGCTGAAGCTGCTGCATAGGGGTGAGGGTTAGAGAAAAGGCCAGCACCTGCCCGCACCACACCGGAACCAAGCTAGGCGTGGGGAAGCCCACTTCGGAAACAGTGTCCTGGAGGATCAAGAGTGACTAGGAGAAAATTCACACACACCCAGCCCCAGAGAGGCCATGGGACACGGGGGGGTGGGGGGAAGAGGGGGCGGGAGCCCTGTCATTCTGACTCCATTTTATTCTTCTACGTTCTCCATTTGCTGCGACAGCAAAGCAGCCCCCCAACCACAGCCAAGGGGGGCAGCGCACTGTGGTGCACAAGCCACAAGCAAACCACAGCGCAGGAGCAAGGGGCCTCAGGAGCCGCCTCAGCCCTCTGGGGCCTGCATCCTCGCCCAACCCCCAACTCCTCCCAGCTCTAGCAGCATAGGGGTACTGCGAGGGGCCCGGTGGCTCCTTGCCCTACCTGGGGCGGGGTGGGGGGGGGGGGCTGATTGTTCTCCCCACTCCCCGGCAGCCCAGCCTGCACCCACCCAGCACCAGCCTCCATTTTGCAGCTTTTTGCTGCGGGCTCCCTGCCCCCTCGCCGGGCTCTGCCCGCAGCTCAGCCCCTGCCCCCGGCCCCGGTCCGCCCACTGCGCCCCAGGAGCCAAGGCAGGCGGCGGGGCGGGAAGGGGGGCGGGTCAGTGGCAGGCAGGGCGGCGGCTCCCGGCGGGGTCCCAGGCGCGCCGGCAGGGTGCGGGGCTCCGGAGCGAGCGGCAGCAGCAGCACAGGCCTCCCCTCCCCGCGGCCCGGCTACTTACAAAATTGTCCCCGCAGCCGCTGTCGGGGCACAGCACGTAGAAGGAGACGCCGGGGTCGGCGTAGAAATCCATCCTCCGCTCCGTCTCCTCGGTGGCGATGAGCTCGAAGGGGGTGTTGGAGCACCACTTCTCCGCCACGTCCGCCAGCTGCTGGAAATCCATGCTCGCTCCCTGCCGCCCTGCCGCCCTGCCTCTCGCTCGCTCGCTCGCTCGCCAACGCGGGGCGCTCCCGCACCCACTTCAGCACCTCGGGCGGCGGCTCTCGCTCCGCATTATTTGCCAACTTGCACGGGTTGTTTACATGCCGCGCGTCCCGGGCGCCCTCCTCCTCCTCCTCTGGCTGCTGCTGCTGCTGCTGCTGCTGCTCCCGGTATTGCCGGAGTCTGACATTGGCTGAGCGCGGCTGCGTGGGGTGGCTGGTGTGCAGGTCATGTTGCGGGTGCGGGTAAAAGCTGGATGTGGCCGGCTCTTCCCGGATTCGGCCACAGCCAGGGAATTTTGGCCTCCCCAGCGCCCCCAATGCCGCGGGGCTGCGCAGGGAACGAGTCTCCGCGCGGGCATCCAAAAATTCCACACCCGGCAGCATCCTGGCTGCGAAAAATCGTATTTGGCCGCTGGATCCAGCCAGTTTTTGGACCCAGTCTCCCAAATTCCACTGCTTCAATAGAGACCAGATGCTCTTACTCCACCTAAAAGCTCCAGATCCCGAGCGAAAAGCTGGATTCAGCATCTGAATCCTGCAGGATCCATCCAGCCAATTTTTGCTACCAACTCCCCCAAATTCCACTGTGTAAACAGAGAACACATTTGACTGCTCTTGCACCACAAAGAAAAATCTGGAACCCAAAATTGCCTTTTGTAATGATGTTGCAGGCAGGCACTGAAGCCCATCGTATGTCCTGTATTGGCTCCTGTTACCTTTTGGCCCACAAACCACAAATTCCATTGTTTAAATAGAGAACTGTATGACTAGTAGGGGGCTGCTCCCCCTGCTCGCTACACTTGCCAACCCCCCTCTCTGGTCTCTGGGGGTAGGCAGCCCTGGTTCTCCCCACTGGTACCGGGGAGGGCCAGGCTTAGGTGTGGCAGCCCTGCCCTGGCTTCCTCCTCCCCACCTCTCCACCCCCAGCTGCTGGGCCCCCCTGAGGTTGGGCCAGCCCCAGCTCTCCCGCTACCTCAGCAGCCCGGGAGTGGGGCCAGGCCAACGCTGGCCTAGATCTCTCCCTCTGGCTGCTGTGGTTTTGGGTCAGGCTAAGTATGCCGCAGACCTGGGTCTCTCCCTCCAGCTGTGAGGCCATGGGGCTTGTGCCCCCGGAGGGAGGCCTCACGGCTGCCACACTCTCTGTGAGGGCGCGCTGCTCCCAGCCCCCGGGAGGTTGGAGGCCACGTCACTAGCCTGCCTGAGTGCCAGGGATGGCAGGGTGGTTGAGGGTGGAAGGAGGGGCTGTGGTACGCAGAATGACATGATGACACACACATATACATACATACATATATATATATAGGTTTTGTTATATATAGAGAGAGCGATTTCTTATATTGCTAGTGAAGCCTTGCATCTTGATGCATCCTAGCTTCCTAGTATTTCATGTACTTGGATCCAACATATAGATCAGGGACAGCAACCTTTTCAAACCAAAAAGCCAAACTACATCCAAATTCAGAAGAAGTGGTCAACAAAGAGGCAGTACAAGAATGTCCATTTGCATGACTGAAAAAATACAACTTAATATTACTAGTAATCAACATGATGATTAATAACAGCATAAATAAAACATTGTACTCAAGGACTTTATTTAATGGAACTTCTGCTGCTGCATCTTTTTGCACATTTCTTTGAAGTTTATATCATAACTGGTCAAATTCAGCTTTATGCATGCATTCAGGCTGTCTTCTGTCCATCCCAAGTGCAAATCACCTTTGATGTGATTCCAATGAGAGAAAATCTGCTCACACATACAGGTGGAGCCAAACACTGAAAGTAAGGCTAAGCTGAGATTCTGCATGGCGTTGTATGTGACAGGAAGTTCTTTCCAAATTTGCAGAATCAGATCATCATCATGCTCCAATTTCTTCATGCAAGCCCATTTGTGTAGTTTTGCCAATTCTGCATGTTGTGAAGCAAGGCATTCTAAATCAGAATTCAGCTTGACAAATGTTTCCACCCAGATATCCAACTCCTTGAAATCTCTTATTTCCATTTCCAAATCACTGACTGAGATGCCTGGAACGACTGTCAAATCAAGTTCTTCAACGTACGCTTTATGTGGACAAATCAAACTTAAACAGAGCACTGTGTTTGCAAAAGTCAACAAAACCAGACTTGAATGCTTTCAAGAGCTCAGAAACAAACCCAGGAATCTGCTGCAAATCAAGGCTGTTACTTGGCTTCTTTCTCTGACATGAATCACAAAACATTGGCACATTTTGAAAGATTATTAATCTGCCCATCTCGATGTCTTTGATGAAGACAGTTAATTTTGACTCAAATCCATACACTGCCTGCTACAGAGTCAGGACTTGTAGCTTAAGGTTCAACTTATTCAAATGACCGATAATGTTGACAAGATAGTAAAACTTGAGCAACCAGTCATAGTCTGAAAGCTCAATATGTTTGACAACCTTCATATCAAAAATGATTTAATCTCATTATTGCAGGCGGAAAAACGGGACAAAACTTTACCACAAGATAACCAGTGAACATTGTCCATTAGTAGATCAGGGTATTCGGAATCTACTCCCTGAGAAGTGACAGAAATTGATGGTGATTAAGGGCTCAGGCAAGAATTCAACTGACAAGGTGAATGACCAGTCCCAATACATTTCCAAGTTTGGTTCCACAAAATTGTGCACAGTGTGCCTCATGATGCACAATGCAATGTAAGTTCAAAAGTGGGCAGTTCACCGGTTCTGACAAGAAAAAGGAATCCCCTGTATTTGCTGACTGTTTTAGGTGCACCATCCGTACACCCAGACACAAAATTATCCAACTGTATTCTCTCTCCTTTGCAAAGTTTATCACAGTTTTAAGGATGTCTTCACCCCTTGGTTGATTTTTCATTGGTAATATTTTAATCATTTCTTCGTGCACAGCATTTCCACAAATATATCCTTCCAGAATACACAACCAATTAACATCACATATGTCAGCTGTCTTCTCCAAAGCAAATGAAAAATAAGTAGCTGTACTCAAGTTTTGCATTTGTTCCTTGTCGATTTGATGGACCATTTTTACAGCTCTGTCATTAACTGTTTTGCCAATAAAGGTGTGTCTTGTATTTTCTGTAAGATTTTGTCCTTTTTGTGAAACTCGTCAAATAGTTCATGACCAATTTTTCGCATGCATCTCTTCACGTAATCTCTGTCAGTGAAAGGCTTCCCCTCTTGAGTAATGCTGTGTGTGCCTGCAAAACTTACGGAGTTTAAGCTCCCATCTTGTTTTGACCATGCCAGTAGGTTATTTTGTCCAATGTTCATTTTTTACTGCAGCTCCTTCCAGGCTTTTTTTCGTGCATCACCCTCAGGGTATTTTGTAGCAAATGCTGCATGTTTTGTCATTAAATTCTTTTCATTTTATTATTATTATTTTTTAGAACAGTCTCTGACTACAAATGAGACAGGGTGGAGATCCAGACCTATCCACAATGCATACAAGTCTGTCCACTCCTTTTGAAAATTACGGTACTTGTCATCTCTTTCTCTTTGCCAGTTTTACTGTTAGAGGGTTGCAGAATTCATCACATTTGATTTTTTGAGCAATCAAATAAAAAGAGAATATGCACAACCAGGGGCAGATTATAATTTTGCAAGGCCTAGAGCTGCGCCGCGGGACCCGAAGAGGCACAATTTTGCACATGCGCCTCAGCAGCAGCCGACCAAAAGTAGCGTTTCGCACACGCGTCTCGGCAGCAGCCAACCAGAAGTAGCGTGTGGGGCCGACCAGAAGTAGCGTGTGGGGTATGTGCACGGGGCCTATTGAAGCAGCCGCCCCGCTCACCCTGCCCTATATCCGCCGCTGTGCACAACTCCAATAAGTGAAGAGGATAGATGGTTGTTAAAATGAGCAGTTAAAGGTGAAATAGACAAAAAAATCATTTTGACATGAGTAATTATGCATTTTTTAAATTTTGGATTAATTTTTCTTTTTCATTTAAAAAGTTGTGTGTATTTTGGGAATGACAAAAGAGCCATATTTGGTTCCTTACTGAGCCACACTTGGAGGTTGCAGACTCCCGCTATAGATCCTGCTGGATCCTGCCTGTTTTGGAACCCAAGACCCCAAGTTATACCATCAAAATAATCAACACATATTGTCACAGCAGTAAAAGCAAAAACATATTCTGCCACAAAAACATATATCTACAATTATGATCCAGCTGCATTTTTGGCCCCAACTTCCCAAATTCCAATGCCTAAGTAGAGAATAGATGTTGATATTCTTACTGCACCTAAAAATTCCAGTCCCTGATACATCCTGCACAAAACACAGAATCCCAGATCCAGCATCTTGACCAGATTTTGGCCTTGAACTCCATAATTCTGGATAAGTTTAACTGAGAAACATGTTGCTGCACTGATTCTGCTAGAAATAATCTGGACCTTGATACATCTTGTGCAACATATAACCTAAAACCTGCAGGATCCCACTAATACTTGACTTAAACCAACAGATACTATAATCTAAACAGCATAAGAGTAAGATCTCCTTTTCTACTTGAAAAATATGAATCCTGCTGTATCTTAATTGCAACAGTATTGCAAAAATAGGTATTAAAATCCTTCCAGATCCTGCCAACTTTGACTCCATGCATAAAAAAATTAATTGCTATACAGACATTAATTCCACTGACTGGACCCTGAGACATAAGCACCCGAAAAGCCAAATATGAATCTGGGTCCAGCAAGATCTAGCCAATTTTTTAAATTAAATATCCAGAGTTTCACCTTTTATATAGAAAACTAATGAAGCGGTCCTTTCACACTAAAAAAATCTGTATCCACTGTATTCTGTTTTAATGAAGCCACAATAATTCAGGGGTGACAACTTTCTAAATATACACATTTTTCCTCCTATAATAGTGTAATTCTACTGTTTGTATAGGCAATGCATGGGATTAATGTGCTGGAATATGTTGGGCTGTGTTAGGTTCATATTATATGTGCGTTAGCTGATCAACTAATAGATTATTTAACATGATTATGCATGTGATTTGAAGTAAGGCTTGTAAGACAGAGTTGCTGATGTGCTAACTTTGGAAACTACTTTGGACTTGCACTGATTTTATCAGCAGTATAAAGAAATGAAGAGGTTGCTCCTTTGTTACAAACCTGAGGCTACAGTTACACTGCCGTTGTGATTTTTTTGGAAGAAGATATGCAAATTGCGCTCACAGTTGCATATCTTTTTCCAATTCTTTTTGCAGAAGAGGTTTTGCTGATATTTGGCCCCGTGTAGACAGGGCCAAATGTCAGGAAAAAACCTATTTTCATAAGACCCTTTATTCCTCGTAAATCAAGGTTTACAGGGTCTTGGGAAAAAGGTTTTTTTTCCAACATTTGGTTTCATCTACATGGGGCTAAATATCGGCAAAACCTCTTCCGCAAAAAGAATCAGAAGAAGATATGCAAATGCGAGCACGATTTGCATATCTTCTTCCAAAAAAACCTGAGTGTATAACTGTAGCCTGAGAAACTAAGCTTTCAAATACTAGATTATATAGTGTGGATCCTTACCCAGAATAATACCATTTCTCTTGTTTGTTTCACTATGGCTACTATCTGTTGGTTGGTACAGTCAAACACAAAATCAGTTTCTAGACAATGTCAGTTAATTGTTACTTTTTGTGGATCAACATGTTAAGTTTCTATAAAAGCTTAAAGTTCACACAAAGTCTCAGCTACTGATGAACTGGAAAAGAGTCTTTTATGCATTGCTGAAATAATATTTTCAATATATTATAATCTTCAATCAAAAGTATTAATTGGCTGACACTTAATCATGCCTTTGCTGTCAACATAATTGATGAAAACCTGAACAGAGAAAGAAGGTGAAGGTTGAGGAGGTATGAAAATGGAGAAAATTGTTGTGGCAAGAAGTATAGGAATCAACACACAGAGGACAGGAAGAAAGTCAACATCTATCTACAATTAACAAACCATCTTAATGATATATTACAAAAACAACAACAACCCTCCATTAAAACATTAGGAAGGTTGCAAAGTCAAGCACTAGGAAATGCTAGAATTAAGATTGCCATTGCCTCTTCAATGTAGCTCCAATGTATGTATATGTTATAATACATGAGACTATTTTGTCCACAGGGCCACTGGCCTATTCATCACATGAATTAGATTGTGCTGTGAAAATGAATCAGGATTGTATAGTGAATGAGACTGTTGTCTGTAGGACCCCTGCCTCCTTTTTTGCAGGAGTGGGAAGGTGTCTAGGGAATGAAGCATTGCAGGAATGGAAAAATGGTCTCATGGGTAAAGCAGTTGAATGGTGCCCTGGAGAGTTTGATTCTGTTCTTACCTCTGCCACAGAGTTCCTGTGTGATGTGTAATAGTTTTAGAAGATGCTAATCTTCCATCTAGGAGCCTTCCTGAGGACATTATAGACAGCCTCTGAGTCATGGCTTCTGTGGCCCTCCAGAGTCATGTGACCAAGTCACCTGGTACTGGACTCCATGTTAACACGGGTATTTTTCCACTGATCAGATGCTGGAATCATATTGGGAGACAAAGGGTACCATTTCCACCATATGCTAAAGCTATTTAAGACAGAAAAGTGACATCATTGGGGTTCATTCTTCAGTGACTCCCTGCCCAAGAAAGAAGACTGCCAGACACCTGAGAAACAAAAGAGACTGAACGAATAGAGGAAGGACTGAACCCAACCTAGAGGGTTTGCTAACCTGTGAAAAATACTATTTGGCATTTTAAGCTGCAAGCAAGTGCAGCTTGCCTTCATGAATCTCTGCAATCTGCCTAAAACAACATTTAGGGCAATGATTTGCAGCTTATAACCAGTTTCTTTAGTATACTAAGCTTAGGTTGCATTTTGTATTATTTGCTAAGTAATCTACTTTGATCTAAGTGCTAGTCCTCATAATAACATTTATCTTTTGTTGTTAATAAGCTTGGGGGCTTTAAATCTAAAACCAGTGTATGGAATTCATAACTTGGGAGCTAAAAGCTTTTGCATATCTTCTTCCACATTGAGGGAGGGGGCGAATTTAATAAGTTTACACTGTGCAGTTCTCTGTCCAGCACAAGACAGTATAATTTTGGGTCTACCCTCCAGAGGAGATGTGTGCCTGTGCAGCTGGTTAATGTTCTAGTTGAATAGCCTTCCCGTGCAGGGGCTGATCAGAAATCCCGCCTTCATGTTATTATAGCTGTATGTGTCCCTATTGATGTCCTGGTGGAAGTTTGAGATTGAAAGCTTGTTTGCAGTTTGTCATAGCATTACAAGGTTCATGGAAATCCAGGCTGGTGAGTCAGAAGGTGCAGTGGTACCCCTGTTCCAGGTGGCACCTCAGGGGCAGGAGAACTCGTCACCCCCCAGATCAGAATGAATCTCTTTTTACTCTGTTAGAATGTGTTTCTCCTTTTTTTAATTGTCTGGCAGAATGGATCTTTGGGTTGGTTTCTATGAAACAAAGACCACCTTTTCAAGGGTGGGAGGTCTGTATATTTGTATCAGTTCTTGGGCATTTGGAGCCCAGCCACTTGATTGGTGAATGCAAAGCAAATCCTATGTGACTCAGAAGGCTAGTTTTTCCATGGGTAAAATGATGGGTTCAGAAACAAAAATATGGGTCTTGGTTACTCACTGCATTTCTTCCCCATTACTACAGTGTGTTCATTTACCATTGTCTTACTCCAGCTTGAAACTGGAGTAAGACAATGGTAACTCAAATTCTGGGGCATTTTGATTACCTATATGTGTGCTTTGGATGTTCTTTGCTACTTAGAGTAAAGTTTGGGATATTAAAGCTGAGTTATTTATATTTTTTGTTTGCTAGAAACTTTACTCAGTTGTTTTCCACATTTTAAAAACAGAGTGTGAGCTGCTAAGTATAAGAAACAAAAGGAGGCTAGCAGGCAGCTTGCAAAGCTGCAAAACAGATTGATTTATGCACACTGTCATTACATCAGATATGCCCACGACATATTCAGCTACTAGAGGCGAAGTCGTAGAAAATGTTGGCAGTGACTATATTGAAAATGTTTCAATTCCAATAGCCCTGAGATTTTTGAACTTGCTGATGCTTAAGGAGCAGACTCTGTGGAATGAAAATAATAATAGCTCTACAGCAGCTGATTGAATCTTAATGACCAATCCCACTTATAAGTAAAAATGTTGGGTGGAAAGAACACTGCTTTTATCCGTCTGAGTGACTATTCCCATGTGACTCTAAGAAAAACTGATGCATCTTTTTGTGAAAACTTGTCAAAGACCAGAATCAACCAACTTCAACAAACAATGCTATTCTCCTGTGCTGAAAAAAGTTACATTCAACATAGGTGGCTTTGGGGGGATCAGAAACAAAATTCAGATGACTCAGCATGGATAAGCAGAACAAGAGACTAGTAGCATTTATCTCAAATTATAGAAGAACATGAAACATCTGATTATAATTTCAAAGCTTGCTTAGTATATGATCAGAAGCACTTACGTAGTATCACTGACAAAGAGCCTGAATAGAAAATAAGGAAAGAGGCCAATTACCGGAGGGAAGTCCTCGATCATATTGTTATAATTCCCTTTATTTTAGCTATGTGTAATCTTGCATTTGGAAGTCAAGGAGAGGTTGTTAGTGAAAGAAAGTCAGCTTTTTGTGTATTGTCAAACTATTGGCCAAATACAATCCAATTCTTGAAGAACTCATAAAGAAGACAAAAGGCTTCACAACATGCCTGAACCTGGAAGTTTAAAAGAAGGCCATAGAATTGCTGCAGACCAGGTTATAGAAAATATTGTTAATGACAACAAGAATCTTACATTTAGCCAGTTGTAATGGGCAGGACCTTGAACTTATCCAGAATCAACCAGCCAAGGTTTTCAGAATGTTACCATAGAAATAAATGAAAAAGGCAGTCCCAGCAAATTAAATATGAATGTGAATTTTCTAAGATTTCATGAAGTAAGTGATCAATCAGGTGCTCATCTTGCAAGCAATATCATGAAGTGTGTCAAAGACAAAGGTTTACAATTATTGAAAGTATGAGGACAATATGAGGACTTGAGCTGCGAATATGAGTGGAAACTAATCTGATGTACAAACTAGAATTCCTGAGAGCTGAATGCAAGGTGTGTCCTGTGCGCCATGCAAACTGCATCTAGTGTAAAATGATTCAGTACAATCACAGAACTTTGAAAAATGTTATGATTTGGACGAGCGGTTATAGACAATTTTTTGGACATAGATGGGGTTTGCATTCTTCTTTTGCAAGAGACCTCTGACCTAAGTGTGGAAAGACTGTGCTACAAGATGAACTTCTTGTTATGATTTTTTGGTTGCTCTGAGATATTGATATGGAGACATACGTAAAGCCTTGTCTGAAATTATTATCTAAAGTGATAAGTCTGAAGAATGAGACAAAGATTTGTCTTTATGCAAAGATTTAGAAAGCTTCAGTGTAGGTCTTCTGACTGATTTTCAGACTAACGTTCTAGAAGCAATAAATGTTGTATTCAATATGATGCAGTCAGAAACGCAAGAATTGGACAAAGCTGCCAAAATCCTAAAAAAAACTCCACATATAATTTAATGAAAGGTCTTAGAAATAGTTTTTCTGATATCAGACACTCAGGGGTCAAAGTTCTAGAGACATAGGAAATGTGAGATGTACGAATCTAAGAAAGCACTAAAGCAGGGCTGGGCAGGAGTCTGTCAGCAGGCCAGATCCAGCCTGCCAACCCCCTAATGCATTGCCTGAGAGCCGTGAGCCCTTTCAACTGCTTCTATTTAAAAGGCTTGCTCCTTCTGGGCAGCTGCTAAGGTGCAAGCTCTTTAAATAGCGGGAGCTGAAAAGGCTTGCAGCTCCCGCCTCCACCCATGTGTTACCTGAGAGCTGCAGGAGAGGCGTGAGCCCTTTAAATGCCTGCTGTTTGAAGGGCCCGCCCCTTCTGCCTGAGGTCCCACCCCTTCCAGGACAGACTGTGAGTGCTTCAAAAATTTTGGAAGTGGCCCCCCCTTCAAAAATTATTGCCCACCCCTGCACTAAAGTCTAAGCATCATTTTGGTGAATCACTGACCAGTGATTAACAGATCCAGAAAGTGGATATAAAGTAACTGTCTTTACGCATACATAGACACAATAATAACAGAACATGATAATTGGCTCCGAAGCCTGACATATTAAATGTGACTTGTGTTCTGTTTAGCCTCAGTTTCTTGCTAAAACTTTTGATGGAAGACGTCCATGCAGCTGAAGTGGCTTTGGTTTTGAGATATGTTGCGGACCTGTGTCCAGATTTCTCAGCTCAATTGTGATTGCATCAGTTGTTCTTGAAATCTAAAATAAATTATCAACAGTGGAGAAGCTAGTAACAATGCTGTTAGTGGGGGGATGCCCTTTTATCCAGTTTTCCTGCTGTGTTGCACGGCATGCATGCTGTTTCTAACAATCCCTGTCACTGCATCTCCTGTCAAGGATTTTTTTTCAAAGCTGAAATTGATTAAAAATTGGCTTCTCGCTACAATGAAGCAAGAATGGTTATCAGGACTAGCAGTTCTTTCAGCAGAAAAGGAGCAAGCGACAAAAGTTGATATAGCTAAAACAATTGCTCACTAAATGTCTAGAAAACCACCATTTTAGTTACATTTTGTGTAAATGTAAATATAATTTTACTGTGTGTAGATAGTTTACAGAAATGTTCAGACATAGCTTGCTCATTCTCTGTGTGTATTTGTGGTGAGATGGGATTTGTTCTCATGACTGTGGCCACAATTGTCTGGCGCTGTGCTCTGAACAAATAAAATACTACAAAAATGTTAGATTTTCTGAAAACTCATGACCTAGGTTTCTCAAGTTGGGCACCCAAAATCAGTGGACACTTTTCATCTTAATTGCTTTGTGCCTCTGTTCCCCATCGGTACAATGAGGATACAAACACCACCAGTGCTCACAAAGGACGTGTGAAGATAAAGTCATTAATGCTTTTGAAACACTCAGATAATATGGTACTTGTGAAACATTCAGATCATGTTAGAAATGCCCAGGAGGAAAATAATGATTTTGTATTCAGTGCAGGTGTGAGGTAAATAAGGCAAGGGTGACACATTGAATATGGAAAATGAAAGGAAATCTTAAATAGCTATCCATTCATGGAATGTGGAAATATTACCAATACTCATATCTGGCTCTTATAAACCACTTTTCATCAGTAGATCTCAAAGTGCTTCATCATCTTTAATGCATTTATCCTTACAACCAGTGCCATCCCTAGAGGGTGTGGAGCCCAAGACAGCCCCCCTCCCCCTCCAGTTTCCCCTACCTCTTCCCACCCTTCATGCCTGCTCCCCTGAACGACGCAGCCTGGGGAACTAGTGCGGGGGGGGGGGGGGAGGCGGTGCTATCAACAGGGGTCGGGGATTCTCTGCGCTGACTGGTAGCGGCAGGAAGCAGAGTGACCTGGATTCCCTCTGCATTGCTCCTCTTCCAGCCACTGCCAGTGATTGGAGGGGCAGTTCCACCCTTACCCCTCCCCCGTACAATGGGCCCCAGGGCTGTTTCCCTGAACCATCCTATGGCGCTGCTTGCAACAGCCCTATGATGCAGTGCCGTTATCCCCATGTGCAGAGTATGCAGGCCCAGATGGATGAGGAAGGGGCCAGAAAGGCCCTGGCAGTAAGACTTCCCCCACTTCTATGGCCCTGTCAATCATGCATGGATAGGGAGGAGGGCTTTAAAAGTGAGGGTACTGCAGGAAACAGGCAAGGCACCAGACTGCAGCCATGATGCCTGATGTCCCAGAGTGAATTCCTAGGCAGGAGACCTTCATTTACCCCCGCTCTGAGGAGCATACAGCAGACTCCCACAGTGATACAGGCAGGTTGAATCTGTCGCAGAGACTTCAGGGGGTAGCAGAGTTAGTCTGATACAGAAAGAAAAGATCATTTGTTGATCACTGTGACGGGGCTCCCCTGCCCCGCACCTTCCCCGCTGCCGGGCAAGCGCAGTTCGGCTGCCGCAGCGGGGAGGCTCTTCCGTGCGTGGCCTGTTCCTACGCCACTCAGACGTCGTCCCTGGCTGACATCAGGAGGGGCGACGTCAGGGATGCCCCGGGGTGGGCGGAGGGAATGGGGAAAAAGGCCCTGCCTCCAAGGAAGGAGGGGGGGGGGGTGTGGTGTCCCAGCCCAGGGACATCATTGGGGAACGCCAGTGTTGGGCGGGGCTGGGACAAGCCGCTGGCACGGCCCCCGCTGGGGATAGGGCGAACGGGGCGGAAGCGGCAATTCAAAAGGCGGCCGTGCAGACGCAGGGGGAGAGAAGGTCCGAGCTCAGGAGGAAGAGGCCAGCCGTGGCCAGGAACCGCTCCCTCCCCCCCCCAGCAATCTTGTATACGAAAGGGAAGGTGAACTCCGCCACAGGGGGGCTTTCGAGGAGAACGGAAGTAGCCCAGGATGGAACCCGGTGTGGTTGGCGGGTTGGTGAGTTTAGGTGGATCGCCCCACCAACCAGACTGGCTCCCTATAGAGCTGAGTCCTTAGGGCCCTGGGCTGGGGCCCATGAGCGAGGGCGGGTCTGAGCCCTCCCTTTTCCCTCCACTGTGTCCCCTGTCGCAGTAGCGAGTGTATGGCCACAGCAATGGGCTAAGTGAAGGCAGTCAGTTGGGGCACTGAGGCACGGTGGGGAGGGGCGGGGACAGGGGCGCCCCCTAACAATCACCCAGTGTAGATCACTGGATACAGCAAGGTTCACCTGCCCTTGAAGGAGAAACCACCAAAGACTTTGTTATATCTCACTTGACAGATGCAGAATTGAGGTGCACAGATGCTAAGTGATGTGCCCAATGTCTCACACAAAGCATGTGGCAGAGTAGGGTTTGGAAGTCATGTCTCCCAAATCTTGGTCTCATGCCTAACCCAGGCTAGTGCCTAACTGCTGTCATTAAAAATTGTATCATAAAGAACACTCACAAGGGGAGGCCAAAATAAGGTTGCAGAGACAGCTTTAAATCTGGCATTTTTATCTTTGGACGGCTCGACTTTGTACCCTGAACATCTTTGAATGTAGCTGTTTTTCTATAATTAGTATAAAAATAAGACATAATGAGTAGATAAACTCCTCCTTCATCCTGCCATAGTCAGTTAGCTAGTCACATATTGGCAACCTGGCAGAAAAGGATCCTCAGGAAGGACTGGAATGAGGGATGGGCAGGAGCTTTGCAGATGAAACAAGGGTGGGCATTAAAAGGTAAGAGACAGCCCCCAGCTTTGTCCTTATCCTGCCATTTCTTCCTTCTCACCATGGCTAAAATTACTCTACCCCTAGCAGAGAGCAGTTAGGGAAGATGTGGCTGAACGAGCAGCCATTCTGGCGCATGCAGCATTCTTGTCCTCTGAAGTCAGTCACAATGAAAGCTGCTGGGCTTGGCACGCCCTTCCCTGCATCATTAATAAGGACCTGCTCTGTCTTGTGTGTGTTGCTTGTTGTGCCTGCAGGTGGATTGTTCAGCGCCGCTGACTGACTGGGCCCTGGTTCCTCACCACAGCCAAGGCTGAGTCTCAGGCTGCGGCAGTTTAAAATAAATGAGACTTCAAGCAAGCTGCTTAATCCTTATGATGTCTGTACAGGCAGTCCCCGGGTTACGTATGTGGGAGAAAAATCAAATAACTCCAATTGTGTCTAAAGGGGGGACTGTGCAGGAAATCAAAACTCTCTAAAAGAAAACTGCTGTAAGGGTTAAAAAGTTTTCCAGGCTTCTCTCCCTGTAACAGAGAGAAATCAAATTAGCTCTAATCAAGACCCTTACAATGCCTATCTCAAATTCATGGATACGCCTAGTCTGTCACAATTTGTCATGTAAACCCTTATCTTTGTCACAGTTTGCCTTGTAGACTTCTCCACTCCACATTCTCGTGTGCCTTTGTTTTGTAAAACTTACTTCTAGCACTCCTGGGGTGAACAGAAGTCTCAGAGTACTTCTGCTGAGACTTTGATATGTTAAAGAATAACAATCAACAACTGAACTGTCTAAGCATTCTGTATATAGGATACCTAAACCTGTATCTCAGGGCTGCTTTCACTCTTGGTGTGACAGCCTGCCTGCATGGATCATAAAGTTTTTCCTTCTAGATTTCTCTCCTGCCTCACTGATTTGACCTCCGGCCTCGGACCCTTCTGGGGGCTCTGTACCCCAGGGGAGCGAGATTTCCCCCTCACGTACAAGATAGGGACTGTAGGTTTGTACTTAAGTCGAATTGTACTTAAGTCGGACCTGGCGTCCAGATTCAGCCGCTGCTGAAACTGACCAGCGGCTGACTACAGGAAGCCTGAGGCAGAGTTGCTCTGCCCCGGGCTTCCTGGAATCAGCCGCTGATCAGTTTCAACAGCAGCTGAAACTGGACGCCTGGGACAGAGCAGCTGGGGCGCTGCTGGATAGGTCTCCGCAGCGCCGCACCTCAGTGCTGCGGGGACCAACCCGGCAGCACCCCAGCTGCTCTACCCCAGGTGTCCCCAAGTCAGCTGCTGCTGAAACTGATCAGTGGCTGATTCCAGGAAGCCCGGGGCAGAGCAACTCTGCCTCAGGCTTCCTGTAGTCAGCCGCTGGTCAGTTTCAGCAGCGGCTGACTTGGGGACGCCTGGGGCAGAGCAGTTGGGGTGCTGCCGGGTTGGTCCAGTAGCGCCAAGGAGCGGCGCTGCGGGACCAACCAGCAGCGCCCCAGCTGCTCTGCCCCAGGAGTCCCGAGAAAAGCCTGGTCTGCTGGGGGGGGGGGGGGGGGGCACACTAGTTGCGCCCTCCCTCCCAGCAGACCATGGAGACGCGGGCGGCAGGACCGAGACGCGCCACGGTCCCGCCGCCCGGGTCCTCCGCGGCTTTGCTCTGCATCTCCCTGGTCTGCTGGGCCCCCCCAAGCAGACCACGGAGATGCGGAGCAGCTTTTCTCGCCCCGGAGGACGAGGGCGGCGGGACCTCGGCGCGTCTGGGGCGGTCCCGCCACCCGCATCCTCTAGGGCAAGAAAAGCCTGGTTCGTAAGTGCGGATCCGACGTAAGTCATATCCACGTAACTCGGGGACTGCCTGTATATCGTCAAAGCACTGTGAGAACTGCTAACGAGTCCTTGCAACCCCCTCTGCACATGTATTGTTAACTCCTTTTAATAGGTAGGGAGTCTGAGAGGGTTTGAATGAGATTTTTAAATGTCTTATTGCAGCACAAGAAGCCAAAGCCTTATCACAACCAGCACTGCAGCTATTTAAACCAGACTGTACATTTTCAGAGGCGGGAATCTTATTTCCTTTATGCATGCACACTTGCCAATGGCCAAGCAGCAAGTCATCCAAACTGAAGAAGCATCTCACTCCAAATGAGTGAGACTTGGCTGGGCTCATTCGCTCCCAGAGATTGTTCGCACGCGTGTGTTTGTGGAACAGCCTGATGTCTTAGTGCAGTTTCCCAATTTTATTTGGCCACGGAACCCCTAGAGTTGCCTTAAAAAAAAAGGCCCCTACCGTGTTTTGTTGAGGCAAAAAAAAAAAAAAAAAAAAAGCCATGGCTCTGTCTCTTTAACACTTTAACAGGGGGCAGGAGGCTTTCGCTTCACGGATCCCCAGGGTTCCCTGGAGCACCAATTGGGAAACACTGTAGTGTAATATAGTAGGCTTCCGGGGCACTGCTGAGAGGGTCAAATCAGGGTGGATTGCTTAGAGCTTAGGGTCCCTAGACCTACTCCGAGAAAGCTGCTACTGGCTGCACCAGTTTGTTTACTTGCTGGCTGTGCAGCCTCAGAGCCTCACAACTCCCAATGGTTAACTGCAGCCAATGGGAGCTGCGAGGCACCATGGCTGTGGAGTTGGTAAGTAAACAAACTGGAGCAGCCTGGTAGCAGCCTTCTCAGAGTGGGTCCGTGGACCACTTTGAGAAACATTGGCTTAGAGGCAGGACTACTTACAGTCTAAGACTGGGGGTCCTCCACTACAAGGCACACCAAACCAGTCCCAAAGAGCACTTCTGTTTGCTACACTGGCCAGCAAGAAGTCACACAAGCAACCCCCTTAGACACGCCAGAATCTCTTGTGCCACAAACAGTACTACTCCTTACACGGATGAGAGGTTGCTGGACAAAACACAAGACAGTTTGATGGCAGGATTTGTGCTCTTGTGAATACTAAACTAAACTAATGTTTTCTGCTAAATCAACCAGAGGACTTAATATCTGATAAATCCAGTCCAGGAGCAGGCTGCCTTCAGGATTTTTTTTTTTTTTTTTTGTAAAAGCCCTCTTCGGTCTGTTTTGATGAATTGCCAAATAATTTACTCTAATTTGCTTGACCAGCTGTCAGAACAAAATTGTCCTCCCATGTTCCCCATTAGGCACACTTCCTGCAGGCCTAAATTCAGAAAGCACATTAGTATGAACTTTGGTACGTTATTAGAGATATATCCCCACTGTGGCTGATTGTCGTACCACGTAGGCCCAGAACACCAGATGCCTTTGGATGCTACGCAGCTCTGGATTTTAAATCAGTGGTCACAGGAGCCTGAATACCTGTGAGGATCAGGGCCATAGTGCTTAATGAGCCATACACGACAAGGGCAGTTTGTCTCGTTAATGATGGGGCAGTAGCCTAGGGTCACATGTCAAAAGAGATGCGGTAGAAGCCTGATTGCATTGAAGCCAATGCCCAAAATGCTGCTAAGCCTTGTCTCCACTGGGGAAAATTTCGAAATGTTTCCTACTCTTGCTAACTCTGCTTCAGCTGCATTGAAGGTAGGGGCCCGAGCAGAGACAGGTGCATCCTGGAGGTGAATGCCTAGCTGCGAAGATCATGTCACCAGGAGGGCTTTGGCTTCCTCGACATGGGATGCTATTCCAGGAAGGACTGCTAAGCAGCGATGGTGTTCACCTTTCGAGGAGGGGGAAGACCCTATTTGGACACAGAATAGCTAACCTATTGAGGAGGGCTTTAAACTAGGTTCGACAGGGACAGGTGAGCAAAGCCCACAGGTAAGTGGAGAACATGGAGACCTGGGAGATGGGTCGGAAATGGGAGGGAGCATGGGCTACAATGGCAGAGAGAAAGGAGGGTCAGGGCAAAACTGGGAGGCAAGGTCAAATCAGGATCTTAGATACCTATATACAAATGCAAGGAGTATGGGAAATAAGCAGGAAGAACTGGAAGTGCTAATAAATAAGTACAATTATGACATTGTTGGCACCACAGAAACTTGGTGGGATAATACACATGATTGGAATGTTTGTATAGAAGGGTACAGCTGGCTCAGAAAGGATAGACAGGGAAAAAAGGGAAGAGGTGTTGCCTTATACATTAAAAATGAACACACTTGGAGTGAGGTGGAGATGGACATAGGAGATGGAAGTGTTGAGAGTCTCTGGGTTAGGCTACAAGGGATTAAAAACAAAGGTGATGTCATGCTCGGCGTCTACTACAGGCCACCTACCCAGGTGGTAGAAGTGGATGAGGCTTTTTTTTAACAACTAACAAAATCATCCAAAGCCCAAGATTTGGCGGTGATGGGGGACTTCAACTATCCAGATATATGTTGGGAAAATAACACATTGGCTTAACCACGAGATCTTGCATGATCTAAAAATAAAAAAGGAGTTATAAAAAATGGAAAATAGAACAAATTACAAAGGATGAATATGGGAAAACAGCACAGGAATGCAGGGGCAAGATTAGAAAGGCAAAGGCACAGAATGAGCTCAAACTAGCTATGGGAATAAAGGGAAACAAGAAGACTTTTTATAAATACTTTAGAAGCAAGAGGAAGACCAAGGAGAGGGTAGGCCCACTGGTCAGTGAGGAGGGAGAAACAGTAACAGGAAACTTGGAAATGGCAGAGATGGTCAATGACTTCCTTGTTTCAGTCTTCACCAAGAAGTCTGTAGGAATGCCTAACATAGTGAATGCTAGTGGGAAGGGGGTAGTGTTAGAAGGTAAAATAAAAAAAAGAACAAGTTAAAAATCACCTAAAAAAGTTAGATGCCTGCAAGTCACCAAGACCTGATGAAATGCATCCTAGAATACTCAAGGAGCTGATAGAGGAGGTATCTGAGCCTCTAGCTCTCATCTTTGGAAAATCATGGGAGACAGGGGAGATTCCAGAGGACTGGAAAAGGGCAAATATAGTGCCCATCTATAAAAAGGGAAATAAGAACAACCCAGGAAACTACAGACCAGTTAGTTTAACTTCTGTGCCAGGAAAGATAATGGAGCAAGTAATTAAGGAAATCATATGCAAACACTTGGAAAGTGGCAAGGTGATAGGGAACAGCCAGCATGGATTTGTAAAGAACAAATCATGTCAAACCAATATGATAGCTTTCTTTGATAGGATAACGAGTCTTGTGGATAAGGGAGAAGCATGGATGTGGTATACCTAGACTTCAGTAAGGCGTTTGATACGGTCTCACATGATATTCTTATCAATAAACTAGGTAAATACAACTTAGATGGGGCTACTATAAGGTGGGTGCATAACTGGCTGGATAACCGTACTCAGAGAGTAGTTATTAATGGTTCACAATCCTGCTGGAAAGGCATAATAAGCGGGGTTCCGCAGGGGTCTGTTTTGGGACCAGCTCTGTTCAATATCTTCATCAACGATTTAGATATTGGTATGGAAAGTACGCTTATTAAGTTTGCAGATGATACCAAGCTGGGAGGGGTTGAGACTAATCTGGAGGATAGGGTCATAATTCAAAATGACCTGGACAAATTGGAGAAATGGTCTGAGGTAAACAGGGATGAAGTTTAATAAAGACAAATGCAAAGTGCTCCACTTAGGAAGGAACAATCAGTTTCAAACATACAGAATGGGAAGCAACTGTCTAGGAAGGAGTATGGCAGAAAGAGATCTAGGGGTTATAGTGGACCACAAGCTGAATATGAGTCAGCAGTGTGATGCTGTTGCAAAGAAAGCAAACATGATTCTGGGATGCATTAACAGGTGTGTTGTGAGCAAGACATGGGAAGTCATTCTTCCGCTCTACTCTGCACTGGTAGGCCTCAGTTGGAGTATTTTGTCCAGTTCTGCTCCCATGGGAATCGAGACTGAGGGGAAAAACAACTGAGGAGAGCTGGCAGTTTTTCAAAGGGACATTGTTAAGGGCTCAAAAGCAAGCTATTCCGATGTGTCGGAAAGATAGAAAATACGGCAAAAGACCACATTGGCTTAACCACGAGATCTTGCATGATCTAAAAATAAAAAAGGAGTCATAAAAAATGGAAAGTAGGACAAATTACAAAGGATGAATATAGGAAAACAGCACAGGAATGCAGGGGCAAGATTAGAAGGCAAAGGCACGGAATGAGCAGTTTTAGGAGTTCCAGTGTAGGGAAGCTTCCTGCCACTGACATTTTCTGCATCATCTCTATTAAACTGGTTCTGGAGTGATCCAATAAGCATGGTCCAAAACAGCTGCAGCTGTGGGAGTTTGGCTGCCCTCTCAGTGTTACTAACACTGGTGCAGATGAACTTGTGCGAGCAATCATAGGAAAGGGTTAAAAACCCTACTATTCTGATAAAACACAGAGGCTACATCTACACTGGCCCCTTCTCCGGAAGAGTCATGCAAATTTCTCACTTTGGAATAGGGGAATCCGCGGGGGATTTAAATATCCCCCGCGGGATTTAAATAAACATGTCCGCTGCTTTTTTTCCGGCTTGGGGAAAAGCTGGAAAAAAGCATCTAGACTGGCGCGATCCTCCGGAATAAAGCCCTTTTCCAGAGGATCTCTTATTCCTACCTGAAGGAAAAGGGCTTTATTCCGGAGGATCGCGCCAGTCTAGACGCTTTTTTCCGGCTTTTCCCCAAGCCGGAAAAAAAGCGGCGGACATGTTTATTTAAATTCCGCGGGGGATATTTAAATCCCCCGCGGATTTCCCTATTCCAAAGTGAGAAATTTGCATGTCTCTTCCAGAGAAGGGGCCAGTGTAGACGTAGCCAGAGAGTCTTCAAGGTACTCAGTATCCTTTAGCACAGGGGTTTTCAAACTTTGGCTATGTCTTCCAGCTTCCCTCTTCCGCAAAAACCTATGCAAATGAAGTGCAGATTAGCATATTGCCACTCTTCATTTGCATAATTAATTAGTAGCCATTTTTACACACGAGGTTTTTGCACAAGAGCCGTTCTTCCTCGTTTTTTCAGGAAGAATGGCTCTTGCGCAAGAGGGGGTTTTGTGCAAAAAGGTGCTGTGTAGACGGTGCCTTTTGGCACAAAAACCTTTTGCGCAAAAGCAGTTCCTAATTAATTATGCAAACGAAGTACAGCAATATGCTAATATGCGCTTCATTTGCATAGGCTTTTGCAGAAGAGGGAAGCTGTGTAGACGTAGCCTTGGGGTCATGGCTTGTAAGGGTAAACCGCTAGCTGGCTGTGAAATGCTTTGTTTACCTGAGTGTCCGCAGGCATGGCCGCTTGTAGCTCCCAGTGGCTGTGGTGCTCTGTTCCCGGCCAACGGGAGCTGTGGGAAGTGGTATACCATGGCTACTGGGAACTCTGAGTGGCCATGCCTGAGGGTGCTCAGGTAGACAAAGTGTCTTGTTGTCGGCTAGCAGCTTACACTTACAAGCCATGACCCAGAGCTTGAAAACCCCTGCTCTAGCACACCAATTCTCAACCTGTGGGTCATCAAGGCCAAGAAATCACTCCCATTATCTCAGAGCTGCAAAATCCCTGGCTCACTTCAACTAACATTACGGACAAATCATCCTGTTTGGAAACGTGATTGTTTAAGGTTCGAGTCTAGTTCATTAGTATCCTTTTAATTGCTTACCACTCCTTAGAATACACAATTTCTCAGAATACACAGAAAGTGAGTTGTAGTGGATCCTTTTAAATACCGAGTCTGTTATTTTTCTACCAATTGTCAAGGCAGATGGAGATGATGCAAGAGCAAGGAAGCTGTAAAATGATGCCTGCTGAGAGGACAACATTGTTGCCCCTGTATCCCCTCCTAGATCCTACACATCAATTCCTTGCCCTAGATCACAACCTGAACCCCTGCACCCACTCCTGCACCCCAGTCTCCTGCCCCAGTCCCCTACCCCCCAATCACAACCCCCTCCTAGCCAAGGTCATTTTATTATATTAAAATAAGTACACAGCCTCGCTGGTAGTGACTATCCCTGTTTTATACTAGCTTCACTAGTATAAAAGCCATTTTCATAATAGTTCCAAATCAGCTGATTGCTTGGAGTGCTAGAATTTGTAATGCCTTACTATTTTAAAAATATGTAAATTGACTCATCACCCACCATATCTTTAGATATGTAAATTTATTGAAAAAGTTGCCACTTCTCCTTGAGATACAGACAAGCCTGATGCTTAGATTTATGTGCATAGATCTGCTTTTCCAGTGCTAGTGATTGCAAATGCAGAGCTTTGTTTTCCTTACCGTGGCTGAGAGAAGCACTATGCAAATGATTGTGCACTTCTCCACACAGGAACTTACACTGGTAAAATTAAACTGCTATAGTTATAAGGCTGTAACTCCCCAGGTGGAATCAGAGTGCCTCTTTCTGATTTAGCTTAGGTTTCTTTGACAATGATGTAAGCTAAACTGAGAAAGTCACTTTTATTCCATAATAAGAGCATCCAGGTACACCACTCTAACTCTAGGGCTACGTCTACACTGGCAGCTGCTTGCGCAAGAACTGTTTTGCAGAAGAGTTCTTGCGCAAAAAGCCTTCCACAAGAGCGTGTCTACACTAGCATGTGCTTTTGCACAAGAGCATCCATGGCAGTGTGGATGCTCTCTTGTGCAAGAAAGCTCTGATGGCCATTTTAACAATAAGGGCTTCTTGTGCAAGAAATTCATGTTGCCTGTCTACACTGCCCTCTTGTGGAAAAGCTCTTGCGCAAGAGGGCTTATTCCTCATGGGGAGAGGAATAACACTTCCGGAAGAAGCCTTGTTTTACAACGCTATACTGTAAATTTACTTGCGCAAGAACGTGTGGGCAGTGTAGACAGCAGGCAAGTTTTTGCGCAAGAACAACTGTTCTTGCGCAAGAAGCTGCCAGTGTAGACATAGCCTAGTGGTTTAATAATACCAGTATAGTTTCTTGTGCAGGTGACAAACTTTACATTTATTGAGGAGGGACTGAGGTCTATTACAGGACTAGATCAGGAAATCTACACCTGGTTCTGCTGACTTCCTCTGTGACCTGGGCAATCACTTAGCCAGTCTTTTCTATTTCACAGACATGCTGGTTAAAATTTATAACATCTGAGAAATTCTCTCCTGGAAAATGCAGTAGTGCAACTATTTCTTGTGTGTTATTGTTAAGCATAAATACTGCAAAGAGACTGTCTGCTCAAGGTTTAATATTATGTTCCTAGGATAACACATAGATTTTCTTAATTTTTGTATCCCATAATACATATATTATTTGTATGGCATGGGGCCATTCCATGTAACATACTTGTCATACTTTGAACTAATTCTCCTTGTATCAGTGGATTTACTTGTTACTATATACACTAGCATGGGAGACAAATTGTTGAGAAAGGAACAATGGGATATTGTAGCATCACAGCAATTAATGTCCTTCCATCTGCCTTTGCTCTCTGCCAAACAAGTGCCAGATCCCTTGCCCAGTTACTTACATTTCCTGTCCCTACATGTACTGTCCACATAGTCTTCTGCCTGTCTTGTTTCACCCACGGCCTTACAAAATTTGGGGATTGTTCTTGGTAGAACATAAACATCTAACACTAGTTCATAGTATGGGAATAAAAATCATGTTGTTCAATGTAATATGTAGTTTTTCTGAACAGATGCTTAGTTATTTTTGCTAATGATTATAACGTCTGGCAGACAGCAATATGTAAATTAGGACTTAAGGAAGTAACAAAGCTAAGGAGAAAGAAGTTTCCCACCAAGTAACTAAAATATGACAGAATAGCTTATGGGGTGGCTGATTCTGTGAAATTGAAAACCTGTTTGCACACTGGAGCATTTTATGGACTTGTGGGGTTTTTTGGTTTTGTTATGTCCAACCCTGTATGCCCATCCCATGGCTTTTTGTGTTGGAGTCTAGAACAGAGCTGGGTTGGCAATAATTTGAGCAAAAATTGTTGTGCAAATCTATGCAGAATATTCAACCAATTATTTATCACATTTCACATTGCCATAAATTGTTTATTTTTGCAGACATTATGGGAGATTGACAATTATTAATTGCAAAACCTGTGAAAATTTAAAAATACCCATGTGAATTTTGAAAAGGCTTGCAGAGGTGTCCTGCAAAGGACGCAAAGGGACAACATTTTCCAAAGAACTTAAACGGTAATAGGAGCCAAGTTTCATTTTCAAAAACCACTCAGACCTCAGAGCCTAAATCTTACTGAGTCAATGGGGCTTAGGCTTCAAAATCACTGAGTTATTTTTAAAATGGGACTTGGGCTCCTATATCATTTAGGTGCTTTTGAAAATCTTACCAATGGCAAGTTATATGAAGCCTAAGGGTTGAAGACGGGGGCCCTGAGATGTACTCCCTCAATGCTACTAAATGCCATCAATACTTTGCGATTACATGGCACTATTAAACTAGCGCTTAGATAAATATTGTTGTTCATACTTTACTGATAGAGAGATTGAAAGTCAGACTTTAGGCAACATTTTCAAAAGCACGTCACTGACTTACAATGCTACACCTCATCTTTAGATTTTACTTAGGAAGTTATGAATCTCACTGAAAGAAAATGGGACTCAGGCCTTGTGGTAAAAATGTTTTAACTTTATTTTTTCCCTATCATTATATGGATCAAACAAAACCATAAGAGCCCATCCCCATTGCTTTGCCTAAAACAGCATAAGCTACTTCTCTTGCGAATCATACCATCCAGGCAACATTACTCCTTTTCAGAATAGGCACATAGCATTTTGGGCAGGGATCCCAAGGTACAATATTCTGCTAGGCTCACCCATGAAAGCTCATGATATCTTCATTTTTTATTAGTCTCTAAGGGTACATCTAAACTACATGGCTCCGTCGACGGAGCCATGTAGATTTGTTGTTTTGGCAAAGGCAAATGAAGCCGCGATTTAAATGATCGCGGCTTCATTTAAATTTACATGGCTGCCACGCTGAGCTGACAAACAGCTGATCAGGTGCTTCCCACGAGGAATAACGGGGCTGCCGACAAAGGGCTTTGATGTCGGCAGGGGAGCGTCCAGACTAGCGCACTGAGCGGACAAACAGCTGATCAGCTGTTTGTCGGCTCAGCATGGCAGCCATGTAAATTTAAATGAAGCCACGATCATTTAAATCGCGGCTTCATTTGCCTTTGCCTATGTGACTAATCTACATGCCTCTGACGACAGAGGCATGTAGTCTAGACACAGCCTAAGGTGCTGCAGGACTATTCATTGTTTTTTGTAGGTATTTTTCAGTTAGGGTACATCTATACAGCACCATGTAGCTCAAAATAAGCTACATAATTTGAGGTAAGCAAATTGCATATCTTATTTTGAAATAGACCACTATTCCGACAAGTCCCTTAATCCTCGTGGAACAAGGTTTACTGGGATGTCAGAACAGCAAGCCCTTTATTTTGAAAGAACAGACTTGTTGCTAAGAAGCGGAAAACGCTATTTCAGGATACCAGACGTATCCTGAAATAGTGCCACTGTCTAGATGTACCCTTACAGACTAACATGCCTACCCCTCTGAAACGTTAGGCTCAGTGTGTTATAGGCTGTTTATTGCAGTGAACTCTGGACCATTTGTTGGAATTGACTGGAATTCTGGGACCTGAAGTCAAACTTATGATCCTGTCCACAGTATCTCACAATTCATTGGTTCAGTGTGAAACAACTTTTCATACTGCTGCAAGGCTGCATAGAGGAAAAATTATTGAGTGCTTTCACACTCTGCCTTTAGTAGCAGGACCAGAATAAAACCTACATTTCACCCTTCTATTCCAGGGCAGTGGGCACCACTCCCACCCTTTCATTCAAATTACACCTGAAAAAAAAATCTCTTGCTACCGAGCCTTTCCCAGAGCCACAAGATAGCAGCAGCAATGAGGAATGCCTTGCCTAGCCCAGGATTTAAAGATGTGACATTAGACCAAGTGACAAGAGTAGCTAGCTCAATCAATTTAATGTGTTCTAAAACTCTAGCCAAAAAAAAGCAGTTGTACTTTAGAATGTGATAAACTGGTCAGATTACCTTGGGGAAATTTTGGCTTTAGTTCAAATCCAACATCACACTTTTAAATCCTAGGGCTTGTTTACACTTAAGGCACATCTACATCACCAGGATGACCGATGCTGCAGCGGTCAATCTTCCGGCATTAGATTTAGCGGTTCTAGTGGGGATACACAAAATCAAATGCTGAGGGCACCTCTGTCAACGCCAGCACTCCTTGCTGTCTTGAAGGGTAAAGGAAGCTGTCAGGAGCATTTCTCCCTCCAACCTTTCACAGTGAAGATGCTGCCCTAGCTTGGCTTAAGGTATGTTATTTACGTGGCTGGAATTGTGCACCTTAAGTCAAGCTTACCCCATAGTGTAGACCTGCGCAGTTGCACCACTGTAACACTTCAGTGTAGACATTACCTATGTCAACAGGTGGATTCTACTGCTGGCATATGTTCTCTGAGATGCTGTTTACAAAGGGACTTAGGTCAGCTTAACTGGGCTGCTCAGGGGTGTGAATTTTTCATTGCCATAGTTAAACCAATCTAATTTTCTAGTGTTGACCAGACCCTAGTCTGGACAAGACCCAAGATGAGAACATGATGGGCACAACTCACCACTGTCCTGCACCTTCTGTAGTCATTTTCAACAGTGCACAGTGAGTGCAAACACTCGCACTGTTTGTAAACATTTTCATTTTCACTCTTGTAAATTACTACAGAGAACTGACTGATCAGGCCCAGACATTCCAAATATATTTGAATAGTGGAAAGAAAGTACAGAAAGAGAGGACTATTCAGATTGATAAAGGGATTATAAATAGGGGGAATGGGAAAAATGCCTCAATAGATGCTTGGCTCTACCATAGTATCAAGAGACCCATTAGCTCAATCAGATCAACTCCCTGCCCGTGCAGGATTTGTTCCCTACAATACATGCTTTGTCTAAACTAAACTGAAAAGGCCCAAGCAATTTTGTTTCCAATGACTCCCTTAAGACACTACTTCATAATCCAGCATCTGAATCAAAAAGAGTTTACTGATGTTCAGCCTCAAATTTTCCCCTTGATAATTCATCCATCACCCAAGTTCTGATTCCACACTGAGAGCTGAATCTGGGATCTCCAGTGTTAATAAGCATGAACTTCTATCACTTGAGCTAAAGGAGTGGCAGATGTAGTAGTAGACTAATGTCCTCTGGATCAGCCACTAGAGAGGGATACATAACCCAGTGAACAAAGTAATGAAGCACGAAGAGCTGCTGTAAATAAAACATCCTCCACTCCAAGTAACTCCAAGCAACACTTCCAATAGTTTCCCAGCTAAAAAGAACACAAACACATTTGGATTGCTAAACTTCATTTTTTATTTAAATAAACAATTTAAAAGAGAAAAAACTAAAAAGCTTTACACTGCAATTTTTTTTACATAACTGTAATAAAGCAAACTATGCAAATAAAACTTTAGGCACAGTATTCTCTAATAATTATATGCAATTCAACTTTGTATTATTCCTGAGTATCCATTTCTCTGACCCTAGAGAAAAGGACACAGGCTGAGAACATTTTCCTATCAGCCTTTCCTCTTAGGTCAATTGATTAAGGCTGGTTTCTGAGAACATGGGATTTTCCTCTTAGTTTTTCTGGAATATCAAGGAATACAGCAAGGGTATACAAGAAGCCATAAAACTTTCTGAGAGAATGGGATATATTTATGGCCTTAGTTGACTTTTGGGGTACGTATGTTTGAGGTCCGTTGGCTTCATGTGTGTCAACTTGGTACTGCTAGTGTGCCCATAATTTCTTGAATAAGTGGAAAGATGGGCAACCAGAATCTCAGACATGATAATAGAAATATCTGGTATATTCCATTGTATGTTGTCTTATCCCCTTTTAAATTGCATGTAATCTCTGAATAATCAGAACACATACTATGAAATACCCCATATTTTAGAAGGCACAATGCAGCCACTGAATAACTTATAATGCATTGTTACAGCAATTAGATACTTCATTGCTTATCTAAAATGTAAGTCAAGGGAAATTCAGGATGATATTTTGAAAGCAACATTACTACTAATTAGGTTGCAAACACACATTCAGATAAATAACTGCTATACCAAATTTTAAAACCAAAGCTTTTGCAGCTTGCTAGAAGAGAGCAACCTGTATTCCCTTTGCTCACAGAGGAAAAAAAATCAAATTATTTTGGTTATAAACCCAATGTATTTCTTAATTGTGTTAAAATATGCATACATATATTCTTTTATAACAAGATATTTTTAAAAACATATGTACAAGAAAATCCCTATTTAAACATATATCAAATGCAGATTGTATAACCTCCTCTCAAAATCCCCATAGTGGCCCCCAATGCATTTTTTTTAAAGGAAAAAAACCCTAACCCATAGGGCAACAAAACCACACAAATGACAGCAGACTTCCACTGATAAGGAAAAGCACAGGCAAGAAAACATTTAGCTTTGAACTTCCTGGCTTACATTAGAACTAGGGCTGTCAATTGACCTATGTTAATGCCTGCACGTAGGACAGGATTAACGAGTTACAAAAATTAACACGTTAATCACAGGTGTTAATGCTGCGCTGCCTCTTAATTGCCGCTCCAGCACTTCAAAGGGGCAGTGCAAGCAGAGACAGGGATCAGCTGGAGTGCCCAGCTGATCTCAGGCTCCATCCAGCACTGCCCCCATTGAAAAGCCGCCGCAGCATTTCAAAGGGGAGTTGTGCACGATTAATTGCAATTACAGTTTTTAATTGTGTGATTAATCACGATTAAAACTGTTAATAATTTGACAGCCCTAATTAGAACTATACTGCCTCTTGCCGAATGCCATGTAGGTAACAGCTGAAACTGAGCCCTGTGCTAAGTGGGCAGCACCAACCTCATGCACCACCTCATGTAAGTCCTAAGTAAGCACAAACTGAAACAAACAGAAACTTAGAGGGGTAAATGTCTCTTGCTCTGAAGAATGAAGGCCCATTGACTCTCCTGAGGACCACACCAAGGAGCAGCTTGGGAAAAACCTCCATGTAGGAAACCCTGGAGACAGTGAGCTTCTTCAAACTGCATCTGATAGCTGTTTATTTTTCTCCTCAGTGTAATCACCTTGTAGCAGTGGGCTCTAGCCCTGTAGTTGCAAATATTTTTTTTCTCCAGTTCCTACTGGAGGATTTTGGAGTAATTTAAATATGGATGATATCCTATATTTAAACCATTTTTGTTAGAGACTGAATACCTGAATTAAATGAGATTGGGTGATGTACTGGAGAAAGTTGTCCTGTTTCTTATTTACATAGGTAGGTACTGTTGTTACTTAAAACAACTAAGCACGTTACTTTGAGAGAATACCTGTCTCCAGGGCCCATTTTAAACATACACAGTGTGTGTGCATACACAACTGTGCAGGGTTAGTTTATTAAGGTAATTTGAACAGCTTCTAGTATTGTTTCCTTTAACAATTGCGGCAGCAACTCAAGTTTCATTTAAAATCATTCTGTAAGGCATTGGTGCAACAAGGTAGTGATTGAAGAGGCAATTTTATGACTTCTATTACAACTGTTTAAAAACACTCCCACATCACAGTTAGCCATAAACAGCAATCAATAAGCATTATAAAAGCCCCAAACTGAAGAAGACAGTTTAGTGATGAAATTTAGATTACACTCCAGCTCCCACATGAGTTTTTTAATGACTTGTTGGCTCATGTCTGTTCTAAACATGTATTTTTCCTTAATGTACTACTGTACTGAATATCTCCTATGAACAAGAAACATTCAGATTACATCAGGAGAATCTGCATTATGCTTTACAGATTGTTAACAGACAGGAACACAGACTGAGTCATCCACTGTACATATCTATTTAAAATTTAAAGACTAAGAAAAGAATATACATAAAATATACACTTAAAACACAAAGTAAAATCCTTCTCAGTGTCTAAGACAACATTTGATATTCCAGAGGGTTACACATTACCTCTGTTCACATTCCATGCATGGAGCTATTCCCATGCCAGTCCCCGCATCAGTAATAGACTCACTGAAAAATGAATTAGTTCTTCATATATGTGCAGCAGAAATCGAGAAACCTCAGCCCTAGTCATCACTGTCACTCCCAGACTCACTCAACTGCAAGTCATTTCCTATTGGGGGGAAAAAACAACAAAAACCACCAGGCCAGAAGTTAATTCATACTTGGATTATATCCACATTGAAAAATTACTGTATTTAAACAGGAGATTTAAATCAGATTTAAAACAGAAATCAGCAGTTTGTCTAATGTAATAATTCACCATATTCAAGAACATTAAAGTTTTCACAGAGTTTATTGAAGACCAATCCAGGCAAAGAAGAGTCTCCTTGACTCCACAATCATAAAAGGTACTACGGGTTGAAACTCTCTAGTCCGGCATCCCAGGGTCCTGACTGGTGCCAAAGCACAGAATTTGCCAGGGCACAGGAGGTCAATTTGTCTAGCAGCATTAACAACACTTCCACTGCTTAGGGGGCTATTAGAAGACATTTAAGGGTAAATTAGAGCTAAACAACAGCAAAGAACACTGAGAGCCAAGCCTGGTGGCTGTAAACAAATTGTATGGGATGGCAGGAAACATGGCCACAGGAGAAGTTGACATCCGGCTAACTAAAATCATGTAGACCACGGATATTGCTGGATCCAGCGAGTGCTGGACTAGGGAGGTTCAACCTGTAGTCCCTGTTCAGAAAGAAGCATTCCCCTTAGCAGCAGCTGTGGAATTCCACCCAGCCAAACTGCCATTTATGGCTTTTGGGCAGGACACTAGAGAAGTCCCTGGCTCCATCTACATTATTAAAATAACCCCTTCAAAAGGCAGTAGTTTCAGTTGTAAAGAAGGGGCTGTTCTTGGGGCAGTTCTATAGCCTGGGTCATTCAGCATATCAGGCTATTTGATCACACTGCTCCCTTCAGGCCTGTGGCTAAAACAAGAAAGAATATTAGAGCTCTCTATTTGAGAGCTCTGCTTCAGAAGTCAGTGAGGAAGGGGAAACCAAGGGGCCATGAGGCCCACAGACAGTCACAAGCAGGGAGGCCCAGAATCCTCCACTGTCTTTGTAGTATATAGCAGAGATTCCCCAAGCCGTGGAGTATGCTGCTCCTAGGGGTGCAAAGAAACATTTGGGGAGGGCACAGCTGGGCCCAGGTCAGCCTCCATGGGGGATGGGGAAGAAGTGATACCCAGCTCCGCTCTGCCCTAAGGATGTTAAGTAACCGTTAACTGACTAGTCGATGGAATTTCCATTGACTAGTCGATAGGCACTTCTGCATTCCTCCTCTGAAATGCACATAGCCGCCACTGACCCTGGGGCTCCATGCTGTGCTGCCAATTTGAAATGCCATGCAGAGTTGGGCTGCTGGCCAACCTGCTAACAAATTTACTGGTGGAGGAGGAAGGGGGGGCAGGGAAATGCATGTAGTCGATTGCATTAACCAATAAGCTTTTGCTTATTGGTTATTCGACTACACTATTACACCTTATTTCACACTATAGCAGGCTTTCCCCTGAACAGGTGGTCTCCATCTTACAGAAATATCCATGGATGCATGTTGGATCCAGACTTTGAAATTCAAGCACATTCTAAGCATAATAAATCTGAACTCCTAAATAAGGGCCTATTCAAAGCCCACTAAGTCAGTGGAAAGATTCCTACTAACTTCAATGTGCTTAAGTTTGGTCTTTATCTGTATCCACATCTGCGGATGCGGATACCTGCCGATATCTGTGGATTTTCAGGAGTCTACTAATTAGCTAACTTCACATTTCTCTCTATATACTCGATTAATCAAGGATGATTAGCAGTACCAGATTTTCAATGGACATTCTACACTGAACTGATAATATTTGAGAGTTCTTACACACTTGACCCTCTTCCACCCAGCAACCTTGGAAAACAGGGTATGCCAGATTCAAGAATCTGCTGGACCAAGGAGAGCACACGGAGTCTGGGCATGAGAGGAATGCAGCGGGGGTGCCTACCTGCTGCTCCTAGGCACCACCGCCTGCTGCCGTGGTAGTGGTGGGGGAAAAGCCTCAGGGATAGTTTGTCGTTACACTACCGTTCCCACAGCTGAGGGAGGAAGAGGGTGTGACTGCACACAGAGGTGTTCCCTGATTAGGGACACTCAGAGTATGGAGGTTCATCTATCTTCTATCTATCTATATGGTAGTGTGCATCTGTCTGTGAGTTCGTCTCTCTGTGCATCTGTCAGTCCGTTTGTTCAAGAACTCCTCCTAAATGGTGAGAGGTAGGACCACCACATTTGGCAGGCAGCTTCCTCTTACCCAAAGTCAGGGTTTGTTTGTGCCTGGAAAATGGGAAGTGTTGGGAATGAGACTGTTTTCGATAACATGGAAAGGGAGGGGCAGAGAGCAAAGGGACGCGAAAGAGAGGGGCACCGAGAAGTGGGACATGATACTTAAGTGGCCACTGGGGGCAGCTGCAGCACAAAGAGAGTGGGCAGCAGGGCCTGGGCTCTACCATCTTGCCCGCATCCAGGCCGGGTATGGAGCCCCCCTGTCCCGAACCTGGAGCCTGACCCCTCGTGGAGAGCCTGCAGGCTGCATTGGAGCCTCAGCCACTCCCTCAGACAGTATTCAGGACATGGGGGAAGGGCATGGGAGGAGGGGCAGCCCCCAGAACGTCTCCCCTCCCCAACAGCCTGCAGTTGGGGGGAGGGGAGAAACCCCTGGAGCCTGGTTCCCACCCAGACAGCCTGCAGGCCATGGGAGGGACCTGTTGGAGGAGGGGGCAGCCCTGGAGCCTCATCCCTGCCCCCAGACAGCCTGCAGGCTGTGAGGGGGGAGGTGCAGGAGGTCAGGGGCAGCCCCCAAAGCCTAACTCACCCCCCAAGACCGCTTGTAGGCCACAGGGGGGCGTTGGAGGGGGCAGCCCCTGGAGCCTGCCCCCCTGACAGGGGGGCTGCAGCAGAGTCTCCCCCCCGAGCCTGCAGGCCTCAAGGGGCAGCCCACAGAGCCTGGGTCCCCTCCCAGACAACCTGCAGGCCACAGATGGCAGCCCAAGGAGCCTGGCCAGCCCCCAAGATGATGCCCCAAGACAGGCTGCAGGCCGAGGGGGACAGCTGGCCTCTTTACCACCCCAAAATGTAATGTTCCCACTGCTCCTGTCCAGGTAAGGACAGCAGAAGAAAATGAACCACCTCCTCAGTACCTCATTTCAACTACCTTTTAGGTACCAAAACCCAGCAACCCTATCTCACACCTGTCTGGGTTCCCCAGCTGGAGCTGGATAGTTTTTACAACACAATTTTTTCAGTACAAAAACCTGCAGTTCAACAGAAATATAGACATAGCATGAAAAACTGAATTCAGTATAAAATTAAATAATACAAGCAACCCTGTACTGATGGCATGGTTTATTTTTATATTTAATTCACCAAAACCCTCCACATTTGAATTTACCTGAATCTGCTATAGAACCATGGGCACCTAGCATACATTTTAGGTCCAGTTTGTCACACAGCATATGGAGGAACCACAGATGAGACTCAGCGATTTGACTAGCCATAATCTCCTTACCCTGGCCCATCTCCTATGGTGCACAGAAGCAGGTCTCTCTATAGTTCCTCCGCAGCCTCACATTCTTTATGCATTTAAACTGGCAGTGAAAGATGGGGCAGCTATGAGTGTGGCTGGGTACAGTAATGTAGAAGGGGAAAACATTTGAGAGAAGAGTGTTGCATAATTTAGCTGTACCTCTGACCTCTCTGAATGCACCCTCTTTAGATGCTGGCCTCATCCCTTTACCTCTTGCAGGGTGGAATCCTGATTCTCCCACCCTTATACTTGGTCTCAGGATATAGAGACAAGACAGCAGGTAACAGCCTGTGTGAGACAGGGGACACCCTGCCCGCCTGCGTCTCTCCACACTGATAGTCCCCAAGGACTCATGAGTGAACAGTACACTAGCGAGGGATACTACAGTGTAAGAGGTTTATTATCTGGTATGAGCTGTACTCTCCTACGTGGTGTATGATTAAGTAAAACAGCACAATGCTCTGTGTAGGGTGTGGATGTTAAAACCTCTTGCAACACCTTCATGCCCTTTTGAGAGCTAAACTGTAATCAGAAGCTGCACACCTCTTGGATGGCATTCTGGGAGAGGAGTATGGTGGAAAAACTGGGTTATCTCAGAGGTCAGCACTGGTCCTGGTGACCTAGAACAGATGGGCTGAGGAAGCTCCATTTTGGAGAAGGGGCAGAAGAGAGTCAGGACCCAGGAAATATACCAGAGAAGGAACAGCACTGTTGCCCACTCAGATTCAGAAGTTTAAACCACCCAGGGGAATCCAGAGACACACAGAGTTGAATTCCCCTCCCAGCTCTCCCAGGGAGTGGTCACAAGGGGATGCTCACTACGTTCTGTAACACTTTCCTGCTGGTTTAATAGCTTTGCTATTAAATTAAACCAGTCAGTGTCCCAATAACCCAACACAAACATACAAGAACTACTTCAACATTGAGGCCACATGACATATTGATGGATTATTACACATTAGTACCACGTCCTTCATGCATCTATATCAACTTCTAGCTAACTGACACATATACACAGATACTTCATGAAGAGTTTTACTGTAAACGCCCAAGCCCACAATTTCAAAAGCTCAGATTTTTTTTTTCTATTAATTTGAAAAGCAATTCTTCTCCTTCCCCATGTGTATTCTACTTCTCCCTGATGGAGCTTTCCTGCACGGTCACACTGAGGACTGGCTCTGAAACCCATTGATACCGATGGGAGTCTTTTGGGTTTTGGCTTAAGCCCCTAACATCTAAGGAGCCTCTATACCTTGAAATAAATGAGAAATAAAATAGAGCTTTTTGTTAGAAGGTCTCTCTCCCCTGTATTTCAGGCTGCCTGCATGTAATTGCTTGGGGGTAGCTATTTGGTAAACTATGTTCTGCAGCTGTATCTAAGCCGTCTATGCCTTTTGGTGGTGTCACACAGGTTCCCACAGTGCCAACACACAAGCCTTTACTTACGGAGAGTGTTCATTAGCTGATTGCTTCCTTGTGGCCTGCTGGTACCATTAGCAACAGCATTTCTGTTGTTGTACTGCTGGGGTGGTGGCTGAGAGGGGGAGGTGCGTGCAGTCTCTTCACCGTCACTGCTAGAGCTTTCATCATCACTCCCAGAAGAGCTCTCAGAGTCCGATGAGCTGCTACCACTGCTGCTACTCATCTGTTCAATAATTTCAACCTCTGCTCTTAGCTCTGGAATAAGATGGCATGTGTTAGGTGAAAACATTAACGGAGAGGGAATGTTAAAATGCTACAGCTTTGTCAAGTATAATTTGCCAAGCACAATGAACAAGTCAAACTTCTCAACCACAAGGAGAGAAGGAGGGAAGGAAAACAAAAGACATACACAACTGTGCCTAAGTGCTGCAGCTGAATCTGAGAAGAGGTTTATAATCATTGGTTCTCTAAACTTCATTTCTTTCACGACCACTTATGCATTTTCTATTTTTAAAACTATTCCTCACAGTATTATTCGTTTACTTAGAGCTCATTGTGCCAGGCACTTCACAGGCAAAACAGGCATAAAATGTAAATCTCTTGGAGACAAGGTATAACAGCTGACATAATGGGTACAAATTTCAAAAGCATCCAATGGCTTAGGAGCCTAAGTACTATTGGAAAATCAGCGGGATTTAGGCTCATTTGAAAATGGTATCGGATGCCACAAAAGACAGTTACAATTAGGAGAGAAGGTGACTATAACAACAAAATTATGAACTTCTTTAGATTTGCCATGCATACATTTTAGTGGTTCCAATGGTAATATGTAAGTCATATCAGAACAGTCACATTACTTACCATGGATTAGGGATGTTAGATATCGGGTAACTGAATAGTTGTGTAACCACATCAAAACTTTGCGGTTACATGACCATTCGATACTCCGCAGGGGGGGGGCTGGCAACTAATGCACTCCTGGCCGCACTCCCAGGGAGTCCCCTGCCACCTTGAGCTGCTGCCTCTTTATCAGAGGCAGCAGCGTGGAGTGGCAGCAGCCCCTGTCCATGGGGGTCCCCACAGACAGAGGCTGTTGCTGCAGCAGGGGCAAGGAGCCCTCTGTGGACAGAGGCTGATCTGGCAGTAGCCCTGGTCTGAGCTCCCAGTGGACAGAGGCTGCTCCACTTCCCATAGACAGAGCAGTTGCTACGAAGCAGCCTCTGCCCATGGCAGGCCCAGGCCTGCCGTGGATAGTGGCTGCTTTGTGGCAGCCTCTCATGGGGCAGGGAGAGAATGCAAGTAGTCGACAAGATTAAGCAATAAGCATAAGCTTATAGGTTAATTCTGTAGTCAACTACTCATTGACATCCCTACTAGTGATTACGATTAGTCATCTGAAATTACATCACTGTTGTGTACTTTGAATATTCCACATTACTAAAAAATTGGAGCATCCACAGAACTGGCACTTTTAAGACCACCCTTTCTGTTTAAAGCATTCCCAAAATGATCTTGAATAGCTTTTTTCTATACATACAAATATCATGATATTAAAGTCCATGATCCTGTTCCTTGCAGGATTAAGGCTAAATATTGTATCTGATTGGAAAGGAGAGGGTTCCAGCTGCCCAATGATATAACAGCCCTCCAGGGTCAGGAATGGAGATGAAAGTAATCTGCTAAACTCTAAGCCAGCACTGTACTTTGGCAATGAAATCCATTGGGTAATTATGCACCGTCTAAAAGTTTCCTTTGATCTATTTAAAATTTGTTACTTTTCATTTTCTAAGTCAGTGACATTTGAGAAAAGAAAAAACAATATTATACCTATACAGCAGATAGGGTTGCCAGGTGTCTGGTTTTGAACCGGACAGCCCAGTATTTGAGCTTTCTGTTTGGGAAACAAATTGAGAAAATATAAATGAGAAAATATAAATGTCCGGTATTTTCTAAATAAGATGTAATGTAGATTGTGATGTAATGCCAAGTGTGTCCGGTATTTTTGTTGAAACCATCTGGCAACCCTAACAGCAGAGCAATAGACTGTCTAAATCCAATTGTATTTCATGAGGGATGGGAAGGTTGTTTTTGCTATTTGGCTGCCGAAGCAAAACATACCAGTTATGTTACCTGTAGTTCATCTGTTTGCAAAACAGCCTGTAGCAGGGTGCTGGTGCAAGATCACCCAATTATCCCCTTCCCTGTCAGCTCCTATCAAGGGGAACAGATTGGGGCTGATGAAAAGGCCTGACGCTGGCCTGAGGATTGGCAACACCTGCCAGCCTGAGCAGCCAAGGGCTATTAAGGCTGAGAAAGCCAGAAGAGAGGGGGAGACAGAGCAGTAAGGGAGGGAGCTACAGGCCTCCTAGCTGAAGACCAATTCTACCTGTAAGAGAAAAACTCTTTAAAGACTGCATACAGTTTGGCACTGGTGGTGGGACAAGCTAAGGTGAATAAAGACATGGGTGCTGCACAACCCTGAGGTCTATCTGAGGCTGATTTTGGAGGACAACTAGTGCCTGAGAAGGGTTGACTGGACTTGCACCCTGTGACACAGCCATTTCTGTTCAATCTTTTAGGTTTAAAAAAAACATGCCATCTGTTTCTGTTGGATTTACATAACGGGGATGATGACAGGAAATAATGCATCTTTCAAAAGTGATTTCTTTCTCTCTCAGTCTCTTCTCCACTTATTCTTGCAGCTCTTAGAATTTCATTTCCTGCTGGAGTTTGAGATACAGACAAGGAGCACTCCCAAATTTGGGTTCTCAATTTCTTTCCAAGTGACACGTTTCTAGAATCCCATAGCAACCTTCTGGTTTAGAAGCTCTCTTCTCAATGTTTAAACTGAGCATCTTGGGGAAATAAAGCCAAAGGAAACTAGAAATTCCAAAGAGTAAATATATTTTGTGCTAACTTGATTCTGTAAATTTTCCACATGCCTCAAGTGATACTTTATATCAATGGAGCTGATATTTATAACTACTCCCTGCCACTAAAAATGAACACGGTAAACATTTGCATAGTCTCTAACTCAAAGAACTGAGTCTAATGGACAAAGAAAATGCATGTTGGGAACCAGAGGAAGGGGTTTCCCCCCATTTTCCTGTTTATCAGCCTTGTGGAAGAAGCAACTCATTGTAGAAGATTTGAATGAGGAGTTAGGGCAACTTGGCACACAGACTGGGAGAGCCCTCCAACATCGGTGTGCGGTGCTCTTCTCAAGTCAGCCAAGAACTGTAAGCCACTGTTACCCTCTGCCTGAGCAAGAGAGACTGGCCGGAGATCAGCCTGCATGGGAGTTCCCTGCCAGCAAAGTTCTTGAGATTCTGCCAGTCTTAACTTTGCTTTGCAGGTAACAAATCAGTGAACCGCTGTTCCTGAGTTCCCCATAGATCTCTCTCTGAAGTGTCCAGCCCCCATCACTGGATACTCATGGAAATTAAGTATGCTGTCTTAAGAGACGGTATGCACACCAGCTGGTTAGGCTAGCTGAGGAATCACTCTATATTTCAGTAGAACAGTAACAAGGTGGTTTTCAATAAAACTAAAAGTAAGTCTATGAATAAAGACCAGAGACTTCCATGATACTAAGCAGAGATAATAGGAAATGGTTACAAACCAACAAAATAAAACATTCTTTCTAAGGCCTAAAATTTAATTCTAGCTAGTTATGCCTTTGCCTAAACAACTTTTTTACTTACAGCCCTTCCAGTTTCTCTTAAGATCCAACACACAGAATCAGGGGGTATGGTCCCCTAAGAAATGGATGAAAAGAGCGTTCTCGCCTCTTATGTTTATAGTGAAGTAAGCCTTTGAAATGCATTCTTTGACAAGTAAACCCAGACACAGTTCTTCCCTCCAGGTGTGTAGATGCCATGCTGTCTTCCTCATCCTCTAATCCACTGACTTTTTTCATTGGCTTACTCAGTTGGTTTACATCAGATGTAAAATGTACTCCGGCCTCACCTTGCTCAATTTACAGCTGAGACCCAAGCAAACTGACAAAACAACATTCCTTTGCTTACAACAAATTTGTTCATCAGCTCTATCCAAATTGCTTGGTCTGACTATTTTCAGAAGATACTTCTAGTACAGATCTAATACTTTACACAGTAATCATTCGTACATCATGCAATAATACTATTGACCATCATGTCAAGAGTTTTCATGCATACCTTACAAGATACTGTTTGGTTAAATATTCTGATGCCAGTATGTTGGATGGCATAAAGGGTCTGTTAGGATTACAGGGAGGCACCATGGGAGATGGTATGAGGATGATAGAAGGGAGGGAAAGAGGGGTAGAAGATGGCATCACAGGTGTAAGGAAGAGGTAAGGAGGCATGCAACAAGAGACAGTATTCAAGAAGGTGGCTGGAGAGGAGGTTGTATGGGCAGTTTGAACTGAATACAGTGGGCAAGAGGGAGCCAATAGAATAAATCAGAGAGTCAAGTGAATGAACTGATGGGAAAGGAAGATCGTTTGTCTGCTGAGTTTAGGATGGAATAAAAAGATGCAATGTGGATGCCAAGCGCGTGAGTGAGGACAATAAACAAGACAGCAAATGATTAAAGAATGGAAGAGTGTGTTAGCCATCAGGAGGGGAAGAAAAGATGTCTTGGAGTAAACAGTGGCAAGATTTGTTGCCATCCTTGATGTGTGTGGAGAAGAACAGAAAATGGCACCAACACTGTAGCCTGGGTAATAGGGATGGGAAGGTGGAAGTGTTAGCAGCAGCAAAAGAGCACTTAGGAAAGGAGAGAAGTGGTTTGGTATGGGCTTTTTTCAAATCAATTGCTGTCTCTTGGGCTTGCAGATTTCTTTCAGATATCTCTACTTTTTTCTCTAAACTCCACACACCCAATACTCTAAATTGTTCATCTGTGCAGGCAAGAAAATGTTGTCTTTGTGGATGTCACAACTGTTCTTATATCATTAAAATGTATCATGTAGAGTTTCTACAGGACTTTCAGGAAGCCCTACTGAATCCCAGTTGCTTCAGCCTGTCAAAGATGATGCCTGAGTCAACCACAAGACAAGGTCCAAAAGAAAAACAAAACTGAGATATTCATATCACAATTTTTACTTTCCTGTTTGTCTGCTATGTTGCTCTATCAAGACATTCTTTAGTGTAGTCATCATTATGGATGCCTTAATGTTCTGGTGCCTTTGCTTTTTTTTAAATTGTGTGATGATTACATTAATAGTCTACATGCTGTATTTAACTGTGAAAAGTCAAATGCTTATTAGCATACTTTTCATTCATTAAGATCAAACAAACAAGCCATGTTAATGCAATATTGAGGTTGAAGAGGCCTCAAGAGTCAGGAAATGCAGAATATAGTATTAAAATTAATATATTCTCTCTATGTAGCATATGTTAACATACCTTAATGAGTGCATGCCATCTGGCAAAGTTAATATGACTGAGGGAACTATAACTTTTCATATTTTGTGCATTTGATTTCTCAGATTTAGTGATTTACTTAAAAGAATAAGGGAGACAAAAACATTCTTCCTGTTCTACACAGAGAAATCAATTCAAGATTTTCTGGATTAAAATAAAATTATATTGAAGAAATCACTGGTTTCTTTATCAACAAATCTACTTCCTGGATATATTATGTACAGTGGTTAGCATAATGGGGTCCTGGTTCTTAACGGGGGCTCTTTTAGGTGCTATCATTATTAAAACTGATAATAAATCAAATCTATTTGGTTACTTCCATATCTAAGTATAGGGACTTTTTGCTCCTCTTCTTTGCTGTCAATGGCTAAAATGTATTTTAATCTGTTCCTCACACCTTTCAACAAAAATTCTGATCTAGAAGTCCCTGAAATGCACTGGGCACCTAGAATACCCAATATCACCAGTGGGAATTGGCGCTGCTCAGCATTTGGCACTATCAGGCCATAAGTCCCCTGGCACACTAGACAGAAGTAAACAACTTGATTTTGAAAGGCTGAATTTAGAGATGGCATAAAGAAAAAATGTTTTACACTGAAATTCAGCAAATGTGATTTACAAGTACAAAAGGAGACAACAAATATGCAATTGCATTAGGTCATCTTTAGAGTAATTTTTCAAAATACAATTGCACTTTAAAGCACATTTTAAATACTAAATTCATAGTTTTCTAGCAACACATATTCCCATACTTTTCCCAGATACTGGATATCATAATTATGTCAATATTATTAAAAATGTGTCTGTTGTGATTAAGCATGCTTTACAAATATGACAACAATTTTTTCCTGTACATACCACAATACAATCATTCATTCTCTTTGCACAGTGAGATGTGATCAGGTGCAGATAAGTATTCATAATGCATGAGAGTCTCACCTGTATTCTAGTCCCCTGATGCTGAGTAAAAAGGCTGCAGGGGCATAAAGAGGCCCGACCCCCATAACCAGATAGAAGAGTCCCCTGCTGCTAGCATTGCAAAGACAGCTCTAAAGCTGCTTCCCAAAGATCCTTATGCATGCCACAGAGGGATAGACCTGTCTTGTGTGGGGCCACGGGATGCTGTGAACTTCTAAACAGTACAGTAGCACCCAGGGCAGCCTACCATGGTCATTATAATTTAGAGAAGCTCCCAGAGTTGTGGTACAGGGGTCCCTGCTATAAGTCGCCCCGGTATACATCCGTTCCACACTAAAGTCATTGATGTTTGTAGCAACTGATGTGTTATAAGTCCTCCCATTCTCTGCTATAAATTGTGCAAAACACTCCCCACAATTTCCTTAAATGGAAATCAGCTGCGGGAAAAAAATTCCCTGCTTTAAACTGTTTTGCTATAAATCCAAGTTTTTTTGGAACGTATCTTGGACTTATAGTGAGGACCCCCTGTAGTTACACCATGGGCATCCTAGCCCCTGAAGTATCTTATGATCAGGAGGTTGCAAAGATGGATTAAGTCTACTTTATATCAAGCCCTCCACAATTCCTTTTTGGGTCAGGACACTTACACTTTAGATTTAAACAGCTGAAATAATGAAATACACTATTTTAAAAATCCTATGAGTGTGAAATGAACCATGAATTTGGTAGGGCCTTATGTACAATAACTATAGCAACTACATGGCAGTGTGGCTCACACAGAGCAAATGTGCTGCCTATCTAATTACTTGATGAATCTCAGATATGAAGCCTTTCTGCCAGATGAGATAGCCAATCAACTTCTGTTCCTTCCAACTGTGATGGTTTTCATCTTTTGAGTTAATATTATTTTTATGGAGAAACAGTCTGAAAGAGATTAAAATATGAGTAAAGAGGGACATACCTGAGGGGGCATTTGGATGACTACATTGACAGAAAAAAAATAGATATTTCACTAAAAATCCTTAAAATGAGATATACAGATTATAAACCAGCAGTCATGTACCATCCTTTAATGCTTTAAAGCTCTTGTGTATCTTTCTAAATGAACAATTATAAACAACAGATTACAAAAATAACCCCGTCATTACCTCTCTTAATGTCATCTAGCTGAGGTTCAGGTGAAGGGTTGTCTTTCAAAGGGGAGGTTTTGGGCCCAGCTGCTGGTTTGGATGGAGCTTTGAATTGTGAAGAAGGCTGAGAGGCTCGAGCAGCCTGCTGTTCTATTCGTGCCTGGATCTTACTGCTGCCCTCAGCTCTGAAACAACAGAAAAAAACAGTCAATGGTGCTGCAGAACTGTGCTCATTTGTTCCAGTAAGATCTTTATTAATATATATCTAATGAGTTTAGATTGAATGTAAGTTTACTTTGCATCCTGTGGAGCTATACGGTTAATTAGGAAAAACTTACACTGCTCTGGTACACAGCATCACCACTGCCTTCCTTGGGAAGCATGCCACGAAGTGACTGCAGAGTGAAACCATTACTAACTGTGCTCCAAATACATATAAGGTTTAGCAATGTCTTGTTCTCTAGTCAGTCAGCAGTAAAGGTTTATAGAGCACCTTTCATCCTGAATGGCTCCAAAGCTCTTCACAAACATTTAGAAATGAAATACAGAGGGATCATATTTATTCATCACTGAAATGCAGCTAATTATTAGAAGATGTACAGCAAGTCTGGCCAGAATTTTACAACAGGAAGTATCATCTTTGATTACATACATTGCATCATCCAATGAAAGTTGGTATATAAAAGTAGAGAATTGTTAACCATATTGATTTATGCTCTTGAAACTATAGGAAGAATTTGTGTGTGAAGAATGGAATTACTCCACTTTGAATTTAAGACTAAATAAAACCACTTTTCTTGCAAAGAGTTCCAAGACCAAGGTGATCTTTAAAGACCAAGGTGATCATAAAACAGTTTTATATGTCATCTGAACGACGTGACCTTTAACAGCCCAGTGCCTTGGAACGCTATGTTCATGCACTAATAAGGCACTGAGTCAGAAAAAAGTGTGGCAACTACTGAGTCACTACCAACACTTACAGCAGCTTGGATTTGTTCTTTGGAGATCTCTGACCTAGCTACCAGCCTGATCCTAAGCCTGCATTACTATAGTGAGCTCTCACTCAAAGTTTCTGCAGCTGCAGTAATACAGGCTTTTTTCATATTTTTAAAAAATGTTTACTAACAGCATGCTCTATTAGCCATGGTGTCCAACCGGTTCTGAAGCAGTAGCCACTATAGTGGCTACCGCTGTAGAGAACTAGCTACACTGCTCAAGCCAACCAGCCACACTCAACCAGTCAAATAGCCACATGTGGCTAGTGTGTTGGACACCATTGCTCTATAGAACTCAACTAACATGCATTCCTCTCTGCAAAAATAACTTGATTCAGAGACTTCAGGTACTTACATATTAGCACTACTCAGAAAAATATTTTATGTGAACGATACACAAATTACACTCTGAAAATGAAGTATGGCTATCAGATCAGTTAGAAGTTCTGATCTCAGCAGTTTTTAGGCAATTGCCCACCATACTATTTATTTCTCCAGAGTTCATTTTTTCAGAATTTTTGCCCATGAAAGGTTTGAAAGGTCTGTTTTATATATTATCATCTTGATGCAGCCATGCTTCCTGACTCTAATTAATATAGATAATTAGACTTCCACAGGAAGTTTCTTGGTCCATTACTTGCAACTTCACCATTCCACTTGACAGGTTATCACGTGCTTCTGCTTCAGAAAGAAATTACTGAAAGCCATCCAGTCTTTTGACCAGCTTCTAAACTCTTATACCATCAACATTGTCTAACCATGAACTACAATAATTACCATTCAATGAGGTAGAATCTACTAATTCTGTACTGTCTGCTATGTACATACAATGGAGATGTCCATAGTTAGGCATGATAATTCACCTCAAAGTCCAGGAAACTCAGTAATTAAACAGTAATAATAAATTTACAAAATGCATGGAAATAGTTAAAGTTAATGTGACTCTCTAGCAAGAATTCATTTTATTAACTGCATGTGCCCCAGTTTTACCTTGTTTTCTTGACCTGAATGCTACTACTAAGTTTTTCCAGCACATATTCCCCAGTGTCATGATTGATAATAAGTACACAGTCCTTCTGATATGGTCTTTTATTTCCTTTAAACACAGTCATTGGTGGAGTTGAACCCTGTGATTAAGGAAAAAGCACACATTCATTTATTTATACTCACACTATACAGATAATTTATACAATAAGTCTAAAGAATATATGCGTGCCTCTGAACAATATCAAGAAACTATCATTTACTTTGGATTCGAAGTGTATCTGCATTTAAAGAAGGGATGAACACATCGTATTACATCCAATTCCTCCTCACTCGCTAGTTATACTATGCTTTTATTCATTTTATATGGCTTTGGCATGATAAACACACATAGCTTTTGGTAACTATCATTTGTAGTTCTACTTTCCATCAGGGTAATAACTGAATTTTATTAGTTTGCCATGACAAATATCAGAAACCTCCCTGATACTTCTACCAGCTCTGAAAATCCTGGGTTTAGCTACTGAATACAAATCTAGTAATGCATTCAGTAGATCTGTGACATGATGAAATGTATGTGTACCCTACATGTACTTCATTTAAACTGCCTTTATATTTAATCCATCAAATAAAAAGCAACACTTTTGTCTTATGATGCAAATTTCACACACTATACATTAACAATGACTACTTTCATACAATAGCTATATGGATACACAGAAAAGCAAACAGTTCTTACAACTGAAGAAGAGAGTGCTTGCTTCAGAGAACAGAAGGCAATCTTTACACATGTTCTCATGAAGAATCCTGAATTAGGGACAGTGCACAAAAGCACAAGCTCCCACATCTATCACTCTTAACGTTGAGAATAAAATGTCTTCACACTTAACCAACTGAAACTAAAATTTTAAACTCTCAGCACTATCAAAAATAAGGTACACGTATAAATCTAAAATAATTATTGACTATTACAGACTGTCTACAATTGGATTCTTCAGAGTTGTTACAATAAGAGAGGTTCCAGTTTGGATAAGATCATATTCTCCTAAAGTAATGTCTTCACGGATATTTACAACATTTCAATACTACTACATTTAGAAACTGAAAAGTAAAAAAGGATTGAAAGTAATACAAAATAAGCTGAAAGTCCTACTCATTCTTGATAGATAAAGAGAAGTCAGACAAACATAAAACACCAATATAGTAGAAACTGCTCTAAGCGTCTATCCCACCATTCCTATTCTGTGGAAAACCTGGAACTTAAAGAAAAGTATAATCTTTGCTGAGAAACAGAGGAGAAACTAAAGTTCCAATGAAGACACAAAAAGTCCCTCTCACATGCTTAAAATTAAACAGGTATGAAAGAGTTTGGAGTACTTAAATGCTATACAACGGAAGCCAAAAAGCTACTTTACAGGCTACTCTGTTACAAAGGCCAGAAAAACCCCAACAAGTGAAAGAGATAAAGTTTAACCAGATTATGACAAAACTGATAACTACAACAAGAGACAAAAAATATTCCTCAACAATTATTTGACCATCAAATACAGGCTGGACTTCCCTTGTCTGGCACCTTCAGGATCAGGGCTGGCCCTACCACGAGGCAACTGCCTCAGGTGCCAGACTCTGTGTGTGTGTGTGGCGGGGGGGGGGGGGGGGACTGCAACTAGGACCCAGAGTGTAGAAAATTGTATCTGCTGCTGGTGCATATATAGGTAGCAGAACAGTACCATGAGGAGTAGAATAGGAAGAAGGCAGAATTGAGACCTTTCAAAGTTTTGGCCCAAGCGAGGGGGTATGGGGGCGTCATTTGAGCTCCTCGCCTCAGGTGACAAAATGTTGTGGGCCGACCCTGCTCCAGACCTGACTGGTTCCGAACAAGGGGATTTGCCAGACAAGGGGAGGACCTTCCGAACATGATCCGTACTGCCCTGCTGTCCCTGACTCATAAAACAGTACATTAAAAATAATATCAGAACTGGTATGTAGAAAGGGGATGCACTAGAAATTCATTCACTTCAAATAGGAATATACTTCCCAGTCAAAAGGGAATATTCTAATTCAAAGGCAGCATTACTGGTATTAATTATGCTGCTCTCTGCTCTCAGACTTACTTCAACAAGTTTAGTATATTTTATAGGTTAAGTTGAGTTAACATTAAGAGTGAAGAAGGTAACATTATGTAGAAAACTTTCTTGGGGGCATAAATTAACTGGTGTAAATTGTCAGCTCCAACCTAGATTTATTCAATGGAGGATCTGCCACTTGGATTCCAACGTGATGCCTTTCTACACTAAAACTATCTATGTTTATATATTCATGCTTGCTGGACTGGTAATTAGCATTAGCTTCAGCTAACATACAAATTCAGTTCCAGAGCTCAAGTGTAATTTTTATTTTGTTTCAATACTTATTTATTAAACAGAATTGTGTACAATCATTGGGCCATATTCTTTACTGTCACTTGTCCATCATCCTTGTACAATAAATCATTGCTATATAATTTGTAGAGTGATTGAATTTAACCTCATTGCAATTGAGTAGGAACCCCTGCTAGTTTCTGCAGAGTGAGGGTGCAGAATGCTGTTTTTCTGTCACTGAAGCTGTGCAGAGTTTTACCAAAGGCCTACAATTAGTTTTCTGAAAAATTGGATCTTGCAAGGATAATCAAAGTCACAGACTTAAATGCAAAACTAAAACTTGATGGAAATTAGGTGGGACCCCAGTTAGGATTAAAAATCTTCTTGTACTTCAAAGGGATTAATTATAAGCAAAGTAGATTGGACCTTTACAGAAATAACACTTTACTCCATTTTACAGCTCTCTCTTGGAATTATACACTGAAATGCTAGTACTATAGGGCAGTGCAAACATTCGACTCATTTGTTTTAGCTTCATGATAAAAAAATGAAGGGGATAGATACAAGTCTATTTACACCAGAATATACCTGACTAGCAGACACTAAAACTGCAGGATGAAAATTTGCTATAAAGTCAAATGGCAAATTACATCATAATACAAAGTAAACTTACTGGAATATGTGGCAGTGTAATTGTTACTTCATCTCCCTTACCAACTTGGAGCTCCCCTTCACAAGTTGTGTCTATGGATGCTGGCTTAAAATCATCTGAATAGGAAGATAAACGATATTAAATACATTTCATATCTAAATTGTTCTACAGTGTCCATGGTTTCTCTTTTTCTGAGATAACATCTCCTGCTTTATTTCTGATTAGAAGGAATGTAAAACATGGACCAATGCTACTATTTAAAGAAGGGCTAATGCATAGGCACAATAGGTCTAGTTCTGCAAACACCAGATCCATAAATCATGGTAAGTTTTTAGGCCTTCTTGTTAAGGAAAAGCTTCATTGTGTGACTCAGGTATAGCCAATGCAGTGACATTTGAGTCTGAAGACAGTCTGAAACAAGCAGCCAATGCTTGCCAGGATTACCCGGGTATAGTCTCACATAGTCATTTCTCTGCTTTTGCAGAGTTCTTAGGCATTGTGGTTCCTCCTCTTCTCTGCCTGTGGCACAAAACGGACTAGTCTCTGGGGAGGGCTGTAAAACAATGGTCTAAGTTCAGTTGTTGGGTTTAGTCAGTGGATGTTGGTGGCCTATGAAATACAGGAGTCAAGACTAGATGATTTGGTTACCCCTTCTGGCCTTAAACTTTCTGACTCTAAATAGTGAACTGCTCCACACGTCTCAACAGATTGTTAACTACAAGACTGAGCAATTTGTGGAGGACTTGCCATCATGACCTCAGGACTCTGTCTGACAGAAGGAGAATACTGTGGGCCCAGCATAACCTCACATGCAGACACCCTTTGCTGAGAAAGTCAGGATCTGTAGGCTTCTACCACTACCTCTAATGGGTAATGATTGTCTAGGAAGGAGTACAGGCAGTCCCCGGGTTACGTACAAGATAGGGACTATAGGTTTGTTCTTAAATTGAATCTGTATGTAAGTCGGAACTGGCGTCCAGATTCAGCAGCTGCTGAAACTGATCAGTTTCAACAGCGGCTGAATCTGGAGGCCAGTTCTGGCTTACATACAGATTCAACTTAATAACCCCAGGCATCCCCAAGTCAGCTGCTGCTGAAACTGATCAACAGCTGATTCCAGGAAGCCCGGGGCAGAGGCTTCCTGTAGTCAGCCACTGGTCAGTTTCAGCAGCGGCTGACTTGGGGACACCTGGGGCAGAGCAGCTGGGGTGCTGCTGGCTTGGTCCAGTGGCACCCAGAGCGGCGCTACGGGACCAACCAGCAGCGCCCCAGCTGCTGTACCACAGGCGTCCGGAGCAAAGCAGCGGATCACGGGGGCAGCGGGACAGCCCAGACGCGCCGTGGCTATCCTGCTGCCCTCGGGCTCCGTGGCTTTGCTCTGCTTTGCTCCCCGTCCCCCTGGTCTGCAGACCAGGGGGACGGGGAGCAAGCAGAGCAAAGCCGCGGAGCACGCGGCCAGCTGACAGCCCAGACGCGTCTGGGCTGTCCGCTGCCCGCGTGTTCCGCCGCTTTGCTTCCTCTCCCTGCTGGAGACCAGGGAGAGGGAGGGCCCCGTTCGTAACTGCGGATCCGACATAAGTCGGATCCGCGTAACTCGGGGACTGCCTGTACTGCAGAAAGGGACCTAAGGGTCACAGTGGACTACAAGCTAAAGCAAACATGATTCTGGAATGCATTAACACGAGTGTTGTGAGCAAGACATGAAAAGTCATTCTTCCGCTCTCAGTTGGAGTACCGTATCCAGTTCTGGGTACAATATTTCAAGAAAGATGTGGAGAAATTGGAGAACATCTAGAGAAGAGCAACAAAAAATTAAAGGCCTAGAAAACATGAGCTATGAGGGAAAACGGAAAGAATTGTGCTTGTTTAGTTTAGAAAAGAGATGACTGAGAAGGGACATGATAGCAGTTTTCAAGTACAGTAGACTTCCAATAATATGGCACCTTTGGGACCTAGGTGATGCCGGATTATTGGATATGCCGGAGTATTGGGAGGCACTCAGGGGGGGACTGTGACGGGTCTGGAGGGACCCGCACTGCGTCCCGAGGGGTGGGCGGGGAATAGCACAGCAAGGGGCAAACCCTCCGCCGTTTTGCAGGAAGGCAGGGGAAGCCCTGCGCCGCCACCGAGAGTTTCCGGGAGGGGAGCAGGATCCTCACCCCCCAGACTGCAGTAGTTATCGCCGAGCAGGAGGGTAGGAGTGGCACTGCGGGACCAACCCGGCAGCACCCCAGCTGCTCTGCTCTGTCACTTGTCAGTTTAAGCAGCGGCAGTGGCAGACTTGGGGAAGCAGCAGGGCGGAGCAGAGCAGCTGGGGTGCTGCCTGGAGCTGAACAGGGGGGTGAGCGGTGGCGTTGCGGGATCAACCCGGCAGCACCCCAGCAGCTCTGCTCTGTCACTTGTCAGTTTCAGCAGCGGCAGTGGCAGACTTGGGGAAGCGGCAGGGCGGAGCAGAGCAGCTGGGGTGCTGCCTGGAGCTGAACAGGGGGGTGAGCGGTGGCGTTGCGGGATCAACCCGGCAGCACCCCAGCAGCTCTGCTCTGTCACTTGTCAGTTTCAGCAGCGGCAGTGGCAGACTTGGGGAAGGGGCCATGGATCCTGGTCACGTGCCACCTAAGACACTGCATATATGCTAAGAAGCATATAAAACTGTCCAAGTACTATAGAACCTCACAGCCAAGAGATGATGAAAATGAGTTTTTGGATGTTATAAAGGAGAGAAGAATTTTGGTCTATAAGATCTTACAGTGGTATGCCGGAAGGAGGGAAAATCAGTATAATTGATCCCAGGTTAAATTTTCAGGTCCAGTGGTCACAAAAAATATTCTAGTTTAGAAAGTGCATAATCTGATCTGAAGCTATTTCAGACTATGACTACATTCTAAATACTTCAAAAGCTGTAGTTTCTCCTGAAGATATGATCCACTGTCTTCATCCTTTCAGATATTGTCCTTTAAAGTGACTTATAAGCAAGTGAGAATGATACAACCCCAATGTATTTTTAGCTGTATACTTCTAGGACTTCTATCACTAGAAGAGCCTAATTTTGCTCATTTGAGGTAATGGTGGGTATATTTTTGAATCTTTGAATTACAAATCTTTCTCTATATATAAAAAAGATTTTCCTGCTGGATGACAGAATGCTCCTGCTGGGTGACAAAATGACATAATCAGCGTCAACAAGCTCTCTAAGCAAAGCAAAAGTAGCCAGAGAGAGGGGGGTAGGAGAGCGCAGCGAGCAGAGGGTGTAGCCCCCTAGTAAAAACTTGTTTCAAATATGTTATTGCTAGATAAGGCTATCTGCCATTTACAGAGGCTCCCAGGCTCCAGCTCCCACCAGTTAAACATAAATGATAAAACATTCACATCCCTAATAGTAAGAGGCAAAAAAGAGCAAAAGTAGACTATTTTCCCCAACAGAGAAGCTTGAAGCACTCTGAGAAAATAGAATCATAGGATATTAGGACTGGAAGGGACCTCAAGAGGTCATCGACTCCAGTCTTCTGCCCTCATGACAGTACCCAGTACTATAGACCATCCCTGAAAGACATTTATCTAACCTACTCTTAAATATCTCCAGAGATGGAGATTCCACAACCTCCCTAGGCAATTTATTCCAGCGTTTAACCACCATTACAGTTAGGAACTTTTCCTAATGTCCAACCTAAACCTTGCTTGCTGCAGTTTAAGCCCATTACTTCTTGTTCTATCCTCAGAGGCCAGGAAGAACAATTTTTCTCCCTCCTCCTTGTGAAACCTTGTCAAACCGCTATCATGTCCCCTCTCAATCTTCTCTTTTACAAACTAAACAAGCTCAGTTCTTTCAGTCTTCCTTCATAGGTCATGTTCTCTAGGCCTTTAATCATTCTTGTTGCTCTTCTCTGGACCTTCTCCAATTTCTCCACATCTGTCTTGAAATGTGGTGTCCAGAACTGGATACAATATTCCAACTGAGGCCTAATCAGTGCAGAGTAGAGCAGAAGAATGACTTCTCCTGTCTTGCTCACAACCCACTTGTTAATGCATCCTAGAATCATGTTTGCTTTTTTTGCAACATCACACTGTTGACTCATATTTAGTTTGTGGTCCACTATAACCCCTACATCACTTTCTGCAGTACTCCTTCCTAGGCAGTCGCTTCCCATTCTGTATGTGTGAAACTGATTGTTCCTTCCTAAGTGGAGCACTTTGCATTTGTCCTTATTAAACTTCATCCCTGTTTACCTCAGACCATTTCCCCAATTTGTCCAGATCATTTTGAATTATGACCCTAACCTCCAAAGCAGTTGCAACCCCTCCCAGCTTTGTGGTATCTGCAAACTTAGCTATCAAACTTGGTATCATCTGAAAACTTTCAAAACTCATCTTCCAGACTGGCTAAATATTACTCATCCAGAGATAGAGGCTTCCTCCTGGAGGGAATAGGGGACAACATGTTGTGCTCTTTACATTGTATTGAAGGATTCTGATAGACATTTCAATAAATCTTAAGAAACTGGGTGGCTGTGGTTTCCCTCTTTCAGACTCTCTCAGGTGAAACCATAGTCCTGCATCTTTCACAGTATAATATTTAAACTGATACATCATCTGATCTGACATTCACTAAGAAGCTCGCTGCCCTCTGTGTGCATGCGCTCTCCCCTTCCCATAATTTTGAGTTACTTTCAGATTAACCTCACTTTATTCCCCCCTCCCTCTAAATTTGTAACGGAAAGTTGCTGCTTTCCACAGAACTGGCAAGAACCTAGGAAAGGGGAGCAGAGAGAGTGGAGGGGGAGCTGGTAAAGGGTGTGCGCAAGAGTTGGGGTGGTGGCAGGGGAAACTGGAGAGTTAGGGGCTAGGGCTCAGAGAGGATTTAGGGGAGCTGGGTAGGTTAAGGAGGAAGATACATGGGGGGGGGGGGTAAGGGATGTAAGCAACTAGTTGACTACTGAAAAAGCCTAGGCTTATATCAGAGGCACCAAGGGATGGGGGGGGGTAGCAGGAGCCGTGCTGGGGGCAGCAAACCTAAAAGCCGTTCCCCCAGCACCGTCTCCGCGGAGGGGCAGAGGCAGGCGAGGGTGAAGGTGGGAGCAGGGATGGACGCAGCGCCCACACCACAGGGTCCCCGCTGCGCCTCTTCCTTCCAATTGGGCAAGAGCCGCCGTGGGAGGGCGGCGCCCCTGAGCGACTAGCCCAGTCCCGATGGAAATTCCATCGACTACTCGATTAGCGGATTAATCGAACGTGACACTGGGGGGGGGGGGTGCGGGGGCGGGGCGAGTCCCGGGGCGGGGCGGGGTGCCCGCGAGGGGGGCGCTCACAGCGGATGGTGTGGAACGAGGCCTTGGGCCGCCGCTCGAAGCTCTCGCCCAGCTGCAGCGCGTGCTCCTCCTTGTCCAGCAGCGGGTTCGCCGAGCCGTTCATGCCCCCGCCGCGCCGGATCCCCCGCCCGCCCCGCTCCCTTCCGGGGCCGCGTGTCACCGCCAAAGCCGTCCGGCCCGGCCTGCGCCCCGCCCCGCCCCGCGCGGGTAGGAACCGGGAGAGGGGGCGGAGTTTGGGGCAAGACTCGGTGTCCGCGCTAGGAGAGCGGGAGGGGCTGTTTGGGGAGGCGGGGGGGGTCTCGTACAGGGAGGGGCTGTCTGGGGGGGGGGCGGACGGGGGGGTCTGTACAGGGAGGGGCTGTTTGGGGGGGCGGGGGGGGGTCTGTACAGGGAGGGGCTGTTTGGGGAGGCGGGGGGGGGTCTCGTACAGGGAGGGGCTGTCTGGGGGGGCGGGCGAGGGGGGGGTCTGTACAGGGAGGGGCTGTTTGGGGAGGCGGGCGGGGGGGTCTCTGGTACAGGGAGGGGCTGTCTGGGGAGGCGGGGGGTCTCGTACAGGGAGGGGCTGTTTGGGGGGGCGGACGAGGGGGGTCTGTACAGGGAGGGGCTGTTTGGGGGGGCGGGCGAGGGGGGTCTGTACAGGGAGGGGCTGTTTGGGGAGGCGGGCGGGGGGGTCTCTGTACAGGGAGGGGCTGTTTGGGGGGGCGGGCGAGGGGGGTCTCTGGTACAGGGAGGGGCTGTTTGGGGAGGCGGGCGGGGGGGTCTCTGTACAGGGAGGGGCTGTTTGGGGAGGCGGGCGGGGGGGTCTCTGTACAGGGAGGGGCTGTTTGGGGGGGCGGGCGAGGGGGGTCTCTGGTACAGGGAGGGGCTGTTTGGGGAGGCGGGCGGGGGGTCTCTGTACAGGGAGGGGCTGTTTGGGGAGGCGGGCGGGGGGGTCTCTGTACAGGGAGGGGCTGTTTGGGGGGGCGGGCGAGGGGGGTCTCTGGTACAGGGAGGGGCTGTTTGGGGAGGCGGGCGGGGGGGTCTCTGTACAGGGAGGGGCTGTTTGGGGAGGCGGGCGGGGGGGTCTCTGTACAGGGAGGGGCTGTTTGGGGAGGCGGGCGGGGGGGTCTCTGTACAGGGAGGGGCTGTTTGGGGAGGCGGGCGGGAGGGTCTCTGGTACAGGGTGGGTTTGGGGAAGGAAGTGGGGGACGGCTGCCTGGGGGGAGAGGTTGGGGAGGAGTCTCTGGTACAGGAACTGCAAACTATAATTCTTTTCTCATTGTTTCTTATGTTTCCAGGTTGTCTGATCTGAAATGAAAGATGGCAATAAATACATGAGGGGGGAAAAAACCACTTTAAATCTGTTGTGTTTGTATTCCTGTGGATTAATCCAGGATGTCCCAAGAAAATACATCTGATAATTATGTGAATTCAGTATCTCCAATTTGTGAAGATGATGCTTTCCAAAAGAAAGGGCATAGTGCAAGGACCCTTAGCTCTGAAGAAGCTGAGAAACTGGCAAGAGAGCAAGTTTTGGTGTCTGACTTCAAAAAACTGAAACTAGAGAAGGAGGCACAGAAGAACTGGGATCTGTTTTACAAAAGAAACAGCACAAACTTCTTTAAAGACCGGCATTGGACAACTAGGGAGTTTGAAGATTTAAAAGCATGTCGGGAGGTGAGCCATATACACTAATTCTACAAATAAAGGAACAAATACTACTAATGAAGTAGACATACCCCAAGTGCACAATGTTGTGGAGTTGATAGCTTCCATGACTTTTAAGATATAAAAAAATTGAAGAGTTTTTTGATTGGTCCTTTCATCCTGTTTTCCCCTCCCTGTCTCCAAGAGGAGGCACTGTCAAGACCCAACTGAAAGTTTCAAAAGTTAAAAAAACCAAAACCTATTACAAAATCTTTGAATAATATATTATAATTGATCTGTATTTTACATTCAGACCCACTCTCTAGACCAGTGGATCCCAAACGTTTCCTATTGTGCCTCCCCTTACCAGTAATCGAATTTGTCCACACTCTCTCTCTACCCCACATTACTGCATCATTGACTCAGCAGAGGAGCTTGGGTGGAAGGCAAAATTGGGGGCAGCATTGGAAAGGGGAAAGGACCTTGAGGCTACAGCCAGACATGGTTTAGGATTGGAGAGGGAATCGGACAGAGCTGGGCCAGGAGTGGGAGTGGAGCTTGGACCACGGGTATGGCTGTGGGGGAAGCCAGGAGCAGCAGCTGTGGCTAGGAATGGAGGCTGGGGCAGAGTTTGGAGACTGACCCATCCTTACCTATACTTAGAATACACAGATGTGTAGAGTACCTGAAAATTTGGGTCACCACTGGTTCTTAATGTCTACCCACTGCCTCCTCCTATTCCTCTTCTGTGGCTCTACTTCTTCCATAGAGGATATAGTTCACTTAAAAGTGAAAAAGCATGTCAGACCTACTAGCAGCACATTGAACCTGTGAAAGAGCCATTCAGATAATAATGAAGCCATTGAATAGGCATTTGCCAACCCCAGGTATATACTAGAGATGTAAAATCCCACTTAATCAGTTAAACATTAGGTTAGCCTAACATTTAATTGGTTATTTGACTAAAGTGAGATCAGGGCTGGGGACCACTGCAGCCTGGCTGGCGCAGCCCCCAGCCTACAGGGCTCCCACTCCCAGCATCATACTGGGTCTGGATCTGCCAGCTCACTACCCCTGCACATGGGCTGGGGCTGATGCTGACACCCAGCCCTCACAGAGCAGCTCTGCTTGTGGGATGCCCGAGCTCCTCAGAGGCTACTCTGGACAACCCCTGCCTGTGGGGCGCCTGGCTCCCCCATGGACAGAGGCTTCTGCGGATGCTGGAACAGTCCCTGCCTGTGGGGTGCCTGGGCTCCCCATGAACAGGGACTGCTCCCCGACTGTGTCCACGATGGGCCCCCGGTGGGGTTGGAGCAGCTCCCTGCCCACAACAGATGGGGAGCTACTCCTGCCCCCCAATTTAGGGTGATGCTTCCCAGTTAACTGGTTAAACTTCCACATCCCTAGTATGTACTGTCAGGTTCTGAATGTACTGTGTGAGTCTATAGAACGACTACTCAACACACAGCCCATGGCCTGTATGTTTGCGGCCTGCAGTGCAGTTTTGGTTTACGCGGGGCTCAACACGTGGCCTGCAGGTGGGAATCTTTGAACATGACCTCCACTGGGAACACGCTCCACAATGGCAAGGCGTCTGCCAGGTGGGGTGAGCATTGAAAGATGCAAGCGGACGGGCTGGCGTTTCTAGCCCCCAGGGAGGAGGTGCCGGGAGTCCTGGGGAATGTGGGAAGTGCTTTGTATTCATGCCAACCCGTGTGAAAGAAGCAATTTGCATGTATAAGCAACGACACTTAAGTTGCGGCCCTCGGCATGTGCTGTATTATTGTGGCCTCTGAGGCTTCCAAAGTTGAGTAGCCCTGGTCTACAGGATCTTGGTTTAAAATTTTCTATAAAAATATGTTAGTGTGCTGCTGAAGATTTTAAAACCATGTGTCTAAAGAAATCTCCCTCCCCAAATGCTGTTGGGCATAGAGACACCAGTTTAATAGTACTGTATAGGGCCCCATAAATCCTAAGTATGGCCCTGGTTGGAGAGGAGCTGGGGAGCTGAGTAAGGCAGTGTGATGCTCTCTCCTCAACTCACCTGGGACCTGCCATATGTTGCTCTGCAATCTTTATGGAGTTGAACGCCACAGTTTGGGAACCACTGCTCTAGAACACTTGCTTAGTGTCCTAAATTAGATCTAAGATCCTCTCTCTCTCTCTCTCTCTCTCTCTCTCTTTTCCAACACAAGTTGCTCAAAATTTTGCACCCTGTTACAAAGTTGACTATCTAGAATAGTCAAAGCATTAAAATATACATTTAAAAAAATCATATTCAAATGCATTTGTTCACCCTTTTTACAAAAGGGCCAGGGCATAGAGGAAAGCATACAGGAGACCCTCGTGATTCGCGGAATTGCTCTCTGGGGTTCCGCATATTCATGGGGTCTCCATTCCTGACCTGAAGGGGATGGTGTGATCAAGAGCTGTGGGGAACTCGCTGAGGTGCCGGGAGCCATGGTGAGTTTCCTGTTAGGGAGCCACGGGGAGCTTCCCCCAGGAGCCAGGGTCCATAGCTCCCAGTATTTGCAAATTTCGCCATTTGTATATACCACGAATGGTGAGGGTTTCTGCTAATTTGATCACTGCTGAAATGAGTAGATCAATAATGAGTTTTTAGTAGTTTCTAAAGAGAAACTTACTGTGATCTAAATGAAAGCCTATACTTTGCTGTGCCCTTTGCGAGTGACAGGTTCCATCAGATTTTAGACGGATAATTGAAATGCTGATCCTAACTTTAAAGTGTGAAAAGTGGTATCTTCGTAATATAAAGATCAAACACAAGTGACATGCTGTATCCTTGGCCTCTTTCTCCCATATAGTTTGAAGATGAGAAACTGACCATGCTTGAAGCAGGCTGTGGGGTTGGAAATTGCTTGTTTCCACTTTTAGAAGAGGACTTGAATATCTTTGCTTATGCCTGTGATTTCTCTCCAAGAGCTGTTGAATATGTAAAGGTTGGTGTGATATTTATTTGTATTTTTAGTGCTTCTTTAGAAATTTGTGCTTATCAAATTCCAGATGATATAGCTTTGTTTTCTTCTATTAGGATGGTAAACTGGCCTGTATGGAAAAGGAGAGAAACTGATACACAGTACTGATGCTTAATTTACAAGAATTTTAGGACCTGATTTTTTTACTATTAAATCATATTACTGTAGTAGTAAGCATCAGTGTTGTGCTTGGATATTTCCTAGAAGTTAAGTTTGGCCAATGAGAATAATAGACTGATTCAGCAAAGAAGTCCTCTTTTTTGGGGGGAAGGGGGAGGTTTGCAACATAACCATGTTGTGGAAAACTACACAGTTCAACCACAATTTGATTTGGGACATGAATTCAGCTGTGGCATCCTTTGCAGGGAAGGGGGAGCGACAATCAGAGTGATCTTTAAAACAAAAACTGAAGGGTCTCTTTTCAAGAAAAATTGAAGACCTGGTATGAATAGATAGTATGTTTATATTCGCTAATTCATTTTTATACAATTCAGTCCTGCATCCTACCTCCAGTTCCAGGGTCGCTGGCATAATTATATATATTTTTGACAGATAAAATGGGCAGTATTTAAAAATATTGTGTGTAGATTTATTAAATTTTTTGGTGCAGAATTTTTAAAGTTTTTGGAACAGAGTTTCCTCAGGGATAGTGACACAGCACTTCAGTGGCACAGGTGCACTGGTGCAGTTGCTCCACTGCAGTGTTTAGTGGAGATGCTACCTATTCCAACAAGAGAGCTTATTCTGTCAGCCTAGGCCAGGGATGGGGAAACTCAGGCCCAGGGACTAGATGCGGCCCCCGGCTTTCCTGGATCTGGCCCCAGAGGCTCAGGACCCCCCAAATTGGGGAGCCTGCACTTGTGCTCTAGCCTCTCCTTCTCCTCACCCCCCAGCTGCTCCCCCATGGGGCTGGAGCACACAAAATCTACTAGGCAAGGCCCCCCCTTAGGCTCTGGTGTGCAAGGGAAATGTGGTGTGCAAGTCTTTTTCCTCTGATGGGGAGTTTGGTTTTTTTGTTTTTTTGTTTTTTTTTTGTTTTGCTTCTCACTTGTGCATAGCCCCCAACTGATTTTTCTGTGTGTCAGCAGCCCCTGACCCAAAAAAGGTTCCCCACTCCCGGCCTAAGTAGTAGGGGATTTTAAAGAGTAACCGGTTAACTGGTTACCGAGTAAGCATTGCCTTATTGGCATGCTTACTGGAGTAACTGGTGCCCAGCCTGAGCAATCTCCTGCCTGTGGCGCCGGTGGGCCCTGCCTGGCTGGGACAACCACACCACAGGCAGGGGCTGTTCCAATGACCCCATCCCACCCATCCATGGCACAACACGGTGGGCCAGTTAACTGGTTAAACATATAGATTAACAGGTTAACATTTTAAACAGGATTTTTCATCCCTAGTAGGTGGTACTCCTCTCCAAGAGTTGGTTAGCTATGTCAAAAGCCTTTCCATCAACATAGTGCTGTTTATGCCACAGTTTAGGTTGGCATAACTCCATCATTCAGTGGTGTGGATGTTCCACATCCCTGAGTGATGAAGTTACACCAATATAATTTCCTAGTGTAAACCAAGCCTTAGTGTGAGTTTGGACTGGAGTAAACAGAAAGCTTGGTATGAATGCACTTTTGTAGTTCTGTTTCCTTCTGTTGCTTTCCCAATTAAAAAAAATCAGAAAATACAATTTTGTCTTTATAGTTTTATAGTCCATGTTGCTTTAGGTGAAAAATAACAGCATCTTTTCACCCCATAGAAGAACACTTTATATAATATTGAGAGATGTAAAGTATTCCAATGTGATCTGACCAAAGACGACCTTCTGGAAAATATACCAGCAGATTCTCTGGATGTTGTCACGTTAATATTTGTGCTTTCTGCCATTCACCCTGACAAGATGCACCTTGCCTTGCAAAATATTTATAAGGTAAATGTATAAGTATGACTTAACAGTTTTGGGGGTATTGTTTAGTCTTCTTTGACCCAAGAAGAAGACTGTTCCACTCTGAAAATAAACTGTGAAAGTAGTACCATCTTAGTTAATTACTCTCTGGAAGAATTCAGTCACATTTGCTTATTCTGAGGACTAAAATAAGTTTTGACTATATTTTTCTCCTATGAGCTCTGAGTAAGTGAGATGGATTCTCCTCTGGCTTGTGCATTGTCAGCATAACTAAATTCATGTTACAAAATTATCATGTTGATAATATGACATTTAGATGGCTGTTAGAATAAATATTTTTTTGCAAGTAAACTAAACATACTTGCTGTATGGTCCTTGAGATGTAGCACATGGAGCCTCAATGCCATTTTTACAGTATGACTTTTTGCCATTTTAAGGAATATCATTAAGAAAATGCTATTATGGCTTATTTTTATAAAAAGGAAATCATCTGATTAATTGGCTGAAAGTCAGGTCAGAAATGAATGTTGCTTTCTCTAGGTTTAATTACCATTTTTATCTATACCAAGCACCTTAATATGCATGCTAAAACAAAATGCAGTGTTGTGACGGTATCTAGTTCTCATTAAAAACAACTTTTTTTTCATTTATCTGACTTAAAGGTTCTATGGTGGTATGTTATATTTATAATGATTAAGTGTTATCAGGTTCAGGGCCTAACTTACTTGCTTAACTTTACACACTGAGTAGTCCCATTGAAATCAGCAAGACTACACACAAGTTACAAAGTTAAGCATGTACATAAGTATGTGTAGGACTGGGTCATTAGGCTTCAAAGAAGAAGTCAAGGAGGAGCATTAGCACTTCACAGGGGGAGATGCTAAAATGTTTTAACTCAGATTGAGGGTACTCAGCATCAAGTAGGAGCAGGCCCTAAAATGAGAGTTGAAAAATGCACAACTATTTTGAGATAACGGTGGTTACAAAATATTGGCTACTGATTGTAAAGAAAGGAAAGCACCTTTACTTTTTGATTTCTCATTCTTTTGTTAGCACCATACATATTTTTATTTGCACAAACAACTAAATATAAAATTCAGTTCATATTTTGATTTTTACATTACTGAATATTTAGTGTGTCACATCTATAGTCTGAATAATAGAGGTTAGGTTTTGATATACTTCAGAGTTTGCTTTCTAAAATAGAGATTTATTTCTTAGCTCAAATGGAATAGTGGCTAATGACTTTTCTTTGTGAGGATGGTTAGCTCATTTAATGCATTTGTTCATTTCTGCAGAAATGTACAAGTCACGAATGTTCTCTCACCCTTAAGTCATTTTGTTTTGTCCACTTTACTGATAAATATACATTTTATCTGATAGGTGTTAAAACCAGGCAAGTGTGTCTTATTTAGAGACTATGGGCTCTATGATCATGCGATGCTTAGGTTTAAATCTGGCAACAAACTTGGAGAAAACTTTTATGTTAGACAAGATGGGACAAGGTCATATTTCTTTACTGATGGTAAGATATGTAATACATTTTTTTCTGTAGCTTTTTTTTTGGTTTAAACTTGCTTCAGTGAATTGTTGCTATGCCTTAAGGGTTGTCTGTTACACCAGTGTTTCAAAGTTCGTATGTGTAATTTGTTTACCAGCTGCATATGGTTATTTTATAAAATGGGCAGGACTGAAGGAGCAATTTGATCTGTTGACGGTCCTTCATGGTGAGTTCACTACTGCATAGGTTTAGAACTTGTTAACTGCAGTGGCCTCATTCATATCAATGCTTTGAAAGAAAGAGAAAAATGCTTAGGAAAAGATTTGGTCTCAGATGTGACTACTAAGGGGTGTATGTATATGAATTCAGATTCAAAATTGAAGTCAGTGGGCTTAGAAGCAAAAATATGACTGGGTGGGAGGAAAGCTTCAACAAAAGTTTTATTGAGGTAACACTGTGCTAATAATTTGACTAGTTGTGATTGTTGTCTCTTCTAGTAGATTATTACCAAGTTCAGCCAGCTCTACATTTTAGTATAGATTACTTATAAAAGTATTTCATTATCATCACCTTACAAAATTAACAATACTTACAGTAGTACAGGCATGGCCAACCCATTTAGCAAAGAAAGCTGAAACAGCGGCAGAAAGAATGCAAAGAGCCACACCAGAATTGTCAAGCCAAAAAAAATTAGAAAAGGGAAGGCTTCCCCCCCCCCCCCCCCCGAATTGTCAAACAAAAAAAAAAGAAAAAAAAAGGAAGATGTCCCTTTAAGGAGCAAGCAAGCTTAGGCTTTTTGGCCATATCAGGTTCCCTTCAATGGCTGCCATCTTTGGCGCCATTTTGAATCACCAACCCCATGAGCATGGGGGGGGCCAGGGACTGTCGGGGGGGGGGGACACAGGAGCAGCTTTGCAAGCCGCACTTTTCGGGGGGAAGAACCGCATGTGGCTCTCAAGCCGCAGGTTGGCCATGGCTGCAGTAGTACCTCAAAGTTATAAACATCTTGGGAATGGAGGTTATTCATAACTCTGAACAAAATGATATGGTTTTTTCAAAAATTTTCAACTGAGTGTTGACTTAATACAGTTTTGAAACTTTACTAAAAAAAGGAAAACACCATTTTTCTTTTGCTTAGTGTGTTGTGTTTAACACAGTATAGTTCTGTATTTGCTTCTTTAAAAAAAAATCTCTGCTACTTTGTGTTACTTCTGGTTCCAAATGGGGTGTGTGGCTGACCACTCATTTCATAATTCTGGTATTTATAACTCTGAGGTTCTAGAGTATGTAGTCTTTCATTCGGGGATCTTAATGCTTTATAAAAGAAGATTCATTGTCCCAATTTTACAGATAGGAAAACTGAAGCACAGAGAAATAAAATAGTTTGCCCAAGTTTTGTACAAAGCTGGGATTGTAACTCTGGTCTCTTGGCTCCCAGTTTTGCTCAATGCACACTAGAGAACAAATACTTCCCTATAACCATTATGGGGCTTTGTAAAGAAAAAAGTATTTTTTTTCTTCTTTATAGCATAATCAAGCATTGAAAGTTTCTTGGGTACCAAAATTGGAGCTAAGAAAATAATTTTGATATTTTATGACATAGTGGATTACCTAGTTGCTGCTCATATTTCAAAATGAAAACTAATTCCATTAATAATTTTTAAATGATTCTTTTTTTTTAAAGGATATTGACTAAATTTAAGATAAATAATGCAAGCAGCTATACAACTTTCCCTAAAGCATTTCTATGGTCATTTTTATTATAATCAGCGAGTTTGTTTAATTCCACTTATAATGTTAATGGTAGCGAAGTGAGCTCTGCTGTTGGAGGGAAGGAGTGAGGAGCCACCCTAGAAATGGAAATTTAAATCCAATCCCTTGTTTGGCATTTTGGGAATAAGGTGTCACGATTGAGTGTTTGTATGGGAAATTTCTTGAGGTTTTTTTTTTTCTTGAATTTTGAAGATTCTTCTGTTACCTGCAGTCTCATTTTCTTGTGGTGATATGAAGATAACATGTATATTAAGTTGTAGCAGCAAATCTCTCTAAAATATCATTAACCAGAGTCAGTTCTTTCCAAAATGGCCTATTGGGTTTAATTGTGATCTAACAGATGTGTTTTTCCAGAAGTTTGATAGTCAAAACACAATGTGTATTGCAGCAAAATGTGCTGTGTGATCACTTGGTAGCCATTCACGGAGGAGGTTTGCCAGTGAGGAGGTGCTAGTGCTCTTTATTTTCAGCTGAGAAAAATGAAACATGAAAGAAATGAAAGGGAGAGGTGAAAAGAGGAGCAAATGCCGACTATGATTGTTCTTTTTTTGAAAGGGGTATATGTCTGGCTCAGACAAAACTATCAGTCTTTCATGTTCTCAGGGAACTAATTTTTCACTACACCAAATTATTTAATATATTTAGTAGAGGAGTGAGTGAGTAGGGAATCGATCATAGTGTGATTTCATTATAGTAAAGTTGCAGTGTTGTATGGCGTGGTATCTGTTAGTTGCATTTTAGTATCCTGTATTTCTCATACTGTATAAACACAGTGTGCAACAATTTCTGCTATGGAGAGTTGACAGTCTAATTAGGTAAAACAGATGAAGAAAGGTAAGAGGGAAAGCAAAGGAGACATGACTTCCTTCCCCAAGATCACATAAGTCAGCAGCTGAGCTGGGTCTTCTGACTCTGTCCAATGTCTAGGTCTATGTCCTCTATGGAAAGAATTATTCCACTAGGAGTTCTTCTATGTATACAGTATACGAAAAGTAAGTTTGAACTGCGGAGGCATAGAATCAACATTTCCAGTTTGTCACCTTCCCTTTCTTTTCCTGTTTAACTACAATGTGAGAACTTGTCATATTAACCTCTATGTAGAGAGCAAGCCTGAGTCAATCCACCACTGAAATCTCTGAAATGGGGTTTAAACAGGACTTAGGATGGTGCATTGGCTTTGTGTTGGCTCTCTACAAAATCTGAAAATAATTTGTCAGCCATAAGAGGAAATGGAAAACTTTCCATTTAAAATGATAAATGTACACAATAGCTGAAATAGGACTGTGTTAGCCATTTAAAGCCCCAGTCCTTTATAAGCTGCTCGGAATGCCAGCAGGGTCGGATTGAACAAACACTTGAACTATCTTACACATTATCAAGATAGCTTTCCCAATTATCACCTCTAATACCATTAACTCACAAACATCCCACTCTCCCCACCTCTAATATCGTCAATTCACAGACACTTACCTTCCTTCCTCCCCCCCCCCCCGCATCTCCCTCCTGTTCTGAAATGTGATTTGTCCTTTTCATATCTGTTCATTTTTTTTAATTGTATCCTTTGGTATATATGGTTGTGACTATTTTCTTCCACTATTTGATCTGAGGAAGTGGGTCTGGCCCACGAAAGCTCATCATCTAATAAACCATCTTGTTAGTCTTTAAAGTGCTACATTGTCCTGCATTTTGCTTCATTGACTTCAGTGAGGCTCAGTGCAGTTGGTAGTGTCTGCATAGAGCAGCTTGCGTATTTGAAGCCTTTGGGATTTTCAAGAAAGTGCATACCCTTAAGTAGTTAAAAACAAATCCTTGTATAAATGCTCACTAGTGCTTAAAAACAGTCTAAACTAACTTTTAGTAACACCACCTTTCATCTTTCTTCCTTGTAGAGTTTTTGTCTCATCTCTTTATGGCTGTAGGATATGAGCAAGTGGTCAATGAGTATGTGCTACGAGAAACTGTGAATAGGAAAGAAGGCCTGCGTGTTCCAAGAGTTTTTCTTCAGAGCAAATTTCGAAAGCCTCTAAGTGAAACATGAGTATTTGCTAATGAGCACTAGAAATGCTTCTTTTAATGGGGGGTGAGAGGCTGGATCTAGCATGGTGTTTTTTCTTTTTTGTACTGTCCTGGTGACAGAATGACAGAATTACATTTTTCAGAACCTTCTGTTTTTGATCCTTGGGTCTGGAAGGCAAGAGTGAGTATTAAAATACAATTTTTAAGATTGGATAAAGGTACAAACAACCTCTTTGGATACCTACATTTCCTTTTTAAAGTAAATTCTATGCATCATTGTTAGAGACTCTTGTATGCTTTTGATATAAAAATGGTTTAAATAAGATTGTCTGTTTTTAAATAATTCTTTAAGGATTTTGCATACGATTGCAATTTTCATTAAGGAAAGTATGTGTCGAGCATAAAAGGGCTAACAGTTATAAATAACTGTTTCCACTAGCTGCAAGAACAGATTAGTGTTCTGTCCCTTCTCTTTCACATTAAAACTATTTTATATTTCTGGTAATGGACATTTTTTGTTTTATTTTCATTTTTATAAATAAGAGCTATTAAGTTATATGTATTTATTCTCCTTTCAGTGCATATAGCGCACTTCATATCGGGTGTTAAGAGAAATGGGCACACTTCATGCATGAGAGATTAGCCAAAATACTGTTTTTATTATGAAAATAATAATCTGCAACAATTTGATGAGCTATTTCTTAAGACATCTATTAATCATTTATGAAATATTATTGGATTTACCCAGCATTGTTTGGGACCTTGTGGGGGCTTCAGGGCAGGGGATGCAGGAATCAGGGCAGTGAGTTGAGAGGTACGTGAGGGAGACTATGGGCAGGGTATGTGGATACAGGAGTCATGGAAGGGTATGCGGGGAGCAGGAGTCAGTGTAGGGGGTTGGAGGCTTAGGGCAGGGTGTAGGATAAGTAACAGTTCATTTACTAGTCGAATAGTCGATGGAATTTCCCTCAACTAGTCGATAGGCACTTCGGTATGCCTCCTTTGAAATGTACAAGAGTCTCTGCTGGGTTCTTGTGCATCTCAAAGGAGGAGAATGTGGAACTCCCCATGCAGCCCGGGGCCAGCAGGAAGTCCCTCTGGGCTGCATGCAACGTGCCAGCTTTGAAATGTACAAGAGTTCCTAGTGGGGGCTCTTGTGCATTTCAAAGCGGCAGTATGAAGCCCAACTGTGCTGCCCATTTGAAATTCCATGCAGAGCTGGGGACTCCCCAGCTCATTCTGGGCTCTGTGCAGCATTTCAGCAGAACCCGGGATCAGCTGGGGACTCCCCCTCTGACCGCAGTTCCGCGCGGCATTTCCTCAGAACCCGGAGTCCCCAGCTGATTCCAGGTTCCACACGTGGCAGTACTGCACAGCTGATCCCGGACTTACCTGTGCGGTACTGCCCTTTCAAAGTACCCCTTCTTGTCCCCCCTCCCCTCCTGCTGCCTCTATTAGATAGAGGCAGCTGGGTGGGGGAGGGGAATCGAATAGTCGACTAGTCCTTAACATCCCTAGTGTAGAAGGTGCAGGAGTCAGGGCCTGGGGTTGAGAGATGTGTGTGGATTTCCTCAGCTGGCGACTGCTCTCCAGGACTGGCCGGCAGCTGCTTCCTGGCTCTCTGGGGCTGTCGAGATGGCGGTGTGATGAGGAGTGGTCACAGACGACTTCTCAGGGGTGCCTCCTAGGGTGCTGACACGGCCACTGCCACTCACCTTCCCGCTATCTGGGGCTCCTCAACACCCAGTCCTGCTGGGCCAGCTCCGCTGGTCTCCCCCAGCCAAGATCCCGAGCTTAGGTCCCTGCCCCCACCGAGAAGCAGTACAGACACTGAACCACTTCACGTCCAAGGAGAGTGCAGTTTAGGGCCCAGTCTGCTGAGGTAGCACTCCCTAGATTGTAGGCTGACCCTCTGTCATGATAAATAGTTATGTAAAATTGGTTAATAGGTTAATAAAGTTTAATGGTATTATGGACTGTTTGGGTAAATATCAAAATGGAGTTGATATAGATAAAACGGAGTTTGTAAGATGTGACTTTGCGAAAGGGAGGGGTCCTTCCTATGGAGTGGTAAACAAGAACCAGTACAAACTGGATTTTCCCGCCTTTTTGTGGACTAAGGGCAAACCACCTCAGAGGTTTCCCACCCAAAAGTTTATATAAGTTCGGATGCAGCCTAGGAGGGGGCTGTCCACCCGAGAGACAGTGTTCGCGTGGGTACTGAGAGACCTGATCCTGCTGTGGACCAATCTGGAGAGCGGAAGAGGAATCCCATCTATCACCTTCCATCCTGCAAGCACCACCTGCCTGCCATCCTCTTCGGGGTTCTTTTACCATCAGCGAAGGACTCCCCGATGTACCTCCCTGAGGGCTCTCAACCAGCCTAAGGGTTGTAGGTCCTGAGCAACTCTCTCCAGATCCTGTCACTCCAGTCTGAGAAGAGCAAGTAGCCATCTGTAATTGGGGTACAACTTACCTTTACGGTCGCGCTGTCTGTGGTTATATAGAGCTTTTTTACTGTTCACTTTCACTGTTTTGTTTATGGTTATTAGTTTGTGCTGGGCTTCTTCCCCTGCTCTTCCCTTTTTTGTTCACAATCCTAATACAATTCCTTCTTGTTTTCACCTTTAATCGGAGTCTGTTATTTTTTTCCCCTTTGTTTTCTTACGGGCCTAATTCACAGGTGATAGACCCTGAGGGAGGGGGCGGATCTGTTTTCTTTTGACTGGGGCTTTTCCCAGCAGGCCATGTTTGAATGTTATCCAGGCCCCATGGGTAACAAGATGGGATCAGACCCCAAGGAATTAGGTAAGCCCCCTTTAGCAACGAAAGGGGGAATGTGCACACTGATTGCCCCCCCAGGTAACACTCGCTTACACTGGGTTTGCTAGAAAATAAAAATGGTTTTATTAAGTTGAAGCAGTAGGTTTTAAGTACAGTAGAGTCCGGATTATCCTTCATTTGGTAATCCGACACTCCGCTTTATCTGACCCTGCAGCTCCCAGGGACAAAGCAGTGCTGCAGCATCAGCGAATCCAGGGCACGGTGTGGGGGAATGGCCCCGCTTGCTGCCTCTGTCGCTGTCCTGGAGCCGCTGATGCTGCCCCTGCCGGTGCCGCTTTGTCCCCGGGAGCTGCAGGGTCGGATAAAGCGCGGGCTGGGAGAACGGCCCCACATGCTGCCCCGTAGCTCTCCTGGAGCTGCTGATGCCTGCAGCTCCCTGGGACGAAGCGACGCCGGCAGGAGCAGCATCAGCGGCTCCAAGAGAGCAACGGGGCAGCGAGCGGGGCCATTGTCCCACCCCGTGCCCTGGAGCCACTGATGCCGCTCCTGCTGGCGCCACTTCGTCCCCAGGAGCTGTAGGCATCAGCGGCTCCAGGAGAGCTATGGGGCAGGAGAGCTACGGGGCAGCAAGTGGGGCCATTCTCCCTGCCTGCGCCCTGGAGCCGCTGATGCCTGCAGCTCCCGGGGATGAATCAGCACCGGCAGGAGCAGCATCAGCGGCTCCAGGGCACGGGGCGGGAGAAGGGCCCCCGTTGCTCTCTTGGAGCTGCTGATGCCGCTCCTGCCGGTGCCACTTTGTCCCCGAAAGCTGCAGGCATCAGCGGCTCCAGGAGAGCTACGGGGCAGCGAGCGGGGCCGGGCACCAGGGAGCTGCAGCAGGGAGGGAAGGTGCCAGGGCCAGGCAGGAATGGGGCCAGGCTACAGTAGAGTCCCTATCATCTGACATATTCGGTAATCCGACCACGTGTCAGCCCCGTTTAGGTCGGATAATTGGGACTCTACTGTAGTAATAAGTGAGAACAGGCAGAGCAAAGTAGGTTACAAATCAAAAGAAAGAAAACCGCTTGGCTAATTCTACATTGAAACCTCAGTACAAACTTAATCAAACTCGCCCTAAAACCTTTTTTCCAGCTGCCCCTCCAAACCAGGGCTTTCTTCCACACCCTGGGGTCCCTGGCCCCTTCCTTCAGGTGCAGCCCAGCCAAAAGACCCTGGCCTCTCCTTTCCTTTTCCTTTTGTTAAGGAATTGAGGCCACTCCCTACCAACCACAGGGGCAGCCTGTGATTACGTCACGGCTGTGCAGACGGGGGCGCCAATCATGCCTTCGGCCTGGAGCCTCAGGCCGCTCCTGCAACCACTGCTCAAACTTAAGGACAAAAGATTGTTTAACAGTGGCTCACCTAGAAGTTTCAGGTAACACCCTCCATGTCTCCCATTCACACATTTGAGACTCACAAAGTATTTCCCACTCCATCGGTCTAATTTTACACACACAAATGATACATACAACAGAGTAAGATAAACAGAACCAGCTCTGAAATTTAGTATTGTTCAAGGTATACATTAGTGCTGTGCTTCCTGGGTGAAGCCTCATCCTGTTCTCCAGATGGGTGAAAGGAAGAAGAAACTGATCCTAGCCCACATCACATCCCAAAATCAGGGTGGGTTTGTTCTCCATAGGGTTATATTTGGGGAAGAAGAGGGCAAAAAAGGAGGCAGTGCTCTTGGCTCAGCTCTGAATGCCATTAGCATTGTGGTTCTGTTTGTCCCAGAGGGAGGAGGTGTTGACCTAGTTAGCCCTTGCCGGTTGTAGCATGATTCATCTACTGTTCGTGTAGTTAGGGAGGAGAGGAGAAATGCTAGCACTTTCACGGTGACCAGATTTACAGCGGGGATTGGAGCACACAGGGAGGGTGGAGTAGCATACAGGCAAAGAAACTTAACCCTTCCACCTACAGAGAACAGGTAGCACAGAGAAACCTTAAGGTCCTCCCCGACCCTATCTGGTGATGAATGGGAAAAAGAAAGGAGAAAAGCCCAATGATGTGAAAAGGAAGAAAATGGAAATGACCTTGGCAGATGCTGGATGATGGGTGTGGTTGGTAAACCATTGCCGCTTTCTCCCTCTAGAAGAGACATGTAGGTAGAGAGCCCCATTTCTTGAAGTTTATTTGAAATGGAAGATCATAGGGCCATGCTTGTGAGCTTCCATATTTCTAGACCAGCATCTAGTATTCTGGATGCTTCTCTGAATCCCAAATCTGTCTTCATAATTAAATTATAACAATACTATAATTATCAGGACTCGCCAAACCGCGGCAAGCCCCGTTCGCCAGCCGCACTGTCCGGTGTTCTGCGCAAGTCATAGGCGAGTAGATTACATAGATTGTCAAGCCCTGATAATTATAACCTTAACTACAGCTCACACATGATCCTGTGGCTGCAGAAGATTTTGTAGCCCTAGAATCCTGTCTTGTTTTAAGACTTCTCCTGAAGGGGAAAAAAATAAATGAGGATAAGGTGTGTAACAGGGTTTACAATAGATATCGATGGTATCCTACTCACCTCTCCTGCTGAGAAATTCTATACAATACTTTTAATGAGCGTGTGTTGTTCATCTTGCCACTCAAGTTCTTGTCAATCAAGCAAGGCTGCTGTTCAGTTGACATGATTTGTGTAGATGGCTTCCTTCCTCATTCTTCTGCTCTACTCTGTGCTGATTAGGCCTCAATTGGAGTATTGTGTCCAGTTCTGGGCACCACATTTCAAGAAAGATGTAGAGAAATTGGAGAAGGTCCAGAGAAGAGCAACAAGAATGATTAAAGGTCTAGAGAACATGAGCTATGAGGGAAGACCAAAAGAATTGGGCTTATTTAGTTCAGAAAAGAGAAGACTGAGAGGGGATATGATAGTGGTTTTCAAGTATCTGAAAGAGTGTTACAAGGAGGAGAGACAAAAATTGTTCTCCCCTGAGGATAAAACAGGAAGCAATGGGCTTAAGCTGCAGCAAGGGAGATTTAGGTTGGACATTAGGAAAAACTTCCTAACTGTCAGGGTGGTTAAACATTGGAATAAATTGTCCAGGGAGGTTGTGGAATCTCCATCTCCGGAGATATTTAAGAGTAGGTTAGATAGACATCTATGAGGGATGGTCTAGATGGTGCTTGGTCCTACCATGAGGGCAGGGGACTGGATTCGATGACCTCTCAAGGTCCCTTCCAATTCTAGTATTCTATGATTCTATCTCCATTACGCTCAAAGGACTGCTTGGGCTAGTGTGCTTAAACTGATCCAGGGAAGTGCTCCTTGCTAGATCTGTTTCAGGCAACATGTAAAACAGTAGAAAAATAACTATGCATTTGAAGGAGAAAAGAGTCCCCTAATGGCAGGCTTTGTGTTAACCTTGGGAACTAAAAGACTGTTTATATGTTGGGTTCCCTTGTGATGTCCTGGTTCTGCACAGTGATACATTGGTTTTATGCAATTATTATTGCACAGCTTGAATGGAAAGAAGATACAAGCTGTGAATATTGGCCTGAAAATGTAATTAACTTAAAGTTGTACATCTACAGATGTCAGTAAATCATATGCCAGTGTGTAGGAAAAGATACAGGCTTGGTCTCAAAGAGCCAATTTGCACATGCTGTTCACCATGAAATCAGGGACATGATTGGATCTGACATCCTTTTTCTGTTGTTGTGAATGATAAGTTCATGGAGATATAAGGTACCACCAAAGAAGTGTTTTCCTGGTGTAGAAGAGTAACTCCTGATGTATATCTGAAAGCTTGCAAGAAAATATATAATGAGAATAAGTCTTCAGGGAAAAAATATTACAACAGATCTTTGGATTTCAGAAAATACTGTCTTTTCTGGGTTCTGGATACTGGATAATATGCAACTAAAATTAATTGTTTTTTTGCATAGTGAATCTTCTGAAGGATGCCACATAGGTCTACAAGACTGGCTTAAAAATGCTGCAGAAACAGATAATGCCATTTTCTGTGCAAATGATGGTCCATGATATCACTGATAAAATGTGCAAAACATTTTGGAAAGCAGAATTTTCCATTGTTGACTAATTTTTCTTCGTTCAGTTCAGCTATGCATCCATGATGGGTTTTCCAGCAAATGAGCTGTCTGATTATGCTTGTAATTAAGAAGAAAAATTGTGAGCAATTTCAAGCACTTGAGTGCAATGTCTTCACAGTTAGGCATTCTGCAAAAAGATGTTGGCCTCCCAGAGGTCCAGTTGATTCAAGCTGTAAGTACATGTTGGCACTCCCCATTTCTGCTGCTAATACATTTGCTAGAACAAAGGCTGGCAATGAGTTTGTGCTGTATAGAGGCACTGAGACTGTATTTTGCAAAGATAATGTAACTAACCTAGTCAGTGACTTTTAGCAGAAAATGTTTTCTTTGTGGTGTCTAAAACAGATTGGAAGGCAGCGTGATAGTTTTAATTTATGTGGACTTCCTGGTGTTATGTTTGGATAAATTGTTAATATCAAATATATTGGTAGTCTTAGTAGCATCAGTGAAGTGGCACATGTGATACATGTGTGTATCATTTATTGGTCTGTCCATTATTTGGCTTCAGCCTTTGTTCTAGCAAATGTATTAGCAGCAGAAATGGGGAGTGCCAACATGTACTTACAGCTTGAATCAACTGCACTTCTGGGAGGCCAGTGCTGGAAAGATTCTGTTGGTTTGATGAACTGCTGGTGAGAAAAGGGTCCTTGTGAGGCGGTATGATAAAAGGTGTAAACCACAGTAACCAGGATGGTTGGGGTTGGCAGAAGTAGAGCTCTTTCACTTGGGGTACATCTAGACTACATGCCTCTGGTGACAGAGGCATGTAGATTAGGCTACCCGGCATAGGAAAATGAATTTAAATTTAAATGGCTGCCGCGCTGAGCTGATCAACTGTTTGTCGGCTCAGCGCGGTAGTCTGGACGCTCCGCGGTCGACATCAAAGGCATTTGTTGACCTCCCAGGTAAATCTCATCCCAGGAGGCATACCTGGAAGGTTGACAAATGCCTTTGATGTCGACCACGGAGCATCCAGACTACCGCGCTGAGCCGACAAACAGCTGATCGGCTCAGCGTGGCAGTCATTTAAATCTAAATGAAGCGGCGATTATTTAAATCGCCGCTTCATTTTCCTATGCCTGGTAGCCTAATCTACATGCCTCTGTTGCTAGAGGCATGTAGTCTAGCCGTACCCTTGGTCAGATCCTTAAAGGAGTCTGGTGAAGTGGACATTCATGCCTTCTGCAGCCTAATGATAATTCTTATGGGTTGTTCATGGATTGGTCGAAGTATTGGAGACCAATTCAGTTTAACCACACGCTGCCCAATTCCCACTGCATACACAATTTTTTTTTCTTGCAGTCAGCTTCTGGACTTCAATTTGCATGATGTTTGAATGCAAAGAGGAGTTGCTGATGTACAAGGCTCTATAAAAGGACCGTGATGTCATGGGATTGTAGTGCAAATGAGGTACAAAAACAGTAACTTCTGAGGCTTTTATTGAAATCTTCAAGCTGCTGCTCTGGGAAAATGATAATTTAATCTGAACACTTACTATGATGCCACATTTAGTGGTAGCTTGAGTCTTTTTCACTTTTATAGACTTGTAGCTGCTACACAAAACCTACACTGTAAAAACTAGAAGAAAATAAGATAAAGCTTTTAAATAAAAACTTGGTTCCTCTCTGCACCAGTACAACAAATAAACCTGCTAATTTCTTTAGTAGTGTGATGATGCTGGTCATAAAGGGAAATGCTTTCAAGGACAATCTGTGATATCCTCTAGGAATAGTCCCCGTTTAGTCAAACAGGACCCCAATGCTTTGACAATCATTAAGCTTGGATGACTAGGTAGCATTAGCAACAAAAAATTCCGGATTTCATCTCCAGCTTTCTAGGATGATTCATCTTTTCCTGTTGGCCAATGCCCTCTCTACAGTGATACAGGCATTTGCCATGTCATGGCTGGATTGCAGTAAGTCATTTTATTTGAAGGTGAGTGTGAAGATGATACGCAGGCTCTACCTCCACAAAATACAGCTGTCCACCTCCAACAATGTAGGCCATTATGAACATAGGTCTGATGTGCTCACATCCCTCCACTGGCTCCCACTTAGCTTCTCATATCAGTTCACGGCTTTGGTCATAATCTTCAAAGCAATTAATGGATTAAATATCCCACCAGCTACATTAAAAACCACATTTTTATCTATGAACCACAGTGACAGTTGCACTGCTCTGTGACAGTAAAGATTACAAAGGCCATGATGAGGCATTTGAGAGCTGAGGACAAAGCGCTCTTGATTCAGGAGATTCAGCTTTTGAGAGAAAGTTTGAGCAGAGATTATCTGGAGTCCTGATCTGTAGATGGAAATTGCTATGTGACAGCAAGATGGTGACACATTAGATGATGTAATTTTTCTCTGAAGTTACTACTGCTACAGCTATGAAGCTTTCTTGAAAGTTAGTGTGTTTAAGAAGCAAATGAAAACCAGATCAAAACGGAAATGTTCAGGAAATCTGAGTGACACATTTTCTAAGTCCAAAAGACAAATAAATAACCCCCTCCTCCCAGAATTATTTTGAGGGGCCTGATTTTGATCCTGCCTCCATTGAAGTGAATGGTAACATTTCAATTTACTGAATTGGGAGCAAAGGAGAGCCCCTAGCTTGCAGTTTTTACATAAAGCTCAAGTGTCAGTTTTGGTCACCCTCAATGCATGAATTGGCTCATAGCTATGGCAGTTATGACAAATTCTTCCTTTGCTGATCCTCAGAGGTTGCGGCGGATTTAGGGCAGGGCGAGCGGGGCGGCTGCCCCGGGCCCCACGCGTCCCGAGGCCCCGCGCATGTGCGTTGGCACCACGGCGCATGCGCTGTGTCAAGGGGGGGGGGGCCCTGCAAAATTTTGCTGCCCAGGGCCCCGCGGCGCTGCCCTGGGCCCTGCGGCACTCTCATCCGCCCCTGCTCAGAGGTTGAAGATGAAAGGAGGCACTGCTCATGTCACCAACCCCAATCTTTCAAACTAGTGAATTAGACCCTTCCAAACTATGGGTTTTTAAAAAAATAATTCATTGTAGGGGTTTTATTTCTCTTTTGAATTTCGAGCTCTTGGAACTTATCAGCTTTTTATCTACAACCATGAGGGCTAAAAGTGTTTTTCTTTCATTGGAAGCCAAGATTCTCATAATCATGTGACTCCAGAAGCTGGGTTTGAAGGAATGTACTAAATATGATGATTGGCTACCCTGAACTGTTCTTCAGCCCAGTCCCACCCATCCCTGAAGCTCAGTGATTCTCATGCTCAAAGCATCAATAGGGAAAGGGGGAGAGAGGATGCTTCTGGATTATTTTTTGATCACTACAGCCTGACAACTTGCTGGATTTATAGCATAAACCTTTTGGCAGTTGTAGTGAATGGGAGGTACACTATCCTTCTCTGGACATTCCAGCCATTCAGTTAAATGGCTTGACATCCAGAGCTTGGCAAAGACTATATCTTGGAACAACAGATCTGCAAGTAGAACAGGGAATGTTTAGTCAGATCCAATCAGGTTACTTTCTTTGTTTTTACATTTGTTGAATTTCTCTGTGGTGAACACATTACAGCCGGTCCCCGAGTTGTGAACAGTCGACTTACGACTGTTCACAGTTACGACCGAAGCTGTCGTAAATGGTGGACCCTGAGTTACGAATGCGATCCACGCTTATGAACAGCGCAGTCGCGTGTAACTCTATGGGGTCTGACTTATGAACGAACCAAGTTTCAACCAATTGCTTGGTCCGTAACCAGTTCGTAAGTCGGGAAGAGGCTTTACACTGTAAGTCTTCAGTTGCTCTGTAGCACCTAGCAACCAAGTAATGTTTCACCAAGTATGCTTTCTTTGTTTTGTTAATAAAAATCATTTTTAAAAGCTATGATCTGATTCCTGTGTGTAAGTCCCTAAGACTGCAAAGCCAGCTATTAAGAAAAATTAAAGTTTTTTTCAAGCTCTCTCAAGAGGGAGGGCTAAAGAGCTTGAGGAAATCTCACAGGAGGAAATTCCCAAAAGCATCTTTCTGGGCTCTCAGAGAGGTTCTTCCATTTGGGTGGTGGCAGCAATACCAATCGAACACCAGGGAATCTGTGACCTTGGGGAGTTTTTAAATAGAAGCTTTTAGTGGCAAGGTATTTTAAAGTCTCTTTAGGATCCCCACCTTCAGTAGGGAACAGCCTTGACAGCAATACTGTGTTTTTGGTACAAGCCTCCTTTATACCATTGTTTAATGTCCCACCACAGAAGAGCTATTTATCGATACAAGAAGAGGCCAGGATTGTTACTTTTGTTGCCTAGAATGTCTGTGTAGTCAGTACAAATTGATGGAAACAGCTACATGCATGATTGAGAGCCTTTTTTGCTTCAACTATTACCGGGTGCAATCATCACTGATATTAGCAATCATTTACCATTCAATTTAAGTTCTCTTTTTGATTTTATGAATTACAGTATATGCACACTGTGTAGGTGTAAGACATGTCTATGCCATGCCAAGACTCCTAGATCTTTGTGGTATCAGAGAGGCAACTCAACTACTCACCACCTTTATGCTACAGATAATTTGCATGAACAATTTCATTGGTTGTATAAGGAAAACTGGACAGATGATGGATTTCTTGGCTAACTGCCACGCCCAGGCGACAGCACAGGCTTTTAGCTGCTAATTTAAAAATAATAAACCTTTACAGAAATGTTTTTGTTCATTTGTATCATGTTAGAAATATCTTCAGTTAACACAATATATATGTTGTATTACGATAACTTTCAATGGGTGGAACAGAACACTAAATCACTAGTCTTCTGTGTGACTATGTAAAATTATGTCCCTTGAGAGGCTACAACACAATGTAAACTCAAACTGTTTGACAAGGCTCTAACTGGTCCACTTGGAAAGCAACTCATCCTCACATTCTTTCTTTTAAATACCCAGAGATGCAGAGTCCATCAGCAGAATTGGTGACTTGTGCAGAAATTAGAGGAAAGGAACAATTAAATTAAAAGTACATTGACTTGAGAAAGGAATACCTATTGATATTTTGCTCACAAGGTGGCAGTAGATACTCATCAGTGCTACCTTCCTTTTAAAGCTTAACAGTAAACTTCCACCTAAATCATTAACCTAATCATAGGGGGAAATTATATACAGTTGGGTCTATGGCCTTTCTGATGTGCTATTAAGCCTTTGTTTCCTTTTAAAATAGCTCTTGGGTCCTGAAGAAAGAAGGGAAAATTAGGAGTTGCTTCAAGAAGGGGACCAGCCATTTACACACTAATTAGGGGGAACATCTTAGCATGATGCAAAGGCAGGATAAGGTGAACCTCCTATTAGTGTGAATGGCAGCTGTGCTGCTAATTGTTTCCTGTAGCTGTGAAACATGCTGTGTGTTGCACTGACAATTCGTTTAATTTTTTCCCTCATTTGATTTTTATGAAATTGTTACCTTAGAAACTGTACTATGGTAAGATACTTTTTCTCTGAGTTGCCCAGCCCATTGCTTAACATCTGTCTCGTCTCCAAACATTTGGGCACATTTTACAATAAAATAAATTGTTTCTGTTTTCTTCATACTTGTGTTTTATAGGTGACGTACTCTTCCCTCGGTTGGTCATTCAGATGGAGCTACAGACGATGTGCACCGTTGAGTGCTGTATCTTGTGTATTAATTATTCTGAGCACATCTGTAGTTGTTTGCCTTTTATGACTTCCAGTTTATTGTAACCCTCCTCTTGTTTTTAATAAACTCTCCTCGCTATAATGGAAGGAGGAGGAAGAGGGTAAAATGGCCTTTGCCTAGAGGTAGCTTGCAGTATTATTAAATAGTGGGAAGTTACCATAAACTTTGTATAGCAGCTTTAATAGCCACATATGAAATTGGCTCAAAAGCATCTTCTACAATAATTCTTGCTGGTTTTTAATATTGTAAACTTTTAATTTCTGCACTGGCAGGTGCGTAGATTTGTAATAGTGCTGCCTCCCAATCATCTTTCTCACCATTTCCCTCCTATCATTTAGTGCAGGATTGTGTCCTGGCCTTTGCATCCACACAGGCCAAGAGTGAGGATTCCCCCTCACCACTGTGCCGGCAGAGGGCCTTGGGGAAAGGCTGTTTGGATTGGAATGCAGGGCCTAGGCAAGCATGGAGGCTGAGTTCCAGGTGCTTTCCTCAGCAGTGACCGAGTGCCAAATAGGCAGGGAGTAGATAGCACCATGGTTCATCTCTGTACCCCCTTATTCATAGGTGAATGGAGTTGACCGGCCACACAAGCGGCTGGATGCTGCTGTACTCTTTATATGAGCGTCATAAAGCATTCCCTTCTCCATCCTAAGCAACCTCTCTGAAGCACAATGCCTTGCGTTACTCCCCTGTACAGGGCAGTCTGTCTACATAGTACTCCTTCCATCCAGATGTCTGCTAAAAGCACTGTTCAACCATCAACTTATTCACCAAGGCTGTGTCTACACAGCCGCTTTTCCGGAATAAGCTGCGAGCTGTTTACACTGGCCCCTTGAATTTCCGGAAAAGCACTGACGATCTACTGTAAAATTGTCAGTGTTTTTCCGGAAAAACTATGCTGCTCCCGCTTGGGCAAAAGTCCTTTTCCAGAAAAACTGTTCTGAAAAAGGGCCAGTGTAGACAGCCCAGTAGTCTTTTCCGCAAAAAAGCCCCGATCACAAAAATGATGATCGGGGCTTTTTTCCGGAAAAGCACATCTACATTGGCCACGGACGCTTTTCCGGAAAAAGGGCTTTTCCGGAAAAGCATCCTGCCAATGTAGACGCTCTTTTTCTGGAAATACTTATAACGGAAAACTGTTCCATTTTAAGCATTTCCGGAAAAAGGTGCCAGTGTAGACGTAGCCCAAGGGTGGGATCCTGCAAAGTGCTGAGCGGCATCAGCTCCCGGGGTGCTCAGCACCTCATAGGATTGGGCCATTAGAAAGCACATATCTGTAGAACCATTTGAGAAAGAGAGTATGCTGGCTAGTAGAAGAATGGTGAGTGCATTTAGAGGGGTTGGTTTTAACATTCATTTGTTAGCACCCTGGGGCATAGTGAAAATTCTCCTTTTCCCCCAGACTACTCTGACTCAGTGCTTATTTCCTTTCTGTGGTTAAAAGCAGTCAGCCAGCCACTTCCTCATAGATCCACCACAGCCATTTATTCTGAAACAGTTGTGGTCAAAGTTAAATACTTAAAAATGCTCCTATCTGAATACAAAGTGGACTGAGGGAGGGAAAGTTGGAGCTCTTATGATTGTGCCAGCCCTGAAACTGATTTGTCTCCTGCCATCGCTCTCCAGCCTCTGACAAACAGAGGCCAAGGACACCATTTTATCCCTGGCTAATAGCCTTTTATGGACCTAACCTCCATGAAATTATCTAGCTTCTCTTTAAACTCTATTATAGTCCTAGCCTTCACAGCCTCCTCTGGCAAGGAGTTCCACAGGTTGACTACACGCTGTGTGAAGAAGAACTTTCTTTTATTAGTTTTAAACCTGCTACCCATTAATTTGATTTGGTGTCCTCTAGTTCTTCTATTTAGAAAACTAATAAATAACTTTTCTTTATCGGCCCTCTCCACACCACTCATGATTTTATATACCTCTATCACACCCTGCTGCATGGGGTTCGAACCAGCGGGGTTTTAAAAATGGCGGCGCCCCGCTTATGCAAATGAAGCCCGGGAATTTCAAATCCCGGGCTTCATTTGCAAGTGCGGTATGCCTACATTACCCTCCTAGTTCGAACTAGGAGGGTAGTGTAGACATACCCTAACGGATTAGTAAGACAGGATTTCCCTTTACAGAAACCATGTTGACTTTTGTCCAATAAATTATGTTCTTCTACATGCTTCACAATTTTATTCTTTACTATTGTTTTGACTAATTTGCCCGGTACTGAAGTTAGACTTACCGGTCTGTAATTGCCAGGATCGCCTCTAGAGCCCTTTTTAAATATTGGTGTCACGTTGGCTACCTTCCAGTCATCAGGTACGGAAGCCGATTTAAAGGATAGGTTACAAACCACAGATAATAGCTCAGCGATTTCCCATTTTAGTTCTTTTAGAACCCTTGGATGAATGCCATCCGGTCCTGGAGATTTGTTAACATTAAGTTTTTCTATTTGTTCCAAAACCTCCTCTAATGACACTTCAATCCGGGACAGTTCCTCAGATTCATCACCCAAAAAGGACGGTGCAGATTCAGGAATCTCCCCAACGTCCTCAGCTGTGAAGACTGAAGCAAAGAAATCATTTAGTTTCTCCACAATGGCTTTATCGTCCTTGATTGCTCCTTTTATAGCTCGATCATCTAGGGGACCCACAGGTTTTTTAGCAGGCTTCCTGCTTCTAATGTACTTAAAAAACATTTTGCTATTTCTTTTTGAGTTTTTGGCTAGCTGTTCCTCAAAATCTTTTTTTTGCTTTTCTTATTGCATTTTTACACTTGATTTGACAGTGTTTATGTTCCTTTCTATTTATCTCACTAGGATTGGACTTCCACTTCTTAAAAGATACCTTTTTGTCCCTCACTGCTTCTTTTACATGGTGGTTAAGCCACAGTGACTCTTTTTTAGGTCTCTTGCTATGTTTTTTAATTTGGGGTATACATTTAAGTTGGGCCTCTATTATGGTGTCTTTAAAAGTTTCCATGCAGCTTTCAGGGATTTGGCTCTAGTCACTGTGCCTTTTAATTTCTGTTTAACTAACCTCCTCATTTTTGTGTAATTCCCCTTTTTGAAATTAAATGCCAGGGTGCTGGACTGCTGAGGTGTTCTTCCCACCACAGGAATGTTGAATGTTGTTATATTATGGTCACTATTCCCAAGCGGTCCGGTAACGGTTATATCCTGGACCTGATCCTGCACTCCACTCAGGACTAAATCGAGAATTGCCTCTCCCCTTGTGGGTTCCTGCACTAGCTGCTCCAAGAAGCAGTCATTTAAGCCATTGAGAAATTTTATCTTTGCTTCTCTTCCTGAGGTGACATGTATCCAGTCAATATGGGGGTAATTAAAATCCCCCATTATTATAGAGTTCTTTATTTTGGTAGCCTCTCTAATCTCCCTCAGCATTTCAATGTCAGTATCGCTGTCCTGGTCAGGTGGTCGGTAATCTATCCCTACTATTCCAATTATGGGCAAGCAGCCAGCCCCAACCAGTTTCTTGGGTACAAATGCACTCAGACAAGTGCTATGATGCAAGGAAAAATCCATGTCTTGCCAGTATGGGGAGCCTCTAGTTGATGGGGGAGTGGAGTCACATGAGCACCCCCTGTGACTTCTTACCAGTTCTCCCTATAAATTGTGTGCTTATGCAGCTGCTCAGGAGAGATTCAAATGCTAACCAGCTGATGAGCAGAGAGCCCACAGCTAGGGTTTTTTTGTTTCTACTAGTGGTGCACATTAACACATGCTTTGGTGCACAACAAATTATTTCACACATGCATGGAAAAAATCCACCCATGAACGGAAAAGGTTAGAGGGAACATTGCTTCTCACTCACTTGCCTGGGGCCCCAGGCTTTCCCTCTCCCCTCCCCACATCCATCCCGTGTTACCTGGGATGGAAGGGAGCTCTGTTCTCCTCCTGCTGTGCTGGAGACAGGGCTGGGGTGGGCGAGGTTGGGAGCCAGCAGTACAGCCAATGGAGAAGCGGATGGCATCTGGCTCCTTTCCCTGCAGCTACCCCTTCCAGTGGGAAAAGGAGCAGAACCCCTGTGGCAGAGCTGCTGCTGGGGTACACAGACAGACACAGCTCTGTGGAGGTGCCTGGGGGGCAGGGCTGTGAGTTCTGCTCCTTTCCTGCTGGGAGGAGCATCTTCAGGGAAAAGAGCAGAACACCGGCAGCTTCTGCTTACAGCATAACTGATGTTTGAAAGACAAAAGGCACAGCATTGGACTGGGGAAGTGGTCCTTGCTGAAAGATCCAGCCTGACTGCTGAGAGCACGTGATGAGAGAGGTCTTTGCTTTGCAGTCACTTAGCTTAATAAGTTAGGTATTCATTTGCATTTTGCCGCCTTATTTCTTTGTAACTGGCTAGTTCTTTTAGGCCTCATTGCCTGTAATCACTTATAATCTATCTTTCTGTAGTTTAATAAACTTGTTTTATCTAAACCAGTGTGTGTGTGTGTGTGTGTGTGAATTGAAGTGTTTGGAAACTTTCATCTGAGAGAAACAGTGTTTGCGCAAATCATTTTCTATTCATGAAATGATGAACTTTCTGTGAGCTGCACCAAAGGAAAGAGCTGGGCAATACAAGACATATTTCTGGGGACAATCCAACTCAGGATTTGCTGGTGCCTCTGCAATATAATTCAGGGGTGACTTGCTAGAACACTCAGCTCTTTCCGCTGGGAGTGATTTTGCACACTAATGAACAGGCTCACATAGCAAAGCAATGTAAAAGGCACCCCAGGCTGGAGAATTAAGGCACACGGCTGTTCTACACTCCAGACGGTACCTTAGGAAATGTCCCAGAGGTACAGTGAGAAGGCTAGTTGTTTTCAGTGAAGGTTCCCCTTCAAGTACAGGTATCATGATTTGAAATTAATCTCAAATGTGGTGATTGGAAAACAGTTTAAAAAATGGTTACAGTTTGTCTTCTCTTTGCTTATTCCAGGTAAGGGAAATAGAAACTGCAAAGCAATGTGCAATGCATCCCAAGTTGGAGAATTCAGGGGACACAACTTTTCAACTGTCCTGATTGTATCCTAAGAATATCACTGTGGTCTCTAGCCTAGACTCCCAGGGTATGTCTACACTACCCCGCTAGTTCGAACTAGCGGGGTAATGTAGGCATACCGCACTTGCAAATGAAGCCCGGGATTTGAATTTCCCGGGCTTCATTTGCATAAGCGGGGAGCCGCCATTTTTAAAACCCCGCTGGTTCGAACCCCGTGCAGCGCAGCTACACGGGGCACGAACTAGATAGTTCGAACTAGTGGAAGACATTAAAGAGGATAAATTCTGTGGGCAAATGTTCTGGCACAATTCTGCCTTCACTCTTCCAAGTTCCAACTGTGCTGAAGTCTCATTTGCAAAGAGGAGGTGGTAGAGGAAATTACTTCACCAAACAGTGTTAATTGCTCCTCATTATGTCTTTCTTCAACATATGTTTGATTTTTATTTTAGTTATTCCTTTCTATATTAAGCACAAACAGAAATGTTGACAGTAGAAGGTGGGATTTTTTTTGTTTGTTTTTTGTTTTTACATTAGCAGTAACAACTAGAGCCCTGTGCGGATACAAAATTTGTATATGCATCCAATATGTGCAGATTTGTAGGGCTCTAGTAACATCCTCCACAGGTTCTCCATTACGTGGGGTATCAAGTAGGGATGTAATAGTGTAGTCGATTAACTAAATAGCCGATAAGATAAGCTTATAGGTTAATGCTAAAGATTATATGCATCCCGCCCACCCTTGCCAGTACATTTTTTAGCAGGCTGGCCAGTGGCCAGACTCAGTCCTGGCTCACGCCGGGCCAGGGACCTACCCCTGCTGCAGCTCTGCATTTTAAGTGTGTTGGGAGTCAGATGCACAGGCAACCTGGCTCAGATCCGGCTCGTGCTGGGTCCGGGAGCTTAGCCCTTCCCCCGGACATGGGCTGCTGCCACCTTGCACTGCTGCCTCTGTATTAGAGGCAGCAGTCCATGGCGACAGGCAGCCAGTCCACAAGGGGAAGCTGGTTTTTAAACTGGCTCCCCTCACAGACCAGCTCCCACAGAGGCAGCAGTGTGGAGTGGCCAGCGGCTCCTTAGGAGTGGGGCCAGACTGCACTGGCTGCTGGGCCTGCCCCCAGGGACTATAGAATAGTTGAATAATAGATACAAATTCATGAGGTTAATCGACTATTCAATTAACGGATATTTAACATCCCTAGTATCAAGTTCAAGCAGTTCATTCTTGCTTCCCAGACCCTCTTCCAACCTACTGCTCCAACTTGGACTTCCCACCCATCACCTCTCTTCAGGCATTTACATCTATCTCAGTGTGCTCTGCTCTTCTAGTGAACTCTGCTAATGGATCCCTGAGCCCACATAGACACCCACTGACATGGTGGCATAGCGGTGGGATGATTTTGAGAACCCAGGATTTTTAAAAGGACACAGGTTTTTCTTTGAGTGCAAGCTTTGCAGTTTTTTTCTCTTGCTTTTTTCTTTTGTTTTCTGGGCTGCTTCAGAGGGGCAGACAGAAGGTTAAGCTTAAGCCAGACACAGAACATCCCACTGCTGCCACCATGTCATGGCTCCTTCCCCACTTTGGCATGATAAATGCAGAAGTGGGGGCCAGCAAGTGTACCCCAAAGCCTTATCTACCTGGCTTTGGTATAAAACTTCCCCCAAAATCTTAAAAACCTAGATCTTGGGAATAAAACTTCCGTTGCCACCACCCAAATGTTGATAAAGAAATCAGGGGAAAGATCATTTGGGAAATCTCACCCCTAAAATAAAAATCAGGGCACACAATTAACTACTGCCAGGTTAATAAAAAGAAAAGAAAGAACTTTTATTATTACAACAATATTCCTGTTGCAAGCATAATGACTAGATAGGAAGGTAACAAAATATATTCATGGAGAAACTCCATGGGCCTAGAACTTAGTTACAAAGAAAAGCCAAAACATCTTTTAAACAGTGTCAGATCTCAGATCCCATACCCAACCCTTAAAACAATAAAGCCTAACGAAACTACGGAAACTTTACCCTACTTACAGAAAATGAAGAATGGTGTCTTGGAGAGAGACATGCTTGTCCCTCTCTGTAGCTGCAGAGAACACACCCAGAGAAACAAAAGGGAGAAAGGAAAAAAACCAAATTCCTTTGTCCCGGTTTGAAAGTCCCACCTACATTCCTACTGGTCACTCCACTTGGCTAGGTGTAGTTAATCCCTTAATCCCCAGGCTGCTGGCTAACCCTCTTAATCATGACACTGCCAACAAAGCCTCTGTTGAAAAAGAGTGTCTAGACTACAACCAGTACTGTTGACAAAGCCAGCTGCTTTTTCAACAGAGAGTTTAGACGCTTTCTTTCAAAAAAGCAGTTTGCATGCAATAGCGCCTTTTTTCAACAGAGTACTATCGAAAAAAGGCGTTATTCCTCATAGAATGAGGTTTACCGCAGTCAACAAAACTGCCGTGTTCTGTCGACTTACTGGTGACAGAACGCGGTGGTAGTGCAGATGCAGGTATAGTTTTGTCGACAAAAGTCCATTTTTGTCAACAAAACCCTGTAGTCTAGACATACCCAGGAACTCCTTTCATTCTTCTATTTTCCCCCACAAACTCTCTATGTGCTCCCCTCTGATCCTCCCCCCCATCTTTTCTTAAGGCATCCTTGCAGTTCTGTGGCCTGGTCTAAATTACACAGGAAGGTCAAAGGAAGATGCACAACTTCAGCTACATAAATTACGTAGCTGGAGTCAACATATCTTACGTCGCATTTCTGTACCGTCCACATAGCGGGAGGCCAATGGGAGCAAACTCTCCCATCAGCTTCCTTTACACCTCCATGAGGAAAAACTTAAAAAACAACAGATAGTCTAGTAGCATTTTAAAGACTAACAAAACATGTAGATGGTATCATGAGCTTTCATGGGCACGAACCACTTCTTCAGATGACCGGGAGCAGGAGTAATGGCACTGAGGGGGGTGCCTTCTGAGTTTGATCTAGCAGGTCTATACTACGCCTGTTAAATCAAACCCCAGAAGATCAACTGCAGCATCACTCTTCTGTGTAGTGTAGATGTGTCCTGTGTGTCCACCATTCCAGGGACATAATGAATATATTATAGTTCTGACATTGGAAACATTTGTACGTGTGCTTAATGCATTTAAGTGTTTGCAGGATTGGGGTCTAAGATGATGGGTGTGCTAGAAATACCTACAATAGATATCTATCCTTCAGGGAAACAAATTGGGACAGTCGTTTCTAAAGCTAGAGGTGAGATGTATGACAGATTAAAGCAATTTAGAGATGTTCTAACTCTTCGTTGTAATTTGTGCCTACTTTGTTTTACATTGAGACAGACAGACATTAGGCTCTGTGGTATTTATAGTAGTTTTAAGGCTCAAATGTTGCTTCTTTCATAGTGGTTTATTTCCCGCCTTCATGTGCACATGTAACTTTCATTGCTGTTTAATAAGAGTTATGATTATACATGGAAAGGAAAAGTATATTGTAATCTTCCATTTTAATAAGTAAGAAAATGTTGAAAGTAAGGATTCTGTCTGAAATTTATAGTTTGGCACAAAAGTATATCAGAACTCTTAATAATGTATTCCAATGTAATGAATTATTAACACAGCAAATTATAATTCTAGAGTAAATCACATCTCTGGATATGTGCATATGTGTTTTGGATATGTAAACATTTTAAATTTTAAAAAACACCACTTCTGTTGACTATACCTGAACACGACAAATGATGGACTATTTCTTAGTCCAAAAACTTAAGTCTGCCTTCCTATTAATTATTAATGGGTTTTGGTCATGAAAATAGACTGTAAATATATAACAAAGATTGCCTCCTACATAACAAGATAGTACACTCTGGTCAGGAGTCCAAATTTCAAAAGCTTTAAAAAGGGTATTTATGTTTAAACCTCAAGTTAAATCTTATTAGGAGTACACTATCTAGAGCCCTGCAAATCCGCAGATATCCATTTTATATCTGCAGGTATCTGCATCCATGGATGGATCATTTTTGCAGACACTGATACTAATTTTGTATCCACTCAGGGCTCTAACAATAGCATGGACCAGACAAACTAGAAAGATGTTTTGATGTGGCATTCTATATACTTTATGAAAGTATGCTTATGCAATGAATATTCCATAGCTTAAATACACTTTATGCAAGCAGGCTCATGTCAGATATCATTGGAAAGGTTCTGATTTACTGAATATGATTATCCCATTAGTATGCCTGTATCATTTTTGTATTTGAAGTTAGGAATACCCGTGTATCTGTATTTGATAATTTGCTGCTTTGAGTCACTCACACTGCTAACATTTTAGGGGATACAATGGAAAAACCAGGTGGAGTAATGGTCCAGTCGATAGTACAGTGGACTGTGAAATGGCTTGACCTTCCTGTGGCTGTTACTGACTCATGGATGCTGTAGAATCAGGTGACCTGGTCACCTGATACTAACCTGTACCTTGGACAATTGAACCGTTTCCCCACAGGGAATGGGGGAATCAAATAAAGATTTTCTACCTTATGAAGATTCTTTATCAGGAGAGGAAAGCAATGAGGGTCTTCAGCTGGCTTCATCTCTGCCTCCCCATCCCAAAAAGATACAATCCTTTTATTTCCAGGTGTTTTCAAACAACAGCAGAAGGCGGGGGGGGGGGGGAGGTTGGGAGTGGAGTGGAAAATTGCTGGACCCAAGCTAAGAGTTACCTGGCCTGTGAAAGACTCGATCTGAAACAATAACTATGATGGGAAATTATTATTTGTAACTAGTTTTTAATGAATGTGGTGTAAACAGGATCTGATGGAATGTGTCCCTGGTGGGAGAGACCCTGGGTATGTCTATGTAAATGCAGTTTGCCCCTGCTTTGCTTAGATTTGTTAAATATTCAGCAGATGGAGTGGTATTTTGCTCATTGTTATGAATGTAATTTATGACCCAACACCAGTTATGTTTGTATTAATGTAGAAGTAGCTGAACTATGGTTAGCAATGTTTGTAATTTTGTGGGACTTCAGAAAGGCAGGACTGTACTAAATCCGTTCCAAAGGAAAGGGCTCTCAATTAGCAGAAAGAACCTTGCCAAGTTGGGGTGCAACTTCAAAGCTTATGAGAGGAGAGGGAAGTTTATTCTGGTCAGGAAGCAATATGTCCTCCCTTGCCTGGCTTGGACTGGTTTGACCTGTTTCCCTTGCACACTGTTCAAAGAACAGAGCTAAATAAGCATCGTTAGGTGCCTCTTTCTCATATTAACCATGTTGGAGTTGTGCTTTTTCTACCCTGCTTGCTAAAAATTTAAATCTCTGGCAGCTGAAATCACTTGAGACTGATGGGCAGAAATCACAGCCAAGAAGTGGATGGTGGCGGATGGTGACTGAGAGCCAGCAAGGTGGTGGCAAAGAGATGGGACAAGCTGCCAGCAGGGCAGCAGCAGAGAGGTGAGACGAATGGCTAGCAGTGCATGAGCAGGCAGATGGTGAGTGACCAGCAGAGTGAGTAAGATGCCTTGTTACCTCCCCCACTCAGGAAGAGAAGTTAACTCTGTAGATGCACCTCTGAACTCTGGGTCTGCTCGAACCAAGGGGTGCAGAGAAGGAGGCATGTGAAGGGGAAATTTAGATTGCTGGACTTAAGACCAGTGTTGAATTTGCAAATCACTTAAAGCCTAGTCTAAAATAAAAAGGGGCATTAGCTTGAGGACTCTTCTGATGATGTCAGTGCTGACCCTGGCACCAGATAAAAATGTCGGCATCCCCCGGTGGGGGAGCATGGGTAAATGTCCCTTCATCGGCTCCTGTTAAGAAGGCAAAGGCATTGGTGAGGGGACATTCACCCATGCTCCTTAAAGGGAAGAAGTAGCTAGGAGGGAAGCCAAGACACACAGTCCCCTCCATTAGGGAGTCGGGGTCCAGCTCAGGCGGAGTGGCCCAGTCCTGACGTGTTTGTGCCGGGGAGCAATAACAGCCTCCAGCACCCAGCACCCAGCAATAACAGCCTCCAGCACCGAAGGCCTTGCAGACAGCTCCTTGGTTGGGGGCAAGCCCTCATTAAGCTCCTTTTTGGGCATCTCCCCAGTGGCCCTGCTCCCTTCCTAAAGGTCCATCCCACCAGCGCTTCCCTGCATGAAGCCTTCAAGCCACAGACTCAGGGAGGCAGACATTGTGGACACTCCCTCAGTCCCCTGACTCAGGACACCAAAGACAAGTTCTGAGGTGATGTTCACTGGTACCATGGTGCAGACTTCTTGAGGCACATGACCCCCAGAATGGGCACAGAGGCAAGCCCTCTGCATCTCCGAGACCTCAGCATCACTCCCAGGACCGTTTCAGAGAGCAACATAATTGGTCACCTACTGGCCAGCACTAGTACGCTTCACAATGGGTCTTGTGGTCCTTGACGTTCATCAGACCATCGGTTTCACGTGAATTCTCAGTCCCGCTCAAGTCCTGACCGACAGTGAGCAGATGATGAGAGGTGTGGATTGCCAGGTTCCTGTCGCCGATCTACCTTTCCCCATTATGCGCTGGGGGCCCTGTGATAGAAACCCTTCCCACTCAGCGAGATCCTTGTGGGTCCACAGTGCTTACTGCTGTGTGGGAGGTGGAAATGGGGCCTCATACTCTGGTCACTGGGTACTGTGTGCGCCACCTTCAAAGCTGCCATGGAGCATGAATCCCTGTCACCAAACCAGGCACCAACTCTCACAGTGCTACTCCCCACTGCGCCTTGCTGCATGACCCCAGGGATAGTGGCTGGTGATTTATTTAAGGCTGGATAAAACTTAATTGGTGCTAACATGACTTCAGGCTGATATTTCCTATGTGTTACCTAAAAGTGTTTAGGAACTAATTTGATATTCACTGCAATCTTGAACTGACAATTATTTGGTATCCAGATGCAAGGCAAAGTCTGCAAGTGATACACATGTACCCTACTTGAACATTCATGTTTCGTTAGAGCTGCTGCAGTCTCCCACTATTTTGAATGTAGTGGTAGAGTCCATCACTTAATTCCATCTACACAGTTTATATTGAAAATTTTGTATTATGAAGAACTGGTTTGAGATTGTTTGCTGCTCACACATGTAGCCATAACTGTGGGATGCAACCTTCCTTTTCAGAAATGCAGCTAATTATAGAGCTCCTGAAAAATAATAAAAGAACTCAAGTGAAAAGCATGGTAATTACAAAGTAATTCACATGCTTATTGCTGTGTTATCTCTTGATAAGTGTAATTGTTATGTGTCACCCCTGTATATAATCTGTATAGGCTCGTGTGATGAATATGTATGTATTCCTGTAAGGGTTCTCCACTCCACTCTTTTCTGCCAACATAAATGGCTGCTTACACAGCATCATATCTCCAGTTGTTCCTTGGTCAAGGCTTGTGGCAATATCCCTTCCTTATTAATGTTAATATCATTAATAAATGTTAATGTCATTAATAATGTTAATGTGAATTTCATTAATAATGTTCCTTAGTAAAGTTAATGTCACTGGGGATTGCCACCTTCCAAGATTTCCACATCCTTGGCACAAAGGAGATTCGATTTCCTCCCTTGGGAGGATTATACAGCATTAAAGGTGCTCTCTCTGTGAAGATTAGCACATTTTCTGAAGGAATCATCTCTCTGAAGAGGTGATCGTCTCACCTTCTAGACTGCAGCGTCCCTGACTTGATTCATTCCCATCTGCTCAAAAATGGCTGCTTTAGAAAATTATCTTCTCTCCTGCTGCTATACTCAGTGTTCCCACTTCTGTGTTTCTTTTCCATCTCACTCAGCATCGCTTGCATTCTACCTTCCTTAGGAGGAAATCATTCCTTTGTAACGTTCACCTCCCAGCACCAGCAAGAACTAATCGGCTCTCTGGCATCTAAACCAGGCAAGAAATGTGTCAAAAATGGAAATTAAAATGCTGCAGACAGCCTTGATCAAACACTTTGTCGAACTATTGCTAATGGCAAATGTTGCACAGGGCATATACATCTAAGACTTTCCTTTTTACAGTAAGTTGTCACTGTAGTGCTATTTTTATCCCTAGAAATGTTGTTATGGAAATCTTAGTGTGATTTTCAAAGCACCCTGCTATTAACTAGGTACTACAAATAAAAAGGTAATTAGAAAGAGATATTACTTGGTGTAGACTTGAAAGACTGTGTTGTTTTTGTTTTTGAAGGTTTACAAAGCTGGGCTGTTTGAGGAAATTGATTCCCAAAATAAAGGACTTTGGTAAGTGAGGGCTAGGGAGGGATGGAAGAAGGCCTCCTCATTCGTGGGGAGAGTGTGAAGTGGTTAGACAAGAGTATAAAGAAGGACTCCTAAGTGCTGTCCTCAACTCCTGACTTTCAGCAGTTGTCTAATTACTTTGTGCTTCAGCTGACCCATATCCAAAATGGGGACAATAATATATTTTTGTTTTCTCGTCTCAGGTAGCACAAGGCTCTCCCATGTCCTTTACTGCTACAACTGTTAGTATGTGAATTTTCTTCTGTGCAGCTGCTGCCATCTGGAACAGCCTTATTTCAGGGATTCATTAAAACTAACTAGGCCTGGGGTCCAACAAAAATATGCCTTATCTCAAATTTTCTATTGTATCCCCAAATTAATATTTCCTTCACCCAGAACCTACTAACTTCTTTGTATCCTATCCTCAAGTCCTTTTTCCCTCCCCTTTTGCTTCCCTACTGTCTTCTCCAGTCACCTGTCACTATGAAGAATCACCGTATTCCTCACAGGATCAGCAGTGTTCAGTGATTCTTTTTTCTTTTCTTTTCTTTTTATAAGCCGGCTTTTGGGGCTTCCTGTGGTAGGTGGTACTGACGTTGTGTTCCTATTTCTCCCTCTCTGAAAGCTTCCTCACCACTTGCTGAAGCCACAGACAGCAACCTCGGCCATCCCTCTGCACAGCTGAAATCTTAAAGTGTAAAAGGAAGGAGTAAGAGACAAAGGACTGGATGAGTCTGGGGGAAGTGCTGAGGGACGGGAGTGGCATTGCTGAAGTGTGGGGGACAAAGGTGAAAATGGAGTCTGGCATGTGCGCTTTGGGTGCAGGGCTGAAAGGCTAGTAGTGCATCGGGCAGAAGAGCTGATGGATTCTCTGTGAAGAATGGGTTGGAGAAAGGTTGCTCGGTGCTTTGTGTCTATTATTGGTTAGGGGGTGGATGAGAGACACCTAGAAAAGTGGAGGCTCGAGAGAAGACAACATGGAGAAGTGAAACTCCTACTCAGCAGCAGGATGAAAGAGTCTAAGAGGCTAAGACCTGGAAAATGAGGCAGGAGGATGGGACTCTAGTGGAGGGAGCTCTAAAGGGGCAGGGAAGAGAATTAGGCGGCAAGCAGTGGAAAAAGGGAAGAAGAGAGGAAGGGATGGGAAGAGAGGATAGGAGAACAGAAGAGTTAATGGGGGGGAGGGGGTATGAGAGGAGAGGCAACAGTATGTAAGCGGGGGAATGGTCCCGCTCTTGTGGGGAACTTTCCTGGCTTCTATACACCCCGGTGAAATGAACTAGCGAAAGGATCTGAGTCCCCGCTCCCACTTCCTTTACCCCACGGCTCCCTGATCCTGAGGGCTCCCCCTCCACTCTCCTGAGTAGCAGAGCCCTTGAAACCCCAACAAGGCTGGGCCCAGGTTTCCTGGGGCTTAATCCCTGACCTTGTAGTCACTAGGGGCAGGAGTTAGGGTGTCCCCACTCCGAGGTGCTCTCTTTACACTGCAGGCCTTCTTGGCCCAGTGATCACTTCATAAGGTTCAAAGCAAATACAATTTATTAAACATCAACTGATGAAAGAGAATAGAATAAGAAACAATTAGAATGGTTAAATGAGAACACACAGCCCTGCTCTGTAGCACAGGGACATCAACACAGCAGTCTGCAGAGTGTAAGCACAGTTCACAGTCTCTTCCTTAGAAGCCCTGGATGTGCTGCAAGGGGCTGCAGGCTGGACACGCTTGCACTGGCAGTGACCACACAGCCTCAGTCTCTAAGTGGCCAGACCCCTCTCCCAGTCCAGAGCCTTTTCCCACACTTTGCAGGTCCCAGTAGCTCACCACATCCAGCTGCAGGCTGTGCTGCTTGGCCAGTTCCAGCTCCTTGTGTTGTTTCTCTGTCCCTTTTGGCTTTCTGAGCACTGCCAGTCTGCTGCTCAACACAGGGTCTGCACTGCTTGGCCTGTCTGTGTCTGGTTCTGTCGCTGCAGGACTTCTTCTTGTACTCCTCTTTCAGCTCTCTGTCTTTGCAGGACCTCTTCATACAGCTTGCACTGCTCTTTTCATCTCTCCGTCTTTGCAGGACCTCTTCTGCACACAGCTTGTTTGTTCAGAGACAGAGCCAGAACAATCCCCACTTACAACCTGTCAGTCAGGCTGAGCTGGAGTGTTGACTGCTTTCCATTGTCTCTGGGGTCTGTCAGTCTCATGAACCCTTCCCCTTCTGAAGCTGGTAAACCAAAAAACTCCCACAGAGTTTTAGTAAGGGGTAACAGTCCCCTTACAAGTAGAAAGAAGTACAAAAACCAAGGCAGATAATGTTATTCCTTAGAGCAGTGGTTCCCAAACTTTTTGGTATCACGCCCTCCCCTTTTTGATTTTTGAAAATCACTCATGCCCCACCCCAAATAGCAGCAAAACTTGTTGAGCGAAAGGAAAAAAGGAACTGAACAGGGCAGCAAAACTTGATGGGGGAGGGAGCTGAGTCACCTCGCACCCCCCTTGAATTTCCCCAGTTTGGGAACTCTTAACTTAGAGTGTTATAAAGGTTAGGTGCCAAAACACCACAGCCCTTTCCCCACCACCCCCTGTAGACAATGTGTTTGATTTTGTATAACAGGCAGCATTAGGGAATCTGATTCTATCTGAGGGTGGAATGAGGTTCTGGTTATTAATAGGAGGTGACCATGGGAGTGTCCAGACAAAACTTTTGAAGAATGTTTTTTCTCCCTGACTGCTATTTATGCAGCTCTCCCATCAGATATATGTAATGGCACACAGAGGGGGCCCTTTGGGTTTGGTCAATATTTGGCAGACCATAACTTGCTGAGCTTGCAATCTGTGCTAATAGAAAAATCTAGATAAATACCAGTCGAGTTTGTTTTTGGCATGAGGGGTACAGGTCCTGTGCTGTATGACCTGCACTGGAAGGAAGAAGGTACAAGGAGCTTTCCTTGTGCTCCTGCCCAGGGATGGACCAGCCAAATACAGTTGGGAGGCAGACGTATTGTGCAAAGACTTTTACAAAGCCTCTGTATAAAGCTTGACTGGAGACTGTCCCCCACTTGGTGCTTCTCTGTTGCTTTGTTGTTAACTGCCAGCCTGTCTGTGGGCCTAGTTCTGTGGATCCACCCTTTTACTTTGTCTTTATATTGTGCTCATCACAATATAATGGTATCTGGGTCCCCTAATCTGTGCTTGCCGCTTTGTATCCTGCCTCTTTTAAAAGCTCATTTGAAAACATGCCTCTTTCTCCCAGTCTTTCTGTGTGGTTTTCTTTATATATATATATATATAAAAAACATTTTCCTGCGGGACGACAAAGTGATGTCAGCACGTCACTCTGCATCCTGCAGGAAAAATGTTTGTCCTGCCGCCTCTCCCCCCTCAGCCGTGTGGCCTCTCTCCGGCAGCCCTTCACTGTGGAGGTAGGGCTCCACTAGAACATCCTTCCCCAGGCAGAATCTCTTGAGCACTGCCACCACCCCCTCCCCATGCCTGCTTTGGGTCAAGTGCCAGCAAGCGCTTACCTCGGCCCTTCACGTCTGTGCACATGGCCGAGGCGAGCAAGTGATCCATCCGCACCACCTGCACCCTGAAGTCAGCCCAAGTCATGCCACAGAGCAGGGAGGGCGCCAGGCCCACCAGCTCCAGCAACGACACCCTGCTCAGCACCATGGTGGTGGGGCTTGCTCTGTGGCCTGCCGAACGCCAAAACATTGAGTGGCTACCGTGGCCTGTCCCAGCCCTTCTGGGACAGATACTGGGCCTGTCCAGCACCTCTGTGCTGAGGGCTTGGTGCAGGAACTCGAACGTGGCTCCCTCTCCCCCAGCCAGGGACAGGGGGTGGGACCCCTCCAAGTGAGGGTAATGGGGCCCCTCATCATAGGCACTGTAGAAAATGGGGCAGCAGCACACAGGAAGCGGAGGACACAAGGACCTGGGAGGGGAGGGAGCAAGGCCACTCAAGACAAGGGATTCAGAGAACAGGGCCCCTCACTGTTGAAGGAGATCCCGGGTCCCCTCTGCTGTTGTGCTGTATTTTCTCTCTCTTCTCTATATAGAGAGAACATTTTTCCTGAAGGACGATAGAGTGATGTCATCACGTTATTCTGCATCCTGCAGGAAAAGCTTTTGTCCTGCTGCCCCTCTGCCCTCAGCCGTGCTGTCTCCCCACCCCCACTTTCCTTCCCAATGCTTGGTGTGGGGGCGGGCTGCCATGGCCTTGGCCTGGCCCTCCCAGGCAACTGGGGGGAACAGGGAGACCGGGGCTGGACCAGCTTTGGCCCTCCCTGGTGGACAGGATGAGAGCAGGGACTGCCCTACCCCCAGAGAGAGAGACGGGTTGGTGAGCGTAGCGAGCAGGGGGCACAGCCCCCTGGTATATTTTAACATCAAACTTTGACGTTTAACCCTGTAAATCATTTAGGGATACTGAAGGTAGGAACAAGGCTGCAAAACAAAGTACACTCCATGCTGGCATAATGAATTCCTGTTTGTAAGTCCTGTGAAATCCTCACGTGGAAGAAACTATGGGGGAAGGGAGATCAGCACCATGGCCACAACACTTAGAGCAAGCAAAGTGCTGGGTGCAGTTAGAGTAGGAGGCAGTTAGGTAGTCTGATTGATTGGGTTTGGAAATTTGGTGGGGTATCTCTTATACCGGAAGGGAATCTAATGAGCTAATTAGTTCACCAGCAGGATGGTTAGAAGAAAACAAGCAATACAAAAGGCTGGGCCAGGAAGCAGGAGGGGGCCTCTTCTGTCTGAGACTATATTGTGTTGCACCTGGAGCATAAAGTGAGATCTAATACTAATGACACTTGGTGAAGGTTTGAGAGTATGGACAGAGTTGGAGCACTTACTGGCCATGGTTCCAAGGACAGGAGGGGAAACCACTTACAAGAATCACTAATTATTACCTCATGTTATGATCCCATTCTTAACCTAAGAGACTGGTGAATTCCGGTCTGATAGTGAGGCCACTGAGTAAAGAGTGCAATCTGTTTCTCAAATAATGATATGCCTTTAAATTTCAAGCACTTCATTGAATAGGACTTTGCTTTCCCAGACCAACTTTATAGCATTTCTGCTTGTCTGTGTAAAGAGGTCAGTTTGGAACACTGCGGCCAATCACTTCTGGATGTCAGGGGATGTTCTAGGTATCAATTGGCAGAACTCTACTGATATTGTTGAAAATTGGAAAAGCCTGATTCAGAGAAGAATCTGGCCAGGTCTATGCTAGACCTGGCAGCACAGCTTAAGGTATACAACTCTAGCTATATAGTATATATAGCTGGAATCGGCTTACCTTAAGCCAAACTTGGCGGCATCCCCACAGTGTGAGGCCAATGGAAGCAAACGTTCACATTGGCTTCCCTTACTCTTCACAAAAGCAGGAGTACCAGATGCAGGTGGGGGTGCCCTCTGAGTTTGATTTAGCTAATCTTAACTAAACTCACTAAATCAAACTCCGGAAGATTGATCACGGCAGTGGTAATCTTTCTTTTAGTGCAGACAAGGCCTCAGAGTTCTAGATGGCTCGGTGCACCCAGCTGCTGCCTACGCATATCACAGGAAGCAATTTAACTTGCTGTGTGGGGAAGTGCACTTCAGATTACAGTTAAACTTAGATCAGGAGGCTTAGCAGGAAGGCTTTTAGGGGAAATGGGAATCTGGGTGGGAGGGAAAGAGTAGACTGGAAAGGGGAAGAAAGCAACAGGGACTAGAGGGATGGGGCAGTGTTGATGGAAGAAGGGGGAAAATACAGGATGGGGGTAGGTTAACAAGAAACTGGAAGATAAAGGACAAAGCAGCTCTAAGCGCAGGGACTCAGGATCATCCAGAGCCACTTATGACCCTCAGCTCTGGTCCTCAACCCCAGCACTGGTCTTCATTACCTCCCTTGCCACCAAACTGCAACAGGGAGAAGAATTTCCCTGTGCCCTTGGTGCTGCTGGTGCATTACAGACCACACAGCTTCAGGTGTAGCTCTCTCCTTGTGTAAACAGCTCAGCCTACAGAAGAAGCAAAGTGTGACCCTCTATGTTTAAACATGTTTAGAAGTAATCTTCAAAGATTAAAAGTGAAATCATTGTAGCTTTAACTCAAGTTGCTACTGTGAGAGAAACTCACAAGTTTATAAGGGATCCTTGTATGAACTGCAATCCTGCAAATACTAAAGTCCATGCCTAACTTTATCCACCTGACTAGTCTAATGCATGTCAGAGTGATTGAGATGAATGAATTTTTACAAAGTCCATAAGGATTTGCAAAATTGAGGCCTCTGAATGTTTAAGGTTGTTAATGTGAATTAATGTTTGCAGGTGTAAATAGCTTCTTCCTGGTACATTGGAAGAATGGTTCTGACCCTGAATCCAAGTAATATGTTCCAATAAAAAAGAAGTATAGGGTCTATTTTTAGGATTGCTGAGCACTCACAGCTTTCATTGAAGTCAGCTAGATTTGCGAGTGCTTGCTTGTTGCTTCTTGAAAATCAGGCTTGCCTGTAGTTTGCTATCTGGAATTTGTTGTTTGTAGTTAAATGTGTATGGTGCCTCCCATTTTCCTGTATTAAGTGTCAAAAGTAGCTTGGATCCAATGACCCATGAGTAGTGAGGGGAGGGGAAAGGGAGTTTTCTGTACTGAAACTTTACTGAATTCTCAGATGGGGGAGGAAAGAAGGACTGTTAGAGGTCTCAGCTGTTCACAGGGCAACACTGCTTAGTTCTAAGAGACATTGCTGGGGGCACATTCATGCCTTTGGGTTTGATCTTCTATTGAAATTGCTGGGAGATTTGCTGTTGAACTAACAAGCAGAAAGATTGGGTACTTAACAGGTAGCCATAGGATTCTGGATACACTTACAATGCACAATGTTTTTTATATTGTTTCCTCCCTGCTCATATAATTACAGTGAGGGGAATGACCTGATTTCCCTATTGCTACTAGCTAGGGCTGTTCATGGATTCAACAGAAAGAGTGCATTCTGCCATTTCGGGGAGGGACAGAAAGACCATACTTCACAGTGATCCCTGTGAAAGAACTAGGACTCCTGGCTTAATGAGTTCCAAAGGGAAGTTCCATGCAGTCCTGTATGCCTAGGGAGGGGACTTGAGAGTTTTTATTGTGGTTACTGTGACAGATAGATCTAGGTGCGCTCGAAACTAAAGGCCCTGTGAGGGGACTCTTGAGAATGAAGAAGGAAAGTCCCTGTGAAGACTAACAGGAACCAGGGGAAATCCAAAAATCTCTTAATTCAACCGTGTGACTCCCCATAGATTAAAAATACCAAGTTTCAGAATAATAAGCTAGTTAGCTAATGAATTTGCTCAAATTATTGTCAAGAGCTTCATATTCAAGTAACAGGATTTGCCAAGGTATATGTTTTTCTGGAGAGATTGCAAGCAACTCTTCTTGTATTTAGTAAGTTGGAAGGCTAGATCAGAGTTTGTTTCTGAACACATAAGGGCTACGTCTACACTGGCCCCTTTTCCGGAAGGGGCATGTAAATTTCACCAGTCGTCGTAGGGAAATCCGTGGGGGATTTAAATATCCCCCGCGGCATTTAAATAAAAATGTCCGCCGCTTTTTTCCGGCTTTTAAAAAAGCCGGAAAAGAGCGTCTACACTGGCCCCGATCCTCCGGAAAAAGCGCCCTTTTCCGGAGGGTCTTATTCCTACTTTAAAGTAGGAATAAGACTTTGAAGTAGGAATAAGACCCTCCGGAAAAGGGCACTTTTTCCGGAGGATCGGGGCCAGTGTAGACGCTCTTTTCCGGCTTTTTTAAAAGCCGGAAAAAAGCGGCGGACATTTTTATTTAAATGCCGCGGGGGATATTTAAATCCCCCGCGGATTTCCCTACAACGACTGGTGAAATTTACATGCCCCTTCCGGAAAAGGGGCCAGTGTAGACGTAGCCAAGAAGTTATGCTATTTCTCTCTGAATATAGTGTAGCTGGCAATGTGTCTACAGGCTATTACACTGAGCTATTATCTAATTAGAAATTGCAGGGGAAAAGTAAAAAATACATTTTATATAGATAGAAAAATGTTCCCCTCAAAGAGTGATATTGATGGTGATAGATGTCATTTCTGGGTAAGATTAAAAGATGCATAAAAATGCAAGACAAAGCTAAAGTCAGCTCAGTAAACAATGTGGCTAATAATGCTAATTGTTTTATTTTTAAAATTAAGGATATTAAACTTTTTGAGCATTAGTGCTAGAAAATAGCATATCTCTTTAAATCAGCCCGTTTTCATTCTAGTTCTGTAAAGTCCAGGTGGTGTACGTTTCTAATCACCCTTAAATGTTACTTGTTAAAGAGAAGTGAAACAAAACCTTGGTGGTGAGGATATTGTTTTCTCATCTTACTTTTTTTTACTCTAATTAAAATGCAATGGAGATGGGGAAATCCTGGTATGAGCTGTCCCTAGAATAAATGCTCATTTCCACCAATGATTGTGTATATGGTTTTTTTGGGTGGGGAGGAGTCCACTTATATGTATGTTCATATGGGTGTGACATTTCCTACATTGTTTTATAATCAAAAGTAATCTAGAAGACTCAAAACTTCATGAAGTGTAGCATGCACAGTATAATTAGTATGAACATTCATAAACAATGAGTAGTGTAGGAATTTGACTACTTTTTATAAAATGTATTTAATGTCATCTATCAGCATGCAAGGAACTTCATCTTCTTTTATAACTAAATCAGAACAACTCCCCCATATAGCGGAATACTTTCTTTATTCTTGGATCTCTAGTAAGCCATGAGGACTGTACTCCAATAATATCTAATAGCATTATTCTTCATTACTGTGATTATGGGCAAGATTCTGCTTTGTGTTTAAGATACACTTCTATGTATCATATAATATGCCTTCTTTGCTTCCAAAAGGGCTTTGACTGTTAGTTAATAGAGCAAGAACTCCACAGCAGTTTAAAACAAAAGGATCATGTTGGTTTTACAAAGACATTTCATGGGCCAAAGTCCTATTTGGTGTAACTGCAAGAGTCAATTGAGACACCCCTTAAATGACTTTGGCTCCATAAGTTTATGTAGTGGATTTTGTCCCCATGTATTTGTGTATTTAAGAACTTTTGGGGCCAAATCCTCCTTTCTCATATGTCTGTTTTTTTTTTTTTTTTTTTTTTTGTTTTTTTTTAAGAAACGGTGCTATGTGTATGTCTTTCCAGTGTTTGATTCAATGGTTATTTTAAAACTGAATTGTATACTCTTTGACTATTATTAAACATTTGATACATATTATTGGAAAATACTTTGGGCTCATATGAATAATCAGCAGGAGCCATAGTGTTTGTCAAAACAAGGATATTATTTTCATGCAAATTTCCCTTCAGAAAGAGATATATATAATTTTATAAGCGGAATGGTCTCTAAATCAGTTTTTCAAGAGTTTTCCATCAACTGCAAATGAGTGTTTAGTAATATTCATTAATCTGTCCAGAAAATTCCCATATTATATTAATATCTACATACATTCAAGGGCTGTGATGCAAGTTTGAGGTTTGTATGCTAATTTTATTTCTTAAGTAGTTTGATTGAATTGAGGTCTCTGCAGAAGCATGAACAAATATATCATTGCAAGCACAGAGTGTTTTAATGTGTAATTTACTGCCTGGAAAGTCTTACAAACTTCACTATCACTTTATATACAACACTACAACAATCACTCACTTTGAATGTAAAACAACAAAAATTAAGCACAAGTCATTACTGCATGACTGAGCTGTTTTAGGCAGGCGTGGGTCAATCAGTGTGCACTGACCAATGTGGAGAAAAAAACCAAAAAGAATATGATTGTTTTAGCATCAGTGAGGAGTCTGTGGCACTTTAAAGACTCGCAGATTTGAGCATAAGTGTTTGTGGGCAAAACCCCAAAATGGGTTTTTGCTCACAAAAGCTCATACTCAATAAATCTGTTAGTTTTTAAGGTGCCCCAGGATTCCTCATTGTTTTTGTGGCTATGGACTAACATGGCTACCCCTCTGTTGATTGGTGCTGTGACTCCATGCACAAGAGGCAATGCCACTAACTCAAAATTGGCCCTGGCCGTTCTTCCTCTTCCATATATCATGATGGAGGGGTGACCAAGACAAACCTGAGTAGTCACTGTGACCTGGCACACCCCACTCCCTTCTTCTGCCATAACCACTGAACCATAAGAAGCCTTGTCATCCCCCTTCTTGAAAGTCTGACCTATGGCTCTTCCCTCCAGCTCACTTGAGAATCTTGGGAGGCAGGAGAAGGATGGCACACAGAAGTTTTGAATAGGGTGTGATTGTCTTGTATGTCACCTGCTCTGTCTAGTTTAAGGAATGTGTTTGTGTATTGAAGTGACTTCCATATTCCACAGGGCTCCAAAATTCTTTAATCTGGGCCTGTTTATTAAGCAGATCACTGTGCAAGCTTCTTCCTGAAGGCTGACTTTATTTAAAAAATGCAGCTCGCATTTCCTCAATGTCTATTCAAAAGACCTATCAAATCAGATACATGAGCATTCTTTGTTTGAAAAAACCCTCTCAGATCTCCTCCCACAAAATATAAAAGTCTGTGTCTGGGAGACCCAATAATGTGGTTTGGAAACTTCCTGTGAAAGTTTTCCTCTTTTATAACTAAGCCTGAACAACTCCCCTATACAGCTGAATAGCTTCTTTATTCCAGGATCTCTAGTAAGTAATGGGGATTGTACTCCAATAATTATGATAGTAGAGCAACATAACTAGGCTGTAGTGTGATTTAGTTACTCCCAAAATAACTCAGATGACCATTGGTTCCTCCATATGTACATTGTTCTGTAACTGTCTATGAGTAAGGCATTGATACATTAAAACTGTAGTCCTTAGCTCGTGTGGCTGGCTGGTATGGAAGGGCTGCAGTTCCCTTCTGGTTCCCAGGATTTTTGACCATGACCGAGGATGCACAGGAGGACTCAGAATGATGCTCATTGCTTGCTTTCTCTGCTCTTGGTTGTCAGGGGCCTGAGTCAAGTCATGGGCCATAACACAGATGGGAGGTTGTTTTGCCCCTAGATGTCACTGGTGAGAGGCACACATGTGGTTATCCTAAACTTCTTAGATGAATTTTACAATCGGCAGTGTTGCTCCTGTCAAGGAACAGCCTGCCATGATGTGTAACCATTGATTCTCCAGCCTGCTCACTCCGGAGTCCAATTAGTAAGAAAAAACACCCCTTCCCACTGCCCTAATTACCCAATGCTCAGTTCTCACAATATTTCATTCTAAGGATCAATGTTTTTGTAACACTGATTTAACAGAAAGCAAACACTTTATGTTGTCTAATGTCTCAGACAGTCATCCTTAGGTGTGCATATCAGATTGTGGGTGATGCATCTAGCAAAAAATCAGCATACTTTACTCTTTTCTTTAGGTTCTGACCATTAGCGTATTGTGAAGGAACACTCTGACATGGTGAAGATAATACCCTGCTGCAATCACCTGGAATTTACCTTTTGTGCCACACGGAGCAGGAAGGCTGTCTATATGTGGAACATGAACATTACAAAGTTATTTCTGGGGCCGTGTTGCCTTTTATACATGTGATAGCAATTATTTCTGGTGTGGATAAAAAATACTATTCAGAAATGATATCCTGATTCTTCTGTTGATATGCATGTGCACTACAACCCTCTTCTGTCAAGTCCCTTCCTAAAATCCTACTTCTGTTTAACCATTTCAGGGATAATCTGGCAGACAGAAATGTTTGGCGAGCACAATCTTCAGTGTTTTGAAATTATCTGATCAATAGATGTATTACAGCTGCATGTAGTGTCTAACTGATAGCTGTCTGAATTGTTTTGTCTGTCCGTTTTTATTGGAACGTCCCATCTGTTAAAGAGCTGAGCATACAAATGGTTTTCTTTAAATGATAATTTTACAAAATAAGTGTGATCCAAAATAAATAAAATCTAAATATTTATGTACTCAGGCAGGATGGTGATGCCATCACATAAGGTACTTATATCAATAGCAAGCATAATTTAGTAACAAAGGGACAACTTATCTTTCGCATTGTCGTTTTTTCTTTTTATTCTGTATAGGATTCTGCACCCTGGGCATCATTCTGTCATCTGGTAGCTTTCAAAGGGACAGCAGGAGCAGAGACCTCACTCAGATGGCCTAGCATGTTTTCCAGGAGAGGAGAATGAAACCTAAGCAGTGACATTCCCCCATACCTAACCTATAGAAGCCTGCCCTACAGGGGGTAGCAAAACTGAAGAAGATCCATGTTAGTTTCTTTCAGTTTCCACACAACCCCATGGGGAAAATAGTAGTGGGAATTTTGGGTCTGTCAGCATTAACTCTGTTTCTGCTCTGGGCTTTGAGACAGTAGGCCAGGATGGCTTCACAGGGAGCCAGGTTGCCATGGGAATGAGAGGGCTGGATGACTGTCATGAAAGATATCTGACACAGATGTTGTGAAATCTGTGGGGTTTTTCTCTGTAGATTTCCTTAATTTGCCTCAGTAGGCATTGTGAGAGCTCAGCATTTCTTAGGATCAGGCCATAACTGTTTTTCTTTAATGAAATAATAAAATAAAAATGACAAAGCTTTACACCATACAAGTCTGTCTTGCCATCTTCAAATAGTCCAACTATGATTTGTTGCTGTGTTTGCTTTTATGCAGCGCCTCCTGTTCTCATTGTTTTAGGCTGTTGGTGTCACTTCAAAGGTGTATGATATTTTAAAATGTTTACCTGCCCACTCTTTTTTCTTTGCTGCTTTATGATGTATAAAGAAGGCTTGACCATTATTTGTAATGTCTACTTTTTCACCTTCTAAATCTCAGGAAAATTATTTTGTATTTTTTCTTGTTTTGGTGGAAGAACAGAGAATGGGAACTTGCCCAGCCTTCAGTTATAGGAGTGGTGAATCTCTCACAAAGAAAGTGACTTTCACAAGATCCATCCATTTTTTAAGACTCTGCAGGCTGTAAAATCAAAAGGAAATTAAAGAATTAGTTACCTTAAATTTGGTTAAGGAACTATGTACTTGTGTGTGTGTAAAGAAAGACCCTGATTAACAAGCAGAAGGAAGGCCTTGAAAATAATAAGGGGTTGTGTTCACATACAACACTGCAGTGACACAGCTGCACCACTACAGCACTTGAGTGAAGATGCTGCTGTGCTGATGAGAGAGTTTTTACCCTTGGTATAGTTAATTCACCTGCCAGAGAGTCAGTAGCTTTGCCAATGGGAGATGCTTGTGTGCCGCTGCTTTGGCTATATTTACCTGTGCCTCAGCAGGTACCAGTGATCGCAGCTCCCAGCTGGCTGTGGATCCCTGTTACCAGCCAAAGGGAGTGGCAGAGTGGGACACTACTTCCCACAACTCCCATTGGCCAGGAGCTGGGATTGCCCAAAGTCAATATAGTGGTGGGGATCCACCAGAGGCTAACTATGGTGAACAGCATCCAGCCTAGGGGCTTGTATGAGAAGTTAACTTTACTGTCTTCTCATTCGAGTTAAGATGCTAATCCTGCAATAAACTCAGGACTAAGGGGCTGTGTCTACATTGGCACCCTTTTCTGGAAAAGGGATGCTAATGAGACCAGTCGGAATTGCAAATGCCCCGGGGATTTAAATTTTCCCCGCGGCATTTGCATGAACATGGCTGCCGCTTTTTTCCGGCTCGGGGCTTTGCCGGAAAAAAGCGCCAGTCTAGACAGGGATCTTGTGGAAAATAAACCCTTCTCTGGAAGATCCCTTATTCCTACTTAAAATCAGGAATAAGGGATCTTCTGGAAAAGGGTTTATTTTCCGTAAGATCCCTGTCTAGACTGGCGCTTTTTCCGGCAAAGCCCCAAGCTGGAAAAAAGCTGCAGCCATGCTCATGCAAATACCGCGGGGAAAATTTAAATCCCCGGGGCATTTGCAATTCCAACTGGTCTCATTAGCATCCCTTTTCCGGAAAAGGGTGCCAATGTAGACACAGCAAGGGAGTAACTAATCAAATACCCAACAGCTCCGCACCATGCTTTGAGCTAATAGCTTTATTTCCACACACCACCCAGGATGAGGTTCCTTTTTTTGCTGACGCAATGAGGCCACACACTTCGTTTGTTTGGGTGGAGTCTGTTTGTTTTTGCTGCATGCACCAGATGCAAACTTGGCTGGCTCAGCTGAGGCGCACTCCAGCAACCGGGCTTTGATTTGATTTGCCGGGCTTCTCAAAGAGCGTTGCAGAAAACCTTGCCACCCGCAGAACTTTCCCCAGCCCACTGCTGGACAAAGACCCGCTGATTAATTGGCCCTTCCCTGCACCTGCAACATAACAGCATTGTTTGCGGTCCGGCTGATGTCACAAATAGGTGCCTTTGCAAGCGAGAGGCGTTGCAAAACCATTCAGATCCTGTTTTCACCGGGAAGTACTAAATAACAAAACCCCAGCCCCGTGCGGACCACGCGTGACAGGCACCGCTGTGAGACTGGCCTTCCAAGGGTGCTGCAAGGCTTCAGCTGCAGGCAGGGGCAGGAGAGGGGGGGGGGGTGAGAAGGTGTCACTGCTGCTTTTGGACTAACTCCCGCTGGGGCTGCCTTTCCCCATTCAGGGCTAATCCCGCTATCGCCAGCAAGGGGTTGGCGGGCTGGGCTCTCTTATCGCGGCTGTGCAGAGCCCGGCCCATGGCGGCGATAGCAGCTAGGCTCGGGCAACCTGGCCCGCCCCGCCCCACCCGCAGCGCGGCACCTTTGCAAAGCACCCCCTTGCCCAGGCCTGCTCGGGAGCTTGCCACGTGCAAAGCAGCCGCACAAAAGGGACGCGAGACACAGCAGGCGGCTGCTCCGGGCTGTCAAGCAGCCGCGGGGCCCGGCATGTCTAGAGGGGAGGAGGAGGGGGAATGGGGGCGGGGAAGCTGCTTTCGCCCGCTGATTCGGCAGCCTGGCGCGGGGGGGCGGGCTGAGGAGGCTGCGAGGCGGCGGCGGGCAGTGGGCGTGGGGAGGCGCTTTTCCTCCGCCCGGCACCTCTGCGGGGCCCCTTTCCCCGCGGCCAGCTGCTGCTGCAGGCGGAGGCCGGTCCGAGCCCGGCCCCATGGAGCCCGCGGGCCGGAGGAGCCGGCCCGAGGAGGGGGATTTCCCCGAGGAGGAGGAGGTGGATCCCAGGATCCAGGTGAGCGAGCCCCAGGGATGCTGCTGCGCGCGGGGAGCTGCCCGGAGCCCGCACGCATGGGGCGGACAATGCCTGCGCCCGGGGCCGCGGGCCTCCTCGGCGGGGTGGGGCTGTCTCCGTGCGGCGCTGCGGTCGCTGCCTCGCCATCCCTGCACGGGTCTCCCGGGGTGCCCCTTCTGCTATCTCGCCCCTCCCCAGCGGGGGGCGGGCAGCCGCTGTGCCTCTGCCTGCTGAGCTCATTAGGTTTCTTCTGGGGTAGTTCTGCGGAAGGGTGGAGGCTGGAGCACCCGGTGCCTGGCTGCTCCCCTCGGGAAAGGGGGTTTAAAAGAGCCCCCTTCCCCTCCCCCCGCTTTGGGTCAGTCCGGTGCATGCGCTAGAGCCGAGCCAGCTGCCGCCTCCGATTTAACCCCCCCCCCACCATGATTTGGCAGCATCAGAGCTGGAAGGGGGGAGAGGGGGCTTTTCTGAACCTTCCATGACTTAAAGCAACCTACCTGCTTTGCAAACCCAAGGGGGAACCTCCTGTGATATTCTGCACATTGCACAGGCTGCAAGAATACCCGAGGAGAGGTTTCTGTTCTGTGTGTGAGGGGGGGCGGGGGAGGAGGTCTGCCTGCCTGCAGGCAAGGCAATGCAACTGTGATTTTCACCAATACCATTCATACACGGTATTTCTCAAAACGCTATACGATAGGTACAAGGCCAGAACTGAATCATTGCTTTTAAGTAAAGTTGGAGGTGGGGGTGGGGAACAAAACACGGTTGAAGCTGATACCTGAAATAAGGTGGTGGTGGTGGAGGGTGGGTCGTGGTCTCAGGTTGGTGCCTGCAAAGGAGCAAGGGCATTTGTGAAGTTCAACTAGCATAATTTTAAGATGTGAATACTGGTTGTTTACGATTATTATATTTTTCCATTAAAATGTTTGGTACCATGACTCTCTTCCTTTCATTTAAATTAAAATTCTGACCATTTTGCATTTTTTGGGGGGGAATTTTAAAAAAAAATCAAACCTTTCTTTAAACCTAGGAGGGGATTAAACTATTAATAATGTAACAAAGGTATGATTTTAATTAGAAGGGAAAACACAGGCTTGAAATTTAAAACCTTGCTTTCCTTTTGCATGTGCTTTTAATATGCTCCTGAATCTCTCTCTTTATAACCAGAGTTCTCTATTTTCTTCCCTTCACAGTTCAAATTCATGCCCTGACCAACTTCTTGACGGAAGGGTCAGTGTGGCCCTATCCTGGAAAGATAGGCAAAAAGGCTTAATTTTATGCACCAAGTATTCCCTTAGTGGGTTTTCTGGCTGTGTGTAAAGTTAAGCACATGTCTTTGCAGGGTTGAACCTAGACTTGTAATTACTCTTATCTTGTATCTTGCTCTTTGCTGGAGCTGTAGAAATTTGTGGCAAAATTTTCAAATGTGGGTGCCTAAAGATAATCCTGATTCTGTGAACACTTAATGTTTAAGTGGCCTAATTTTTCAGCAACTGAGGCGTGCTAGCTCCCATTTACTAACATTTTGGATTACTTTTTATTTGGAATATGGCTCCATTTGTCTAATCAACACTGGGAATCTGACTGCATGCTGTTAATGAAATTGTTTGTTTTTTTACATCTGACTAAATGTCTGTTGCTTTAATTTTTGTGGGACAAAACCTTCTTACCTTGATAACAAAAAAAGTAATTTAAATGTCTATTTAAAAACCATTATTGGAAAAATGTAAAAGTCTTTGAAGTCGTAGAAGTTTAAAATCAAATCTGACTTGTGTGGATAACACAGCTATATTATTAGAGCTAACATATATTTTAATTGTGACCAGATTAACTAATGTAATCTGTTGGACTCAATAGTTGATGAATTCCTGGTGGTGGTCCTTTAGTATGACTCAACACTAAGGGCTCAATTCTGATACATTCTCCTTATGCAAGACAATTACTGTCTTGGCATGTGACTGTTTTTGTTATAGTGTTAATGCAATATATTCTAAACCTTGTTTTTGTGCCTTTATCTATGTTTATAGCTCTTTTCCCTACCACCATGAAGACAAATGGCTTTGTCTTAAACTGTCACACTGGGAACTAGCTGACATTAGCCACATTCCTTTATGATACAGATTGTATGGAATATTTATTAATAAGAGTAACCCAAAGCAAGAAGCATATTTCATTAAAACTAGAATTTAAGTGACATTTCTCAGTGTTCTGCTACTTAAGAAAGAGACTTGTAAAGCCAAGAAGGGACCATCATCGCTTAGTCTGACCTCTGGCACGCTGTGGGCACAGAATCTCACCCGCCCACTCATGTAATAGACCCATAACCTTTGGCTGAGTTCTTCCATATGTTGCATATCTCTGTTTTTCATTTAACATTCCAGCCCAGTGCCCTTATGTGCTTTCTTTGAGGGATGCCAGCAAGCACTTAATAGTACAGTACTTCTCTTTTCTCTGTCATGTTGATGTCTAATTTCTCAGAGCATACCTGTGTTTTTGCTCTTTTCTAGGGGGAACTGGAAAAGTTAAATCAATCCACAGATGACATCAATCGAAGAGAAACTGAACTTGAGGTAAAGAGCAGCGCCTCTTAACTTCCTTTTGTGTAAAAACAGGTTTCTGTGAGAAATCTCTTTATTTTACTTGGTGCAGGCTTATCTGGTTCTTGGTGGCAATTTTACATCTAGTATCTAATGAATGACTCTGGAACAGTAGATATCTGGGTTAGGGATATAAATAGTATGGTCGATTAATTGATTTACCAATAAGCAAAAACGTATAGGTAAATGCTATAGATTATATGCATTTTCCTCACCCCCACCCCCCAGTAAACTTTTTAGCAGGCTGGCCAGCAGCCTGGCTCAGTCCTGGCTTGTGATGAGTCCGGGACCTGCCCCTGCTGCAGCTCTGCATTTGAAGTGTAATAGGAGCCAGGCGGGTAGGCAGCCCAGCTCAGTTCCAGCACACGCTGGGTCTGGGAGCTCAGATGCGACCCCCTGCCCAATAAAAGGGGCTGCTGCCTCCTGGTGTTGCTGTCTCTTTATCACATGCAACAGCCCAGGGCAACAGGCAGCTGGTAAACGCGGAGAGCTGGCTTTTAACTGTCTCCCCTTGTGGACCAGCTCCTGCTTGGCATCCCATGCTGCTGCCTCTGACAGAGGCAGCAACGTGGGGTGACAGAGGTCTCCTTGGAAGTGAGGTCAGAGTGGACTGGCCCTGCCTCTGCCCCTGGGAACTATAGACTAGTTGACTAATGGATAAGAATTCATGAGATTACTGACTATTCAGTTAATCAATATTTAACATCCCTAATCTGAGTCAATTGTAAAGGGGTACTGTGAAGTTAAAAACACATTTAAAAATATAATTTTAGTTTTAGATTATTGTAACTGAACACAGTTTAAAAATTTCACTGTTTTTCTATATTTTACTTTTTGTTTTTCAATAGTCTTAGTGAAAAATACATTAACAAGGTCTTCATAATGGAAGTCACTTATGTCCTCGCTTTCTGGCTGTCATGAAGGAGAAAGTTTCTGTGTTTATGTTGCATAGATTGCAAAGAGAGGTTTAAATTAAAATAAAATGTCAATTAGTTTTTAAACCCTAATTCTAGGTTCTGTACATCTTTTTAAAAACTAAATATTTGTACCTAAATTACCTGCCAGTGTGCCTGACATGTTTAGCATCTCAGCCTTAATACTAATCAAAACATCTGCTTTGATTTGTGTTTTCACACAATCCTACACACTTTGTTTTGTTAGGCACAGATGAACATGAAAGCCTGCAACAGCATAAGATGGCTGTGCAGATGGAAGAAAATCAACATAAAATAAGTGGAATGCAAAAGGATCACTTAATTATATTATACTATGTAAATTTATTTAATTTTGCATGTTATGTTTACTTTAATTTTGTAAATGATTATTCCATTTTTAAAATACAGTTGTAATGGCCTCAGAATGTCTATTTTAGCCCTCAGTTGTGGGTTGAGATGAATACATATTTTGGGGTATATCTTTTACTTTCCATTGACTTTTTAATTTGATAGGTGCCCGTAGTACTGTATGAATACCTCTAGTTGTACGCCGTTGTTCAGCTTTTTAAAATACAAGGTTACAGTGAATGGTAACTTCAGTCTTGGATATACTTACAAAGCACTACAGTAAACAAGCAATCCTTTCACATCAAATATATTTTTCCTCTCCCTGTGCAACCAATTTTTCAGGCTTTCATTTTCTGTCTTCTGTGGCTAATCTGTAAATCATGAAGAATTTATGGTGAATATAATTATCAGGGGTGCAGGCAGGTATTTATGCAGAATTATTAATTCTGCAGCTGAAATATACTTTTAAGTAGCTCTGCAGCTTGATTTCATGTTTCACAAGTAAGCTTTTAATCCAGTATATAATTAGTCAGTTTGTCTCAATAGCCACCAATGTAATGGTCTTGAGTATTCCTGGCTATTAGCAAAATTTTGCTAACTTCTTATTTCATGCTAAAGTACTGAAATTGAATGACCTCACTATGTATGGTGGTTTGAATTTCATTAGACCTGTGGTACCATGCACTGAGTATATTATGCAGCAGGTGGAATAGTAGTATTTAACCACAGCCCATAAACACTTGTGTGATGGTCCCTCTGACTTTAATGGGACTGTTCACCTGGTTTTCATTCATGTGTTTTAAGTATATTTGCAACCTAGAAACTTGTTGCTACTGGACTTTGTTGGGTTGAACTATATTTGTAGCAGACTTGCTAAATTCTAATGCTTAAATTGTTATCTGGTTTATTGGCATTATTGGAAGAGAAATTTTGATGAACACAATTTCTGCCCCTTTCCCTTATTTATTATAAGAATATTAAATTGCAGACATCATAGAAAACAATTGTCATAGGCTTCCTACCTTTGCATGGAGTCGACACTTGCTTCAGGGTTATGCCTGTAGTGCTTATTGCAAGCCGTATTGATGGAATTGTTACTGACATCCTGTTTCTGTGAAAGTTTCTTCTTCAACTGCAACCATATTACGTTGAGGCCAGTTTATGTAATCAAATAATCTTTGATCCCAGACTTTTCATTTTTTTTATCTGTTTAAACTTATAAGCAAATACTCACTGACATCTTATGTGCAAAATGATTAAAGGGTCAATTTCAGAGAGATAAATATACTTTTTGCTTGGAACATCTCAGAAAATCTTAATATCCACACTACATTACGGGGGGGAGCGGAAACTGTAGAGCAGCCTTGTTCATACTGAACTCTGAGGAAGAGAGATGATTCCAGTCTGAAATTTTCAAGTGTCCTTGTACTTCATATCCTATCGGAGCCTTCAGGAGAGGGTGAAACCCTGAGAACATTATGTTCAACTGAATTGTATTTGGAACTTTGTTACCTTTTCAATGGGTGTTTTCTCTCTCTGATATGTATTGCTGCCTCTTCATAGACTGGCACAGCATTTTCTGCTGCTGTTTGTAGAAATGACCTGGTTAAATATTTAGATGACGAGAGAAAGATGACAATGTTTCTGCTTAGACAATTGAATTATCTTTATACTTGTCCTTTCATTTTTCAGATTTAGCTTGTTCTCCTTATTAGCTGGAGTCTTGCATATTTTCTCTGGTATTTAATCCTAGCAACTTTTCACAGCCAGAAAAAGGGGCATATTTAAATATGCCTTGCAGTTTCCAAAGGGGCAAAGAGTTTTTCCACAGATACTGCTGGACTTGGAAATACTCACCCTTTCATGAACTATTTCGGTGGGGGTGGAGACCCAAAGAAACTCACTCCTGACACTGACCCGCCTTTATTACCTTGAATGGTGATTTATGAATATTGCTCTCTAATCACTGAAACATCCCTATGATCCTGATGCTCTTACTGATAAGATCTGCATGATTCTGTATCTTATAAAATCAGATATTGTGGAGAATAATTGGTTTTTATTTTAAAATATATAACAGTGTATGACTTCAAATATGCAAACAAAATTGAGCCTGAAGCATCCAAGATAAACCTCCTGAAAGATTCCATAGCTCAAGTATTCACTCATTGGATGCCAACATGACATTCTTTGACATCATTTTATTTATGTATTTACTTTCATATCCATTTTATTGTGTGTATTTAAATCTAATCCTGTAAGTGGCTCTATGTATGTGGACCCATATTAATGCAGAGCTTCAGTGACATTGCTGGGACACCACAAGTTTAAGGGATTGCCTTCAGAGGCTTCGAGATGAGTACCGAAGTGAATGTGAAGGGAGAGAGTATCCTTATTTGAGTCCAGGGGTGTTAGATACCAGATAATTGACTAATTGTGTAACCGCATGAAATCTTTGTGGTGACATGACTGTTCGATAGTCCCTGGGGGTGAAGCCGGCAGCCAATGTACTCCTGGCCCCATTCCCAGGGAGCCCCTTTCCATCCTATACTGTTGCCTCTGAGTCAGAAGCAGCAGCGCAGCGTGTCAAGGGGAGCTGTTCATGAGGGGAGCCAGTTTAAAAAACAGCAGGTAGATGCCTGCTACCCTGCGCTGCTGCTTCTGACACAGAGGCAGTGGCATGGGGTGGCAGTAGCCCCTGTTTGTGGGGGAGTCCGAGCTCCCCAGGGACAGAGGCTGCTCCTTGGGGTACGGAGAAGCCTCGGTCCACAGGCAGCTGGGATGCCCCACGGACAGGGGCGGCTGCTGTGAAGCAGCCTCTGCCTGTGGCAGGTGCAAGTTCACTGCAGACCGAGGCTGCTCCGTGGTAGCCCCTCTCTCCCCCTGTTCCTGCAGCTGCCTCTGATAGAGACAGCAGCGTGGGGGGAGGTAGCCAGCATTGCAGAGCTGGCGCTAGGGGTGAATCAGCTTTTGAGCCAGTTCCCTCCAACACTGGCAACTGCTTGCGCTCTCCCCTCCCTCTCCATGGCTGCCTTTGATATGGAGGCAGCAAGTAGGGGAGAAATGTGTGTAGTCGAGAAGATTAATGCGGAAAGCCTTGGCTAATCATATAGTTAACTACATATTGATATCCTTATTTGAGGCGTATAATTTTGGACTGTAGGCTAGTTATTGTTCTAGTCCTTGCTAATGGATTACATAAAGCAAAAGTGAGTCTTGTAACAATTTTCAGTGTTAAGTATCAAAGGGGTAGCTGTGTTAGTCTGAATCTGCAAAAACATAAGTCCTGTGGCACCTTATAGACAGATTTATTGGAGTTTAAGCTTTTGTGGGCAAAGATGCAAGGACTACAGAGAAATGTGGCGTTGTGTTGGGTGGCTTGATTTATTGTTGATATGCAGGAAGGATGGCTTTGTGAGTGACTGAGTAGTTTGGGTGTAACTGGCTCTGTCACACAGACCTTGAACAAGTCACTAAAGGTCTGATTATCCCCCTTGCTCTACACTCCAAGTGGCGAACCCATCCAGTTCTCCTGGACTCATGGTTATGGATGCTGACTACTTCTGAAAATCAAGCCTTAATCTCTGAGGCTCTGGTTCTCATCTATAAAATGGCAGTTATACCACTCCTCTACCTCACAGGAGTGATATGAGGCTAAATTCACTGATGTTTGAAAGGAGGGACTGACCCACAAGTACTCAGTTGTTTGATGTCAAGGCAGCACTGTGTGTTCATTCCAGAGAGCTGGTCAGAGGAATAGCCTATTTACTATTTTAGCAGCTGAGCCCCACTTCAGTTCCTATCCAGTAAAGTAATTACATAAAGTGCTGCTTTTTTTTTTTTTTTTGTGGTCTTAAAAAAAAAAAAAAAAGGTGCCGCTACTCCAGGGGAAAAGTTGTTGAGCTCTGACTGGAGGTGCCGGTACTGCGTACTGGGCAGTACCATCAAAAAAAAAAAAAAAAAAAAAAAAAAAAATCAGTGATTACATACATAACAAACAAAGCAAGTGCATGATCGCATTGAGAAGTGTGTGGCGTAAATGCTATGAAGTCATTTTTGGTGGCTTCATTAGTTCTGTGAGATGGTGAATAAACAAACCATTTGCCCTTTCGAACATCCCCATTTAAATCCCCGGGGAAACGCATTTGATGTCTACTGATAAAGTGCATTCAAGATATTTTTATTCTTATAAAGGGCATCTAGCTGCTGAAAGTTACATGCTGAATAAATTAATGTATCACCTCTCAGTGAATCTGTTTTTAGGTTTGTATTTAAAATCTATACCTCTGCTCACACACCATGGCATGTTGAATGTTACTGCTGCAGCAAAGGATTATGGGGATCCTCAAAGGGATTTAACACTTGTCTTCTCTAATGTTTTTGTATATGTTTGAAACCTCCATGAAGAGGTAGGAGAGCCTGCTCTAAATATCTGAAAGTGGAGACAGATATATAAATCAGACAAAGACCAGTTAGTGATGCCTTATTACTTTGGGGAGGGTAGGCTTTCTTCCTGGGTCTTCCTTTAGTCCTGTCCTCAAAATCATAAACCATTTTAATGAATGTGTCCTCAAAATCATAAACCATTTTAATGAATGTGTAATAACTAGTATGTAACCTTACTATATAGAAGGATTTGTCTGCACTCTGAAAATACGATGCATATATAAGACTCAGCTGACCCACAAGCAATACTACACCAGCACTGTAATATAAATATAACAAACCACCACTGGATCCCAACAATTCAAATTGTGTGGTGTTTGTAGCACTGTTTCTTGCATTGCTGTAGCTACAAGCTTGCCAGCTTCTCTTAAATTCTTTGGAGAGGATTAATGCTCTGTGAAAAAGAGGGATTAATAGTGCTGCATTCAGCCATGAATGCTACAAGAACACCCTGTGAAGGCTCTTCTACCCAAGTTTGCCCATGTCCTCTAATCCTGACCTACAAGACCTCTTGCTATTTTTAGTCCCGAGTTTCTCTTGGAGAGTCTGCCAGTCATCCTGAATTATAGGTCGCCTTTGTGCTGGTCACAGTTGGAGAACTAGGATGCAGATAATCAAAACCTCTTTTATTTGTGCCCTCTGTCAGCATTTGAACTCCTCTCTAAAGATGAAAGGCTAATGCACTCAACTCTCTGCCTGGAAGGAAAGAATCTTTTGCCAGCTGTTTGTAAAACTTTCTCCACATTTTGTAAAATTGTTTTGGGGTGAAGGCTTGGATTATTTAGGCTGGAGCTTGCTTTACAAGATGTTAGGGTAGGATTACCCACCCTTTCCCAATGTTTTAAAAAATTGCTTCTCACTTGTGGCTGTTGATTAATGTGAAGAGCGAGTGTGTGCCTGCTATAAGAGCTCACATCAGACACAGCATCACTGTTCTGCAGCATTATCACAAGAACCTAGAAAATGTTGCGGTTGACGAGCTCAGTGCTGGTGACTTGTCTCCTATACCTGTGTGTTGTTTCTTTGGTGAGCACGAGGCATTAGGGAAGATGACAGCTGCAGAATAAGATTTGTGAGTCCATGTGTTCAGAAGTATGGAGTGGATGGAAATGGGGAGGAGTGTGCCTGTGTATGATAGTCTAAAACAGTGGTTCCCAAACTTTTTGAGCATATGGAGAAAAGAAAAGTAAGGATTGGGCCCACTGCCGGGGCATCCATAGGTTGGGAACCATTGGTTTAAAACAGTGGTCTCCAACGTTTTTAAGCATGAGATCAATTTTGAATTTAAGTGCAATCCAAGATCTACCTCGTATATAAATACCCTTGCCCTGCCTCCTTCCTACCCCTTCTCCAAGGCCCCGCCCCTACTCACTCCCTCCTCCCTCTCTTGCCCATCCTCACTCACTTGCATCAGCCTGGGGCAGAGGGTTGGGGCACAGGCTCTGGTCTTGGATGAAGGGATTTGGAGTGTGAGAGGGGCTCTGAGCTGAGCATGGGGCAGGCAGTTGGATGTAGAAGGGGTTCTAGGTGCAGGCTCTGGGAGGGTGTTTGGATGCAGGGGTGCTCAGAACTAGGATAAGGGCTTGGGGTTCATGACTGGGGTAGGAGTTTGGGTGTGGGCTCCATTTGGGCATTGCTGTTGGCTCCTGGGTGGTGGTGCAGTGGGGCTAAGGCAGGCTCACCCATTCCCTGGCCCTGAACCACTCCCTAAAGCAGCCAGCAAACTCCATCCCTGGTCCTGTTGTGCCCCCTATCTGCTCTGTGGAAAAAGGACACAGAATGGGAGAGGGGGCACCCTGACATCAGCACCCCTCTTTCCCCTCCCCTGCCCTGCACAGAAAGCAGGGGACTCCCAAGGGGAGAGGCAGCTCCAAGGCAAAGGGCGGGAGATGCACTGCAGTGTGGGGGAGGGGCAGTTGAAGTGTAGGCACTTGATAGCCTCTTGGCCAAACCAGTCAGGATCACCTGTCAGAGGCTCTAAGATCTACCAGTATGGGGTAAAAGCACACAGTAGATCTACCAGTAGATCTCGATCTACTGGTTGGTGACGACTGATCTAAAACATGATTGGTATCATGGGTCAGACATCTGGGCCTTCCTACTTCAGCTGGATCAAGCTCTTTGTGATGGTCCACGTGTTTGCAGCAGTAATTGGGATAATCTTAAATGTCATAGCAGCATGAGAACTGTAGCAGGGGAAAATGGAATGCTTCCCTCGGCCCTTGGAAACTTACTCTACTGTACAGTAAGCCTAACCCTGGAAGTACCTTGCAGTCATTAATACGTTCTTTCCTACTGGATAGTGTGTTTTAAGAGGGTACTAATTTCTGCATTCTGGGTTGTGAAGTGGATACTGTAGCACTGTTGTTTTAAATCCAGATGAAATTTTGATCAATGAGTAAAGGCACTACAAAATTCACAGCCCTGAAAAATGCATCATGAACTGTGAAATCTGGCCTTGTGTGCTTTTACCCCATACTTTACAGATTTCATGGGAGAGACCAATGTTTCTCAAATGTGGGGTCCTGACCCAAAAGGGGATGGCAGGGCGGTCACAAGGTTATTTTTGGGGATGGAGGTTGCAGTATGTCATATTCTGCACTGCCTGCCTTCTGTGCTGGTGGTAGCTCTGTCTTCAGAGCTGGGATCCCAGAGAGAAGCCTCCGCTTACTACCTGCCTGACTCAGAAGGCAGTGCTGCCACCAGCAGCAACACAGAAGCAAGGACAGCAGTACCGTAACCCCCACAATCTTGACTCCTGTCCACCACAACTACTTTTTGTGTTAGGACCTCAACAGTTACAACACCATGAAATTTCAGATTTAAATAATCAGCTGAAATAATTAAATTTACTATTTTAAAAATCCTTTTATGAAATTGAGCTAAACGGCCCATTAATTTGGGCCCTACCAATGAGAGCATGAACTGAGCCCCTTCTTTTCCTACCACAGGAAAGCTGTAGAAAGTAATATTCCACAGAGTTGTGGAATTTAAAGAGTTTTTAAATGCTGCATTTAAAATATACGTTGCCTGAAGGGTAGGAACTGAGCTGTTTGCTTGTCTTCCACAATCTTAAGTCCAAACCTCCGATGTTGGCATTGACATCGAAAAGGATTATAAGGATATTTGTTCCTCTAAGAGTATGCAAATGAGGCTCGGCGATATTCCACGCTTAGCCTCATTTGCATATTACTCGCGCAAGAAGCTGCGAGTGTAGACATAGCCCTAGTGTGCTCCCCAAAGCTACATTTGTGGAATGTCTCTATTGTGCAAGGAGTAGAGAAGAGGGAGCTAAGGAATTCTTAGCGGGGAATTTGTGTGACAAAGATACTGTGTCAAAGTAAACTATAGTTGTCCCTCCCTATTATATATGTACTTGTGCTGCTTTTGCCCGTTTTTGTTCCAATTGTCATGTAATGTAGTGGCTTGTAACTTTTCTGGACAATGGTAGCCCTCTTGGGAGTTGGGTTTGTCTTGCATACTCAAAAGTTTCACCTCACTTAACTACTTGCTTACAATATCAGACGTAAACTTAAGTGTCACAGCACACTGCTACTGAAACATTGCTTGCTTTCTCATATTTACCATATAATTACAAAATAAATAATTTGTAATATAAATACTATACTTACAATTCAGTATATAATGTATAGAGCAGTATAAACAAGTTATTGTATGATTGTACTGATTTCACTAATGGTTTTTATATAACATGTAAAAATAGGCAAATAGCTGAATTGATGTACTCTTGGGCTACGTCTAGACTGCCCCCTCTTGCGCAAAAAATATGCAAATGATGCGAAGCATAGAATATTGCCACGCCTCACTTGCATAATTGAGGCTCCGTTTTTGCACAAGAGGCTTCTGTGCAAGAGCCATTCTTCCGATTTTTTTCCCGGAAGAACGGCTCTTGCACAAAGGCCTCTTGTGCAGAAACGGAGCCTCATTTGCATTTTTTTATACAAGAGCAGGCAGTCTAGACATAGCCTTGCAGAAGACTTTTGCACACCCTTGACTGAAAGCCATTGCTGTCATGTACTAACCTCTTCTTTGTATTGGATTCTAGCTATTAAGTGGTCCAAGTGATAAGAGCTAGGTTTTGAACCCTTCTTTCTCGCCCCTCAACTCAAAATGCATACACAAGTGAAGCACCTTGACTTCAGTTGAAACTTAAGGAAAAACTTCTTAGTCTCATTTGAACAAAGAGGAGAGAATGAAATGTTAGCCACAGTTACTTAATCTGAGAGATTGTTATCCTATCCTTACTAGGAACACGAAAGGATAGTAGGATACCATTTGGCAATCTCTATTGCCAAAGGAAACTGGAGTAAAAAATCTGCTTTGTTTGACTTGTTTACTTTGGCTTTTGAGTAAATGCAGTACAGTTAGTTTTACTGTTTCTCCATTCTGTGTAGTTTGCCCTGTTTTATGCACAGGACACTCACATAGCAACCGGAGAGGAGAAAAATCATGTAACTGATGGAAAAAATGGTTAGTGTGACTCATGAGCAGGGATAGTACTTGAAAATACTTTGAATACTACTTTTAATTGACCAGATTCAAATTGATAAAACATTTGAATAGTTGTTTTTAAAAACAACTAAAAGACCCAGTATAGACCGGGGTGGGGGGTGGGGAGAATTTAATCTCTGTGGGCACTGTCTGAACAGCCTTGTAGCACTCAGCTCTTATGACTGCTTTGCTGTGTGCCCCTATACTGCAGAATACAGTTTTTTTTCATTTCCTTTCTCCCAGGAGCATAAGATAGAACAGTGGTTTTGTACTGGTCACCCCTTGCACATAGCAAGCCTGTGACCTCCCTCCCTTAAATATATAAAATAGTGTTTTTAATGTGAAATACCTTTAAATGCTGGAAGAAAAGTGGGATTTGGTGTGAAGGCTGATGGCTCATGATTCCTTCCTCCCCCATGTAATAACCTCATGACAAATGTTCCCTCTATTTTTTTGCTACCTGTGTGGAATAAATTTTTATGTGCACTGAGACGTGCATGGATTAGAGATGTTAAAATGCATTTAAGTAAATGTGTAGCTGCTGCAATTTTCAGCAGTAACATAGTTGCACACAGGGCAGTAGTCAGCTCTCCGGGAACTTGTGCCTCTAACACAGAGGCAGCAGTGCAGTGTGGCAGGCAGCTCCCTGGGAGATGGTGTGCACGAGGAATTGGCTTTTATGGGAGCCTGTGTGTAACTATGAAGATTAACTGATGAGCCCTGGCTTACTAGTTAACTGTGTGTCTGGTTACGCTTTCACATCCCTAGTGTGGGTGTGCACCACCAGTCAGGAGCAGCCTGAGGCCAGCTGCAGCAGTTGGCACCCTAGGCGGGGCGGCGCAATTGGCGCCCTTGCCTGCATGGCCGTCAATGGCCATGACCTCATCAAGGGGCACCCCAGCGCCCCGTGACGTCGTCATCGGGCTCCCGGGCCAGTGGCGCCCTAGGCAGCTGTCTAGGTTGCCTAGGCTCATGGGCCCCCACCCTGCAACCAGTAGCAACACATGCTGGTGGTAGGGATGTTAGCTGTCAAGTAATTGAATAATCAAGTAACTGCATGAAATCTTTGCAGTTACTTGACTATTCTGTAGTCCCTGAGGATGGGGATGGCAGCCAGTGCAAGCCAGCCCTGCTCCTGGGGAGCTCCCTACCACTCCATGCTGCTGTTTCTATCAGAGGCAGCAGTGCAGAATGCCTGGCAGCAGCCAGTCTGTGAGGGAAGCCAATTTAAAAACCAGCTCCCTTCACGGACCAGCTGTCTGCTGTCCCATGCTGCTGCCTCCAAGACCGAGGCAGCAGGGGACGGGGGATGCAAGTAGTTGAGATAAACCTAGGTTTATTGGTTAATTGGTTAATCGTATGCTCGACTACTTTTTTACATCCCTAGCTGGTGGCAGTGGGCATTCTTCTAATCAGCTGGGCAGGATTTGAATCTCTCCTGGGGGGCTGCCGAAGTGTTCAACTTACAGGGAACAGTGCAAGTCGTGACCCCCTGACTCAGTGAAAGCAGAACAAGTATCTTGCAATTAAGCCTGTATAACTACAGGATAGTGATGGCAGCTGGTAAATGAGAGCATGGTAATAGGTAGTTTAGGAGGTGCAGGTGAAGAATAGTCCTCCTCGTGCAATACCAGGCCTGTCTGATATAAATATTGCATGGCTCCCTTGGCCATAGTGTGTTTCAGAATCTGTATTGTATTTATCTTCACAACATCCCAGTGAGGTGAGAAACTGCTATGGTTCCCATTGCAAAGACAGGAAATTGAGGCAGCAAGGGACTCTGACTTACCCACAGTCACAAGGGAATTCTGTGGCAGAGCAGAGACTCTAGCTGGGATGTTTCAGGTCCAAAGCTAATGCTCTAAGTCAGTGGACTCCAAAGTTTTTAAGCATGAGATGACTTTTTGAGTTTAAGTGCAATCCAAGATCTGCTTCAAAGATAAATACAGGCAGTCCCCGGGTTACCTACAAGATAGGGACTGTAGGTTTGTTCTTAAGTTGAATTTGTATGTAAGTCGGAACTGGTACATATTGTAGGGGAAACTCTAGCCAAACATTTCTCCAGAGCTCAGTTTTATTCTCCCACACCTCACTTCCCTCAGTCCTTTATTCTCAAGCTGAGGTGTCTGCTGAGAGAAGCCGCTCCGTGTCTCCCTGGTCTGCTGGGGGGGGCGCTAGCTTCGCATCTCCCTGGTCTGCTGGGGGGGAAGCAGCTAGTGAGGGGTTGCCTCACCCCGTTTGTAAGTAGGGATCCGATGTAAGTCGGATCCATGGAACCCGGGGACTGCCTGTACCCTTGCCCCGCCTCCTTCCCTCCCCTTCTCCAAGGCTCAGCCCCTGCTCACTCCACCCCTCCTCTTACCCATCCTCACTCACTTTCATCAGGCTGGAGCAGAGGGTTGGGGTGCAGTCTCTGGTCTTGGATTAAGAGATCTGTAGTGTGAGAGGGGCTTGGAGTTGGGGCAGGCAGTTGGGATGCAGGGGGGGGGGGGGGTTTCCTGACTGGAGCAGGGCTTCAGGATGTGGGCTCTGTCTGGGCACTGCTTACCTCAGGTGGCTCCTGAGTGGTGGTACAGTGAGGCTAAGGCAGGTTCACCCCTGCCCTGGGCCCTGTACCACTCTCAAAAGCAGCCAGAAAACTCCCTCCATCCCAAGCCCTGTTGTGCCCCCCTTTCTGCTCTGTGGAGAGAGGATGCAGAGTAGGAGGGGGCACCTTGACATCCGCATCCCTCCTGTCCCTCCCCTGTCCTGCACAAATGGCAGGAGACTCCCCCGGCAGGAGGGGCAGCTCCAGGGTACAAAAGGCAGGAGATGAGCAGCAGTGGGGGCGGGGGGAGGGCAGCTGAAATGCCAGCATTTGATAGCCTCTTGGCCGAACCAGGAACACCTGCCAGAGGCTCCAAGATCTACCAGTAGATCCTGATCTACTGGTTGGTGACCACTGCTCTCAGTGCTTAGGCCCATCCCTCCTTTGGAGCCTGTGTGTGTGCTTGGAATGCCCATCTGTTCACAGGAGAACTCCAGATGTTGAGCAAACATTCTCAGTGTGTTCAGGATTGCATCAGTATGTCAGCCTGCTCCAAGTTCAATTCAAACGAAGATGGAAAGGCTGATGTTCAGTTGGTCCATCAGCACACTTGGACAGTACTCCTGGATGCCTTTCACTGTGAGTTCTGACCGAAGATGATCGTTTCTGTTGTATGCCCTGGCTTTGGGGAACTGTGCCTGGAACTTGTACGTGTGCATGGGGGCACCTGCCGTAACAGCTGTTGAAGGGAGTGGAATCAGTTTAGATTAACTGGCAGGTTAGTGCATTTGCATTGAACTGCTAGAGTTGGTTAGCTGAGACATTTTACATAGAAGTGCGTCTAGTGTTGACAGAGCTAATGAAAAGTGAAAGTAGAATATGGGGATGAAAAGGAGGGGCGGTAACTTTTCTGGTGCCTTTGATGTTGTAAGCAGCACCATTGTGGTGTGATCTAACAGGACGTCTCCAGTTTGAGAGAATGATTAGAAATCTTTGCTAATGACCAAGGCGCACACAAGATGAGTGTGCTCTGATTATTTTGTCATTCAGAAGAAATTTGAACTTGCAGAATGAGGATATTCTGTTTCTGATAAAACAAACTTGAGGTCATATTCTCATTAAAATGGGCAGTGTGATAGACCACAGGATTTAAAAGCAAATTATTGCCCAACATAGACACCAACAGCTTTCTGTTATTGATCAGAATTTCATTTGTAATTCTCATTGTAGGTATCCTTTTAAAACAAGACCCCTTGGAACACTTGAGCATGTGTTTTAATTTACCCATTGACTTGAATGGGACGATTCAGAGGTAAAGCTAAGCATGTGCTTAGTGTTTGCAAGATATCTACCTAAGTTGCCAATTAGAGCGGCTCTTGTTACCACACACTAATTGAAGTGCTTCATTGGTTTTCTCCTGGCATGACCGTTCCATGCTGTATTTTATTCTGTATGGAGATAGTCATATTCTCTTCCCTGAGAGATGAAAGTACATATGATCAAACATAAATAAAACTGGGGAAGGTCCCAATGTGCAGATAAGTTGGTCACTATGAAAAGTTGCTGCTGACAAGTTCTCTTCCTTCCAAGAGTATTTTTATACACCTAAGAATGAGGCTGTTTGAATTGTAGGTGTTGGGGTTTCTTCACATGCATTAAAGACTCTCTCTTTTTGACACATGGATGCCCCCCTCCTGATCCGAGAATCTGGGGGAAAGTGAAAATAAACACAACAATGTAACTTAGAAATGAGTTTTTAATTATTGTTCTTGCCCTGCTGGGAAACCTTCCTTCCCACCACCCCCACTAAATATGCTTCACTATTTAAAAGTAATTTTTGTGCAGTGGATTCATCATGTCTGCTAAAGCAATTTAATTTCATCTATTTGTGAAGCTCACATTTTTGACTAGTAAGCTGTATAAAATCCTTTAGTCTAATTAGAAATGCTGTAATTTGTTTAACTCTTCAGATTCTGAAGGTTGCTTATTTCATACATGTATTGTCTGGCCATTCTCTCATGATACAGTTTGATGCAAACACTTTTCTCCAGGAAAAGAGACTTAAGCTAGATGACATCTATAAAATGGAATGGAACCATTAAATGCTAAAGTAAAATATTTATATGGATAATGTGGCAACAGCCAATGTTAAAATGGATCAGAATACTTTTAAGATGCCAAAACTATTAACACGGGGACAAAAAAAATGCTATTGATCCTGTTAGGGTTTTAGGTAATACTGAAAACCCAACCATAATTGGGTGTACTAAAAATACATTTTAATAGCTTGTTTTGAATCTTTCCCTTCTGCTTCTATAAATGTCAAGTATTAAGTTGCAGTCTTTTTTTTTTCTAATTATTAAATCTTGGCAATGAATAGATACGTTGCATTCTAGAAATTTCAAGAAAAAAAGAAAACAGGATCTGAATTAGATAGCTCCAAGACAGCTGCTCTCAGTTAATCAAAATGTCACTCCAGCAGTGTGCCTAAATCCTTTCTAATTAGAATTGCAAGGTTTATCATGAGCTCGCGTGGTCCTTGCTCTTGTTCCCCTTTAAATATAGATCCAGATTCCAATCTCAATTACATCAGTCTGTCTGGAATAACTCAGTTACGCTGCATGCTAAGACCTGAATCAGGTCCATTCTGTTTAAAGGAAAAAAACTGTGTGAAACAGGAGAGAGATTCTAATCTTCTCATCTAATTATAAAGAAGGATTAAATCAGTTGGGAATGACAGACGTAGTTCTGTCTTTCTTAAACATAATAAAGAACAACAGCCAAATTGGAAGCAGCTGTCTTAGTAACAGATGCAACCAGAACTGAAAAAGCTGGCTTTCATGGCAGAAAACTGTGAATTGAAAGCTCTACAGGGATGTTGCGTGGGATATGTGTTTTAAATAGACTTTTTTGTATGAAAATTATTCTACAGGTTCTTCAGAGGTTTTTGTTGCTTTCTCCTGGAGCAGCAGGCAGGTCCTTTTTGAATCCCATTTTTCAGCAGGAGCACCATTTTACAATGTGAACTACCAATATGGGGTTGGGCTTTGTCAGGATCTGTGGAGACCCAGGTCCAGCGTGTTAAGCAGAGATGCTCAGAGTGACCAGAACTCTGGAAACTGTTTTGAAAGTCTCCTCCTTAAATTCCTTTAGCAAGCATGTAGCTGTCCAGCTTACCATAACTAATCCTAAGAGATGCCCCTATCCTTTCTAGAGGATACTTAAAAGGAAAAATCCAAATCACTGAGAGAGTGTGCAGGATTGTGAATTGCTCACTTGTGTGTTAGAACAGTGATGCTCAAGGGTTCAGTAGCCAAATTAATTATCATTACCCCAAACAGTAGTGTGACTACATTGTTTCATGTTTTGTGTATAACTCTCATAGCAAAATGACTGATCATGTATTATTATTTTTATCAAGAACAATTGGTTGTTAACCTAGTAAAAGCATTCTGATTGGTTAATAAATAATTCAGTGTGTTAATGTCAAGTGCTGCAAAAAGCCACAGGAGACACTTACTGCTTATCATTGCATTAGAAAATCATGCAACATGCCAGGTGTCTTTGTCCTTTACCTTCCTTGAGGTTCTTCCCCTCCCCTTCTTGGCCTTTCCCAGTCACTGGCCTATGAAGAATTCCTTTCTGGTGTATGCTTTCCTGATGTTTATGTACACCACTTTCTGGAGATATGTTCTGACATCCAACATGGAAATATTAGCTTTTGGGTACATTCTAGGGTAGTGGATATTTTGATGAACAGTTCTTGTTTAATATACTAATGGCAATCCCGATTCTTACATTCTTGTCTGCTGTTTGACTCCTAATCCGCATCCCTACACTAGAAGCAACAGACAAAATAAAATTGCACAAACACTAACTTTCCCTCTTCTTTTCTTCCTCTCTTGTAGGATGCACGCCAGAAATTCCGTTCTGTGCTGGTGGAAGCTACAGTGAAACTAGATGAACTTGTTAAGAAGATTGGAAAAGCTGTGGAAGACTCTAAACCTTACTGGGAGGCCCGGAGGGTAGCCAGACAGGTGAGAACTCTTTTTTTTTTTTTTTTTTTTAAACTTATGCTGGTAATTGGATCATGTTACAACACACACTGGAAAGTACACATTGAATATATCACATGGTTCTATTAATAGCACCTTAAGTATAGGCATGCGGCTGACACTTTGATAAATGTTTGGGGTTGCATGCCCACCATATGAATTGATGGTGAAATCTGTTCCCAGCCTTGACAATGACTGGGTGTTCACTCTAGTCCGAAACAACCACATAGGCATAAGCTATCAATAGCAAAATGCTTGTTCTATTCTCAAACACTAATAATGGCCTTTCAGACAGTAAAAGACTCACTCAGGTTCCTTCCTCTCAGTAGTTATAATTGCTCTAAAACCAGCTAGAGAGCTTGAATTTCTGCCTCTTGATTGCCTCTCAAAGCTTAATGCTAAGTACTAAAATTGAAGGGTATTAGGATTTGTTCAGCCCTATTTTTCCTCCCCCACAACCAAGAAAATTCTGCTGATTTTTTTTTTTCCTTTTAAGTATAACCACACAGTATCACTCTGAAATGGCCAAATATTCAGGGATGTATCTCCTCTCTGACATGAATTATGGCCCTTGGGTGTTTTAAAGTTAGCATCTGAATCTGTTAATTTCATCCCTGGGAAAGCCCACTTGTTTAGGGCAGGTGAGTGGGCTGAGTTGGGCTAGGGAGCAGAATGGCTAGAGCTGCTGGCTGTAAAAGAAGTGAGAGCTCCTAGGAACACAGAGGTGACTTCTCTTTTAAGAAGTCTCTTATCTCAAGATAAGACGTGCATGTGCAATACATACATATAGCAAGCATATTTGTATGGCTCCACAAAAGGGAATGCAAAAAAGACCCCAGGACTTAAAGTTGACTCCCTTAGAAGTCCATGGTAGATGTGGGTGTCTGTTACTCCTGAAAATTGCACCACTTTGTTAGGCACACGACTTCAGGCTCTGGGTTACAAAAATGTCCACTGTGACCCAAACATGACCGCTGCTGCTGCATCCCAAAAAATAAAACTTTATCTCTGCTTCAGTGGTTCCCAAACTTTACTGAGGTGACTCAGCACCTGCATTTTTGTCCTTTTTAAAAAATTTTTTATTTAAACGAGATCTGTTGTTACAAGCATGCACCCCTGCCCTGGCACTGTAACCCTAACCCTGACCCAGTGCAGAAAGGAGCCATGATGGTGGTGCAGGGGTTTGGAGAGTGAGTTCACTTCGTGGCAGTAGCAGCTGTCCTGCAGGACTGGACTTGCTCTGCCAGCTCCAGACATTATGGCTGTGTTAGGTTGCGTTGTTTGGAGTGGGGAGCTGGGGCCCTGTCCCATGGGTAATTTGCTCTCCAAATTGCTCACCCCTGCCCTATCCCTAAGCCTCCCATCCACACCTGTCCAGAAATATACATTGCTTATGTCAGAACTGGTGGTGTGGTGTTCTGGCTCTGTGCATGGTAGCTCACCCAGAACCTTCCTGGTTGAGACCCACCAATTAGGAAACATGGCTCTGCTTATTTGTTGTTTTGAGTTATGGTAGCTAGAGTATCTTGTGAAAGGAAAGGTTTGTGTTCTGTTAAAAAAAAATACTATTTATAAAACACTCATGTAACCATTGCATTTAAAAATAAAGATACCACTGAAAAAAATTACAATACTTCAGTAATGACAGATTGATCGGTAGAGATTACCATATTTATTCAGTTCCTGTTAGGCGTAAGTAAAAAGCTATCCTTTCCAGATTTGCCCATTTACTCAGATTAATACTGTTCTGTGTTCTTCAGATTCCTTGATACTATCTCCTTTTTGGAAGTTTATCTTGTAGCTATTTATAGCTTGCATCCCAAAAAACCTTTTATCACTTGCATTGGGTAGAGTTGGGTGGTCCCATCTGTGATCAGAGTCCTATTGTGTTTGGGGCTGTACAAACACATAACAAACATGGACCCTTCATTAATTATGGCTAATTACATGCTAAGGTCTTGTAACCTAACCGCTTTAGGGTCCAGGGGAATACTGTGCAAGAAATGTTATACAACAGAGAGTGCGCCAAAGATTACAAACCATGTTATCAAAAACAATTTGCTGTCCTAATCAATTTTATTAAGTGTCTGTAGCAAAATACAGTTTTCAAAAGGCTATTGGAAAATGATCAACTGGGAGAAAAAAATCATGAAACATTGTTCACACTGGGATATTGAGCCATTTCAGTCATTCAGGGATCTTTTTAACTTTTTGATTCACAGAGGAGTGATGGGAACTCAAGTAACAAAATGATTCCCTCCCAGAGCACCTCTAATTACCTTTATACATTAACTGTGTAACATGTGAATTATTTTCATGTAGCCAAACACCATAGAATCATTATAGTTCCCTCCTGTCTTGAGCACAAAGCTGTCCTCTGCTGACAAAGTTAAGTTGAAAATACTTAACAGTTGAAAATCTCTTCACAGTTGGCATGGAGAGAGAAGTGGATTTTCATCATGTTCCTTGAAGGGAAGTAAAAAATCTGATACATAAATTCTTGTCCTTTTGTAACAAAGATCTGACTTACTACCAATGTTCAGTTTGGCTGAACTGTCCAATTGTACCAAGTAACTTGGATTCAAAATGCTACAGGATTGCTACTGTCTCATCTGAGTTGTCTGACTCAAGCAGTGTTGAGTCATGGTGAGATGGTTGGCTTCGCTAGTGCGCTGACATGATTCTCCTGTGAAAACTTCAGCAATGCCTTTTATTAAGGCAGAGTCAGTCGCATTGGGGCAAGAGTTGTGACACGAACATAAAAACACCAGTGAAATCAGGCTTCCAATTAGAGATGAGTTTACTTTTCCTCAGGGCAGCCCGAGAACCCTGAGACCTCCTGGCCCTATGCCATCTTGTGCAATTCTGCCCTGACAGGAAAATGTTACAAGCTCAAGACTAATGAATCTTCCTGTAAGGTTTTGCCTGCAGGACATGTTTTAGGAGAAAGTCAGTGTTGCTTTTCAGAAACACAGCTCTAGTACAATGCAATGGTGATTGATTGGGACTAGGTGTTGGGTTTTCTGCACTTCCAATCTATTGCGTGGAGCTCGGACTCAGATTATTGGTCGCAAAGCATTAATGTTCAATTCATGTTGGGACACAGTGACTTGGAAAACTGAGGACCAGAAAACCTAGGAGGAATTAAGAAAATTGGGACAACGGTGGCAAGAGTGATTATTCACTCTTGTTTTTACATTGTCATGCAGGCACATTAACTTGGGTGTTTTGGGGGAGGAAAATGTACTGCCTGGGAAGCTGAGCATATAAAATGGTGGTGTGCACTTTTTTTTTCTTTTCCTGGCTTCAGAAGGGAAGCTGGTTAAGATAGCAGCCCAACATTTGCTTTGACTTAACCAGGAGTATTGAGATTAGATTTAGCTACATCATGGGCTAGCAAGTCAACTCTGTCATTGCAACAATCAATTTTTTTTTGTGAGTGCTGCTTATTCATGAAAAGTCTTGATCCTAGCCTGCTGCCATAGGTAATTAGTCTGAGAGTGAGACTTCTTCTAACTGCTAATGTAATGGAGAAATGGAAGCAGGGGGGAGCAGAAGAATTGCAAGAATATCTAAAGATTTAATCACTGGGAAAGGGCTGGATGCTGTGGGGGGTTTAAGAAGTGTTGAAGCTGCTTAATACTTCTCAAGATTGGGCCCGGAGAGTCTGACTGTACAAGAATTTCCTGCAAGTCTTGATTAAGCGCTGGCTGGGAGTATGGGACTGGTATGTTGCCACCATAGATGTTGCCATCAGGTACTGTGGAACAACACGCTGTGCCAAAGGAAGCTTGGCCACTTTAGTGCCTGTGAAGCACAATACTGTGAATCAGAAATAATTTGGTTTCCAGCTATTACATGGCTTTGAGCATATCACTTGGCCTCTTTCAAAAATGGTGAGGTCAATCTCAGGGTGGGGTTGAATCTTAATTTAATGTATGTTGGTATGCTTTGATGCTGTTGGCTGGAAGAGGCTATGGAAGAGTTAAGTGGTGTTCTTCATGAGATCTTCACTGATTGCTAAGCTAGGAACCAGTAACTTGAACAGGCTCTTACCAGAAATGTTGGGAGGAAGAATCATTGAAAGGAATGCATGTTTGTTTCCTCTTAGGTCTTGCACTTCTTCCCTGGTCCAGCTCTACAACCAATTATGTTGTAATGTTCTTGGCTTGCTTTCTTATGTAACATCTCATTGCAAACAGACCCTACGTGCATTAGAAACAATATCTATACAGGGATCGCTGCGCCACAAAATGCAATCATATTTGGGATGTAAAACCTTGTTGCTTTGGTCACTAGAAGGCAAGGAGTTAAAGTCCACTCATCTTGACTAGAAAACTCTTCTTGGGTAAAGGTGCGGGGAGAGGAATTTGAGAAGCAAATGCTATGTCAGCAAAACTGTGACAGACTCCGTATTCATATTTGGCAGCCTGCCATCGTGTTAGTGAAAAGCAAAACTACTGGCACAGATGAAATAGATAAACTAACTGACCTCTTCTGGTTGAAACAGTGTGTGCGCTTAACCACTTGGCATCTGCAAAAGAAGGAAATGGAAAGAGCCCTGAAAATACGTGGATATTCACTTTGTATCCGCGGGTATCTGCATTGTGGATGCGAATATCCATGGTCCCTTTTTTTGCAGATACAGATATCAATTTAGTATTTGTGCAGGGCTTTAGAAATGGGATAAAATAAATCTTTAAAAATGTCTTTTAAAAAAAAAATTGGCAAATCCTTTCATTAAAAAAAGTGACCTGCTGCTTTCTCCAGCCAGAACTTATGATGCAGCACTAGTATTGTAAGGGATGGTGTTTAGATAATTACTGTAACTTCTAAATCGAGTTATAACTGCATTAATCTTAGATGCTGTACTGCTGTTACCAAACAGAAGTTCTGCTAATAGTCACAACTTATTTAACTCCTAAGTAAAATGGGTGCAAAGAGCATGATAAGGTATGTGAAAACTAGCATGGGAACCAAAATAATAGCACCTTCTCTAACAAGGAGAGTAAAGTTCCTGAAGTGATCATGAAGGGCCCTTGAGAGCACCTCCTTGCATATTTTTTGTAAATGAGTTACTTTTACTGGACAGAGCAATGTGACCTTTTTTGTTTTTTCTCAAGCTATGAGAACAATCCACAACTTGTGTACTGGGTTGGTTGGTTGGTTGGTATGCATCGTGGCTGTAATAAGAGTTCCGTAGAGGCATGAATGCTTGAAGGGAAATGGAGTGGGAGCTGCTCTTGCAGACCTGCATTGAATATTTCAGACTCTCCTGCTTAGAAGTGAAGTAAATGGCTTGGGTCTGCTGTAGGAAGTCAGGCATTATTGTTTGAAAAGCTATTGCCTCATCTTCTGGACAGAAGCTACTTCTCTGGCTAAGTGGTGGTTTAGGTATTAAGCAGATCCCAGAAGAGCTCTGTGACAGGGTAGTATTGGTATGGGTCCTTTTTAAAGAGGTCCATGCAAGGTGGAGTCCTTTCTAAAATGCTGGCTTTTTGTAAACTGGGGAGCTCATATTGGGATATGGGGTGGGGGAGAGAAACCAGACTTGAGGTTCTTTTAACCTTGCCAGACTTGGCAGCTGTATTAGTAGTTCTTGAGGCTGAACAGAATCATCCTAGGGAAGTGGTGGCTTGGCTGAAACAGCTGTGAAGGAGAAGGTGGGCTTACCTTGTAGCCAACCTCCAAGCCTCTCTGCCTTATCTGGGAATGTAGGGGAGGCTGACAATATCATGCGGTTGCTAGTGAGGGGAAATCTGCGTGGAAAGTACCAGGAGAACAGCTTAGCTAGACGTGTATAGAGTGGGAAGGGTTCTAAAGTTAATGTGGGCTGTGACTGATTTTAAATAGGACCTTTATTTCAGCTCTCTCTCTCCTCTCCCACATATCCCCAGTATTTTATTCCCTGCGGGCCTGCTCTGTAGGGCAGTGTTTTTTCCTCAATTTCATAATGAAATACATCATTCAATCTTGATGCTCACCTCTTGCCACTGCCATGGGGAATCGAGGACAGGATGACGTCAGTCTTCCTGTGAAACACGGAGTTCCCTTGGCATGACCATGAGGGAACCAGCAGCACGGATTTTTCTCCCTTTTTGTTTGTGGGACTCTGTGTGCTGTGTACTCTGACCGCATGACCAGGCATCGGTTCAGTTGAAAGCCCACCATGAATTATGGCAAGAAGGGGAGTTTGACATGATAGCACTATTTAGGGAGGGAAATCACTGCCTGCTTTTCTGCTAAGGCATAGAATAACTAGAGAAGCAAAGTTTATTTCAAAAGCAGGATATCCTGAGGGTTAGGGAAAGAAAGTCTTTTGTCACACACTAAATTTGATGGAGTGTTTTCTCTGCTGCCACAGATATCTGATCAACATCCGTTAATCCGTATATAGTATACAGGTAACCTGACTATAGGGACTAAGGATATTAAGAGGCAGGTAATTCACTAATCATGTAGGTGAACATTTTCAGTCTACTACATGATTAGTTGATAAAGGAAGGCTTGTTGAGTCCTGGCTCGTGCTGGGGCCAGGTACTACCCCCTCTGTGGCTTTGTAGTTAAAATGTAGTAAGAGCCAGGTGCACAGGCAACTTTGCTCTTACTATATTTAAAATGCTGAGGTGCAACAGGGGGTAGGTCCCAGACCCGGTGGGAGATGGGCTTGCTCAGTCCCTGCTCACACTGGGTCCAGCAGCCCCTGTCCACCGGGGGGGGGGGGGGGGTCACAGATTCCCTGTGGAGACAGTGCTGGGGGGAACCGTTTTTTAAGCCTGCTTTTAAGCTCCTGCTTCTCTTCCCCCCCCCCCCACCCCCATCCTTGCTGCCTCTGATACAGAGGCAGCAGAGGGGAAGGGGGGGAGGGGAGGAGAGGAGAGAGAGTGCTCAACTACTTGCTTACATCCCTAATAGGGATGAGTCAAATTCCAGTGTGACCGTTCCCATTCTGCTTTCAAGCACATCAGGTTAGACACATCACTATCTCTGGTCTGATTATTTCTGCATAGCGTTCTGTTTTACTGCTGCTTGAATGTTCCAAACGACCCTATTGTCATTTGGTGCATTTCATCTTTCAGTGTGATGCCTCAAGGCACCGATACATGGTGATCAGGGAAGAATGAGGTCATGAAGACTTTATTTGGTCAGACAGTTAGGCTTTGGGTGACTGATGTGATTTTTTTTTTTCTTTAGGCTGTGATTTAACATTTATTCGCTGCTTTTGTCAGCTGGCTGAGTAGAGGAATATTGGGAGTCTTGGATAAACTATTCTAAACCAGCAGGAAGACAATGGATACTTCCTGATGAGACTTGAAAAGTCCTCCTTGGAGGTCAGATTGGTGAATTAAAGATCCAGGATATAGTCCTCTTCCCATTAGGCTTGCTAATATTGAGTATTGCTCAAGAGTGGCCTGAGATGGCAGGGGTTAGTTGGTGCTCTGCCCACTTGGTGGTGCAGGGAGGGTTCATATTTGGGTATTGAATGGCTCTGCTACAGATATAAAGGAATCACTGTTTCAAGGAAACTGACTTGCCATTGCCTCTTTAGAAAGAGGATAAATGTTGCTGGCGGGACACTGGAAGACTTCTCTGCGTTTCTTCCCTCCCCATCAGGTCTTCGCTTGTGTTTTGATTAGGTGAACCGTTCTCTGGGTTGTTGTGGAACTGTGGGTTGCAATCCAGACCAGTGACAGCCTGTGTCACCATCGGTCTGTAACCTTGGGTACCTCACAGTGCCTTGATGATGTTGCTCCTGCTGCCTCTCTCCAATAGCATGCAGGTCAAGCTCTGAGTGGCTGTGTAGAGCTGCAGTCTTGGTCCAGCCACTCTGACACAGACAGCCTGTCAGCTATAGAGTAGCCACACACAGTAGGGTGTCTTCCAATGCACTCTCAGGCCCAGATTTCCCCCCAAAACATGTGTTCTGTGCTGCTCTGCCTGCTTCAGAGAGTTTGGATGTTTACGATCCATAACCCCTGTACAGGGTCAGCAGCCAGTAGTTCGGTACTTTAAATTGGCCTTATAGGAAATAAAGGAATCACTATTTCCTTTAAAAATATTACTTTAAAAATAACAGCGGATTCATTATGATTAAAGAATAAAACAAGCTTTTTTTTTTTAAATGAGTACAGGAGAAGGTATTAAAGTAAGAAATGGTTACAAGAGAAGTAAAGATAAAATACTTTTTAGTTACTATAAAAGCAACAAATTAGACTTGGTTCAGGGTTGAAATATTGCCTCAGGTTCCCAGCAACATAGTTCCATCAAGTTCTTAAGTCAGGGTCTGCCTCAAAATCCAAAGAGCTTAGGTACAAGAGAGATAAGGAGAGAGAGAGAGAGAGTCTTTGAGTGAGGGTATGTCTACACTACAGAATTTTGTAGGAAAACCAGCTGTTTTTCTGACACAACCTGAGTTACGTCCACACTGCAATCGCATTCTTCCGAAAGTAAATTGAAAGAACAGAGGGGTTCTTCCAGCATTGGTAATCCTCTTTCTATGAGGAAGCAGCCTTTTTCCGAAAGAGTTCTTTTGGAAAAAGATGTGTGTGGACGGGGAAGAGGGAGTTTTCTAAAGAAGAGGAAAGAGGAAGAAGCACAAGTGCCCTGGTGGCTGCTCTTTCCATAGTAATCACAATTGAAATGCGAGATAGTGTCCACACTGAATGGACAGACACATCTTTGAAATCGCTTTTTCGCTGCACTTTTGTGTGTGGACGGTCTCTTTTGGATTTTTTTTTTTTTTGGAAGATCTCTTCTGAAAAAAGGTTCTTCTGAAAGAAGCCTGCAGTCTAGACATACACTCGCTCAGGCTATGTGTATGTGTCCCTCACTTTTATAGTTTAGTCACCTGAGCATTACCTTTAGATAAAATTCCTTCCAACTGAGAGTGTGTCATGGTGAAAGAGGTTCCATGTTGTTTGAAAAGCCAATCGATCTGCAAAAATGGCCACTTGACTGCTGATGGTCAGTCAACCTTGACACCTAGCTAGAGGCATCAACCTGTTTGAGAAACAGGTGTGCTCCCCTCTCCCCCCCGGACTTGTCTAGTAAACATGCTTCACGTTTTCAGCTTATGTTCGTAAGTGTTAGTGTGCATTGTGTCCATGCATTTCACCATATTATTGACTAGCCATTTTTTAGTTTTCAAATGATACCTCACAAGGCATATTTTGTACAAAGATCACTACAATAACTAACATGTTGGGTGCAATATAAGGGTGTGTTGGATCACAGCTGCTGGTGTTTTTTTTTTTTTAAAGTGACTGCAAACAATTTGAAATCCATCCTTGCGTAAAGTTTTCACAGCTGCAGCTATCCAGGCTCCTTCCTACTTGGGATGAAAATTCCCCTTTCAATCAGTTAACTGGTTAAATGTCCCCCCCCTCCCTTCCTGCAGCCCCTGTTGGTTAACCATAACTGGCACGCATTACCCATCAAGGGTGTTGCTAACCAGTTAACCATTCACATCTCTACTTCTTACTGGGAGGTCTAATTGTGTTCCTGACTATTTTGGACACCCTTAAAACATCTTTTATGGTCTGTACGTACCAACCGCCTTCACTGCTGTGGAGTTACCCAGCTTGCTGCTCCTTACCTAGCCAAAGGATTGAGTCACTGTTGGTGTGAGGCTTTCCAAGGACTGAGCACATGTCCTCACAGCCTGTTGTAGGTGAGACTGGAATCCCAAAGTCTTTGTGTTTCTTGCATTTTCTTTTTGCTTATGCTAGGATCTCTGGTAGGGAAATATTTACAGATCCTTAATGTCAACCCTGTGAGAACCTGCTGCTGCTTTGATGATTTAATGAGATGTGATTATGGTGTGCAGCCTGGTTCACTGAATACTTATCTCAAGTAATTATAAAGTGAAGTGTACTATGGTAAGCCACTTAAATCTTGCCACGTCTGTTAGCACGTTATCACTTTCTGTTGTATTACGTTTCAGTAGGGAAGACTGTTGTCAGATGCAAAGAAGCATGTTGGCTAGCTCTGGTAAATTTTAAACAATCAAGTGTCAAATATAACCTTAGACTTGCGGTATGTGCCAAAGGATTTTGTTCTTTAGTGTCTTATCTAGATGAATAAGAACTCCAGATTTCAACCTGACATTCCAGCTCTTGTTTTAAAGAAAAGGATTTCTTATAAAACTGGTCAAGTTGCTTATAAACCCGTATTCCATAAGTTGAGGGAAGGATGGACAATTTTATTTTTGGCGTTGCTGAAATACACCACCAATATGTATGGTGCTGTATAAGAAGGCTGCCTTTGCAGTATTAGTACAGTATGACTGTCCTTGGTGCCATATTGTGCTAAATAAGGAGAGTAACTGTAGTCTGACTTGCAACCTGGGAGAATCTCACTCAAACTAGTAAAGTCTGGATATGTGATGCATTTTCTGTGGGATCTCCATATGTGCCCTATACAAATGCATCACAGAAAGCATTGTTAGTTAATGAGTTGGGGAGAAAAAAGCCTCTGAGAGCCATTTAAAAGCTAAGAGCATGATGGAGGGGAATAGGCTTGATGGCTTATCACTCACTAGAGTAGGACTGGAGAGCTTAAAGCCTTCATGAGAACACCTGAAATTAGAGAGCTTCCAGTGACATCTGTGCATACGTACTGTCCTAGGAGAAGTGGCCTCTGCTTTATGAAGTCCCCTTTTTTGGTCAGATACATGGCAGTGCCATATGATTGATGCAGGCTTCCTTTATGTCTTGAATTCTTTAAATACTCTCTGGAAATGGGGCTTCATATTTGGGCTAGGTGACAGGGGAATTAAGTGTGGTGGTCTTGGCTTAGTCTATAGCAGACTAGCCCTGTTGTAGTAGAGGGGTGTGTGTGTGTGTGGGGATACTTTGCCTTTAAACAATTGCTGTAAACAGTGATAGAAAATTGAGAAATTTATATCTGCTGTAGTCTAGCTTTGCCTTGCTTTCCCTGTCCCACCCTGTAAAAAAAAAATTGCCATTCATGTAAACGAGTTGAGGTCCTGGGGACAATTGGAGCTATAACAATTCAGCCTTATAGGAAGGAAAATTCCAAAATCTTTAATCAAGAATCTGATAACTAGGTAGGGACATCTGGTCATTGTATTCCACATGCATTTTTATGATGTCCAGGGAGAGAAAATGGTTTATGCCCAGATGTTAGAGATCTAGTGGTTGGACTGAAATGAATTTTAAAAAGCAAGTTTAGGGACTTCTTTAAAAATGTAGGTTAAACCAATGTGCAGTGTAATAGCTCCTTAATGGAAGCTTCGAAGATACAGAAGTTTCAAGCTCTTGACAGGAATAGAAGAGAAATTAGATGTTCTGACAGTAATGTAGAGAATAATTATAGACTTTTATGTAGCTCAGCAGAGATTCTCCTAAATCTACCATGTAATGGGACAGCAGGCTTTGAATTTTATAAGTGGTTGATTTGCGTGTATGTGGAAAGGGGAGGCTCTACATTTGAGATGACTCATTGCAGTTCCTCTAATTTGACTCGTTGCTGTTGTTGTTTTGTGTTTTTGAGGGGAGAGGATGGTTGAGTAGTATTTTTAAGCACATATTGATTTTTTTCCTCCCAAAGAGGAGAGTGGGACTCCCTGAAAACTGTGTGGCTAAACCAGGGTAGGCAACAAGCCATTGGGTCTGTCCCGCGGACTGCCCCATCTGGGCCTCCAGGCACAGAGCAACTCACACCTCTTGGCTGCTCCCTATGGGGCTCTGCTCTGGGTAGAGGCTTCGCACACTGCTCCCACTCCTTAACAAAATCTCTTGGCTCACATTGGCCAGTTTGGTCACATTTTTCTGGGGTCTCTCTCATTTCCAGGCAGAAGGGGTGCCATTTGGGGGGGGGGGGCTAGTGAGGACTATAGCCCAATTCTTTGCCAGGGGATGGTGGAAAGGCCCAAACTATAACAGGGTTCCAATAAGAACAAGATCAGTTCAAGGAGAATAGGTCCCTCAGTGGCTACTAGCAGGGTGGGTAGGGATGGGAATCTGGAAATGGGTGATAGGGGATGGATCACTTGATTGTCTCTTCTGTTCATTCCCTCTGAAGCTCCTGTCATTGGCCACTGTTGGAAGATAGGGAACTGGGCTAGATGGACCTTTAGTCTGACCAGTCTGATGTCCTTTTATTGAACCAGATATACCTGCCCCTTTCTGTAACTTATTAGACCCCACTCCCATCCCAGAATTGAGAGTGCATCCAGGACCTGTCTCTCCCTCTGCAGAGTGTCTAATAGAGTATACATTAAAAATGTAAGTCTTACCAGTGTCCCTTAAGTGACTTGCCACAAAATGCCAGAACGTGTTAATGTTAGAACTGAGCGGATCTAATATTTAATTGTATTCAATTCCTATATAAAAGACAGCGCTCCTGTCAGCTAACTGCTAAGTTATCTGCCGAAAAATCAACTAGAGATTTCAAGTGTCTTAGTAGCCCCTGGAAAGGGGTGATGTGTGGGAGGGCTGACAGAATATCCCCCTCCCTGATTTGCTGCTTGGCTTGTACTGAGCATGCACATGAACAGTGCTGAAGCTGTTGTTGTAAGTCTGCTGCCCTGTGCTCCCATGCCCCCCTCCCCAGTTGACTCTAGATCTTTCGAACTGAGGGTAAAATAAATGTCTCCACTTCCCACAAGTTAACCATTGTATCTGTCTATTTTTTCTGGGATTAAGGATGTTGTGGTGTACTCATCAGATAAGCCTGGGACTTTCCTTTCTTGTTGTGCAAAGGTTTTTCTGAGGCTGCCCAGCAAATTGGATAACCCAAAGATTCTGTTGATCTGGAGTCGAGCTTTAGGGCTATTTTTAGGCAGTTGGATTCTGTGATGACTGGGGCTGTATAATCCTTTCTTTTCCTTTTAGTCGTATCTTGTGCTCTCTGGAGTGTTTGAGTATATGAGGGATGCTATAGAAAAGTCTCTCTTATTTAAGCAACATTTAACCTCAGTGTGACGTTTGTGAGCACATCCATGGGGAAACCGTTTTTAGACTGGAGTATGACTGACTAGTAAAATGGAACACTTCTGACATTTAGCTATGGTAGAATCAAGTGTGGGCAAACCAGGTCCAAACTAATGGACATGGCTTGGCTGCTAGTTGAGTCAATGATTCTGGTAGCTAGAAAGTGCGCTTGTTAACTTAGGATTCGTTGGCTGTTGAATAGGTAAACCCACCCTGGTAATGATCAGGAAAGGTTCAGCATGGGTGCAGATGTTGTCACTGCTTTCACTGGTCAGTGAATGTGCCCAAGGGCTAAAAGCCTTGGGTAGTGCTAAAAATAGTCTAAATACTGTTTTGGGAATGATCCTGCCCCATGTTGCAAAAGATTAAATGTGGCAATATCAGGGATAGACAGCTGATATAGCAGACTACCTAGTGTCCTCTCTTGTAGTTTTAGTATCTTAACCACATGTGTAAATTACTTAAAAGATGATAACCTAAATGGAAATGTCCTTTTTGTTTCTGAACAGTCTAGCTGGGAGCCAGTTAATTATTTTTGAGTAGTAAGCAAGTATTGGCTAGTAGCAAGACAAACTTTAAACACTTGTTTAAAGATTAACAGGAAAGAAATACATAGGTTTCACATTAACAAACTAAATAGCTTATGGCAGTGACTTTGGGCTATAAATGTGGTTTCCAAGTTTCTTTCTTAAATAAATAGTTACATTTCCTTTGTGTGTTAGTCAAGGGATTTTTATCAAAAGGAGTTGGAGTAGAATCATAGTTACCAAAACCCTAGGGATGTAGGTTGTCCATAATTCTGAACAAAATGTTATGGTGGGTCTTTCAGAAGTTTACAACTGAACATTTGACTTAGTACTGTTTCAAAGGTGTATTATGCAGAAGAAAAATGTTGCTTTCCCATTATTTTAGTAACTTACATTTAACACAGTACTGCATTATATTTGCTATATTTTTTTTTTTTGTTTCTTCTGCTGTCTATGTACTTCTAGTTCCAAATGAACTATGTTGCTGACTGGTCAGTTCATAACCTGACGTTCACAACTCTGAGGTGCTACTGTAGGACCTGACTGGTTCAGGGCGAGGGAGTTTGCTGGACCAGGGGAGATGAATTCTGGGCCCTCTTCTGGTGGACTCTGTGTTCTCCCAGGGTCCATCAGCAAACCTGGATGGGCTCCCCTATGGGCTTCTAGCTCCCACCTGGATCCACTGCTGGTCCCAGCTGCTAAGCTCCCTGCTACCAGGGCTCTCCAGTCTAGCAGCATGGACCACAAATGTTGCTGGACTAGAGCCCTGGACCAGAGAGGTTCAAACCAGGGGTGCAGTTTTGGTTTTTGTAGGGTGGAGGGCAGCTTTAACCATGATTCCATTCCAGAGGCTACCTAGGCACCTGAAAACTCCTGGTATGGGTGGGTGGGTTTTTAAGGAGATAACTTTAGAAATGAACAGACAGGAACAGTGTTCCTAATTCTTACATAAAGGGGAAAAAAACATAGAAAACACCAGTTAAAGCCATATTATAAGTTTATTCTAAATTTACAAATAACCAACAGCAAGATGTTTCTAATCCCTCATCTTGAGGTGTCAGTTTTGGAACCTTAACACAGGTTTGATACTTTGTGCACTATCTTTAGTAGAGATAAATAAAATCTGCTTAGTCTGGCAGTAGTTGTTTTTTAAATGTCTTGCGGTCCAAATTATGAAGAGCATATGAGAGAGTTAATTTCTTGCAGGAACATTTAAAAGGAAATTACTAAAAAACAAGAGATCTGTGCTGGGAAAAATCAGCAAACATAGAATTGCCAGATTTCTGCTGAATCACTAGTCCATAGTCACAAAAAAACAGTATCCCAAAAGTATCTCAATCTATTTAAACAATTTATTACAACATTGGTCTGTACCTTTTGGACTTGCTCTAAGGATTTGTGAGGGGTTCTTGAGTATATAAACATCACCTCCATGACATTCACTGAGGGTACTCAATTTTGTCAAGACACTGCCACCTATAGAAATATTAGAGTAAGTAAACAGGAACCAGAATGACTTACCAGTTGTAAGAAAAGGAGGACATACAGCACAGCAGACACACAGCTATAAAATGGCTGGCTGCTTAGGGCAGCATTTATTTGTATCTGCATATGTAAACGACTGGCAGCTCCTCAAAGTGTTCTGGGGAAAAGCCCTAGAATTAAAAAGCTTAGTTGGAACCCTGCTGAGGAATCTGCATTTGTTTTATCCGTTTGTATGAGCCCTACCTGGTAACCTGACCCAAAGCCCATTGTTTGAGTCTTTCCTTTGACTACAAGTAGGAACTGAATGGAAACAATTGGAGAGCTGGGGAAAAAAACAGGAGACTTAAGCAGTGTTTGTGGTGTGACAACACCTGTTTGCTGTCAAGAAACAGAGAAAGATTCCAGGTGGCAATTCTTTAGCTCTTGCAGTGAAGCACTGAAACATCCAAAACTGGGCTAACTTGAATGTGTCTGGAGCAGCAGCCCCCTCCCCTGACCTGCCTGAGCAGCTCTAGGTCTTTTGGTGTCACAAAGGGCTTATTCCTCCCAGCCTTTGTAACATAGCAACTAGTGAGGATGAGGGCAGATCATGATGAAAACTGCAGCAGTTATCTTCTGAGCTTCCTTCCCTACCCTCCACTCTCTGAGCCAGCTTGTTTCAATTAATTTGAATAAAGTTCTGCAGAAGCTTGCGGGTACCAAAGGTACCAACTGTTCCATACAAACAGCAGTGCCAGTTCATGCCTTGGCACCGATCGCGAAGCAAAACATTATGGCTACGTCTACACTGGCCCCTTTTCCGAAAGGGGCATGATAATTTTACAGGTCGTAATAGGGAAATCCGCGGGGGATTTAAATATCCCCTACTTTGAAGTAGGAATAAGAGATCCTCCGGAAAAGGGCTTTTTTCCGGAGGATCGAGGCCAGTGTAGACGCTCTTTTCCGGCTTTTCTAAAAGCCGGAAAAAAGCGGCGGACATTTTTATTTAAATGCCGCGGGGGATATTTAAATCCCCCGCGGATTTCCCTATTACGACCTGTAAAATTAGCATGCCCCTTTCGGAAAAGGGGCCAGTGTAGACTTAGCCTATGGCTACAGAGCTGACCATTCCGGCATCTCGCTTGGCACTGTTACAACTCATGACACAGACTACATGGCATAGTTACCGTCAGCACTGCTACCATCAGCACTGCTACTGTTTATGTGCAATACCCATCTTACAGTTGCCTCAACATCGCAGTCTCCTCTCTTCAGTACTAATGTCTCTCCTAGAACATCAGCACTGCACTATACCTCTCCGGCCCAGTCACATTTTCCTAGTAAACTATTAAAGTCAGTGGGAGAATTGTGCAGCTAAAGCCTTTGATTATGGGCTTCGGAAAGCTTATTCCATAACCACTTTATTGGATTATCCAGGTGAAATTCTTTAGAGCCTTTTATCCCACAAATGGCCTTCTTGAAAGTGAAAATCTTTTTTCCTCCTCACCCAAGGTAGGCTATCAGCCAATTTTTTAATGGACAACTTTTGACCTTTATTTGCAGTGACCCCTTTACCAGGACAGGCCAAACTTATTGGAAGAACAAGTAGTAACGACTTCCCAGCGAGTAGCAGAGGATGTTTTTGGGACTGAGATTTATGCTGCTCTAATGCTTTTTATCAAAGGCTCAGACCCAACCTTGTTTAAAGATCTGAAGATTTTGCAGTATTCTTGAGATACCTAAGTAAAGGGCAGATAACTAGTTGCTTAATTTAAATTGTTACTTGTCCACAGGCATTTAGAATGTATAAAATGCATTTATTCACTAGGAGTGAGCAGCTGGAATCTTTCAGGCTGCTTTAATGGTGAACTGGTACTGAGCTGGCAAAAACATAGTTTATCGACTAAACTTGGCACCGAGCACAATGTGTTCATGATGTGCAGTTCTATCAGAAACTAAATGCTCTCCTATGTTTTAGGGCTGTGACAGCTTCAAAGGTCCTCTTAAAGGACTGTATGATGTAAACAGGCTGAAAATGGCAAGGGACTGATTGGATTGATGTGTGTGCATAGAAAGTACCTAATCACCACTTCAGAAAGCAGTGTACCATATCTGCTTAGGGCTGATAGTGGTGTGGATAGAAACACATCCTTACTTTTTATAGCTTCTGATTTTTCTAGTTAGAAATTCCAGCACAAATTTATTTATCCACCATTGCTGTGGGGTAAAACACATTTCTGAAATGTGATATAACAGGGAAGAAGTCGAAAGTTTGCTATCATTTCAGAAGCTTTCCATGGGAACTGAACATGTGCCCCCCCCTCCCTTTTTGAAACGCTTGTTTAAACTAGGGGATTTTTTTCTCCCTAGGGAGGCCTTGTTTCTGTAACTAGATATACAAACAGACATGGCATTTACAATGTGAAGTCTGATCCATCTGGTGCTGAGAACAAGTTACAAACAGCTCTTTGCAAAAGATTCTACCTATTTCATATTCTAAAGCAGGGATTAGCAGCTTTTTCCCAAGTGCCTCTCTTCCCCCCCAGTAACACCAAAATAATCAACTTCACCTCCCCATGCGATGCTACTTTCCAGCATCCTTTGCACTGTTGCAGGTCCATACCTCCCTCTAACCCCCTCCCCTCTAAGGTTGGGTACGTCTACACTGCAACACTATTTCGAAATAACTGCCACTATTCTGAAATAACTGCCTGCTGTGTAGATGCAGACTAAGTTATTTCGAAATAGTGTCAAAATACGGTCAAGCTGGAGGACTTCTTACTCTGGCCTCTGTAACCTTGATTGTACGATGAATAAGGGAAGTCGGAGGAAGAGTGCTCTATTTCAAAGTGCTGTGTAGACGCTCCCTATTTCGAAATAAGCTATTTCAAAATAAGCTATGCAATTGACAGCTTAATTTGAGTAGCTTATTTTGAGTTAAGCCCTGCAGTGTTTAGAGACGCAAGGTGAATGACGTAACCTTTTATTAGATCAGCCTCTGTTGATGAGAGACAAGCTTATGAACTTACACAGAGCTCTTTAGGTATGTGAAAATGTAAGTTTGTGGTTTTAATTTTTCTTCTGTCACTTCTGGCCAAAGCCGACATTTTATATTCAGTAAACATAAATTAGTTAATTTCACTTAAGAATTGTTGAAGTGTAACTGAAAATTTCATCACCCCCAGTGCAGTATGCTAAAGAAACCAAATGTAATTGCTCATATTTGAATGGTTTTCTTTCCAGGCCTGAGAGATAGAAACCCCCTTTTTAAAAAATGAAAGCCTTTTTATTTAAAATGAAACCTCTATTTTATTTAAGATGGTTATGACCTTGAATTAAACAATAAAGCTCACTCCCTAAAGACTGCTAATGTGGTATATTAAATGGATGTTCTAAAGTTAGATGAAGATAAGTGATGCGACACTGAAAGTGGTCCTTAAGCTTTAATTATGAGCTTTTGGCCAACACCTTTAACCTTAAAGACAACCTAAAGCTCAAAACCCCCATATAGCTAGTTGAGTTGATTCAGAGATAATCATAAAAGAGTGTTCATTTAAAAAATACAAAAATTTCCAGTATCTTAAAACTAGATTTTTTTTTTTTTTAAAAAAATTGGTTTCCTAGAATTTCTTCTTAAAACCAATCATCTCGCTCCTAACCAAACATTGAACCCAAGTGCCAAAAATACAATAAGAGTACTGGCTGAGGAACATGTTGACCTTATAAGTATTTTTGTCTGGTAACAGGGCGTTCATGGGAATATGCAGTGATAATGGCTGTATTTCTGTTTTACCTGGCATTGCCTGGGTCTGGGGGGTGACAAGAGCCATGCAACCTGCCCACTGGCTTCTCCCTGAGGCTAGCCTGTCGGGAGGAAGGAGGTTGCACAGGCCACCCACCAGCTTTTCCCTGGGGATGGGGGGAAGGCCGTCTGCTTGTTTTTCCCTGGGGCCGGGGAGAAGCAGCAGGAATAGGTGCATGGCCCAGTTGGTGGCTTTTCCTGTGGGGAGAGGCAGGTGTTCTAGGGTGGCCCGGAGGTGGTGGGGGCCGCCTGCCGGCTGGCAGCTACTCCTTAGGGCTGCAGGACTTGCTGCCCCCCGTGCTCATTCATAACTGTCATTGCTTATGCACCCCTCTCTTTCCTTTTGATGTGAAACATTCCCATTGCCCTGGCACAACCAAACCCTGACCTTGCTTTAAGTGAGGAGAAGAGGAAGCTGCCTACCACATTTGGTGGCCCTAGCTCTTACTGTTTAGGAGGAGCCCTTGAACAAACAGACTCGCAGACGGACGGGCACAGGGGTGCACAAACTTGCTAAAATATATAGTAGATTGGTTGCCATGCCAATTTTTTTCCTCTGGTCCAGCTGAATGGGCAAATGGCTGCGCATACCACATTGGCTACGGGTTTTTGGAACACTGATGTGTAGAATGAAACAAAAGACAGGACTGTGCAGCATTTAAGACCTAACAAGATGGTTTATTAGGTGATGAGCTTTTGTGGGGCAGACCTACTTTCTCAGCTGAAATACAGATCTGGCCCACGAAAGCTCATCACCTAATAAACCATCTTGTTAGTCTTTAAGGTGCTGCATAGTCCTGTCTTTTGTTTCAGCTAGACCAGACTAACACGGCTACATCTCTAATGTTTTGTAGAATGCATTTCAGCTAGGAAAAACTGATGGTTCAGAATTTAGAGCTTAGATTGGAATACTTCCCAATCTCAGGACAGTTTTGAATAGGATTATCTCATGGTTACTTTGGGGCCCAGTTCTTCCAAAAAGGATTGATCTGTAAAACCAGCAGCTTTTAGAAGTTTGAGTAAATATCCAACCATCAAGTCAAATAACATAGTACATTTACTCAGTGATGCCTTTAACTTGTCTTTTCATTGGTTGGAAATATTATATTAATCTCTTTGTAGGATACTTGTATGGGTGGAGCGTTGAAATGAATCCGCAAGGATTGAAGTCATTATAAAGCCAGTTATTTCATAGCTCTCCTCCAGATTTTTAAATACTATTACTTCAAACACAGTTGTTGACAAGAGTCCCTAGGGCTGAATGACTGACCCAGGACTGGAAACTGAACCAAATCAGCATGTCACTGAATGTTAATCTACATGCTATAAACTACTGCACTTAAGAATAATTTGGCTGTAAGGAAACACTCAGAACTCGATTACAGATCTTTTCCCTGGAAAACTGTGCATCATACTGTGTAATAATGTAACCGCTCAGAAATGCTCTTCTGCTTGTTAATACTGCAGTGACTAAAAAACTGGTATTTACTTAAACTCTGAACTTCCAAAACATTGTTTCCCATTGCATTCTTGTGAAATTCAACACCAAGAGGGCTATGGAGAGCAGAATTATTAGGATTTTTTGTGGTTTCTTGCTGCCTCCTGTTTCTTCTGGATTAAAGCTGTTTCACGCAGCATTTCTCCATCTGTCATCCAGATGTTTATTGTACAGAGCTCTGATCTCCTGCTTTTTTTTTTGGGGGGGGGGGGTTGGATATGAACAGCAATGGTAATGCTTTACAGAAGACATGTGGATGTGAACTAGCAGTGACCCAGGCAAGGAAATTGGTAGCACAGACCCAGTTCATACATAACAAAAGGGTGGAGTGTTCATCCTTAAAATCCTGCTCTTAGCTATTTAAAAAAGAAAAACATTAATTGTTTATTGATGCCTAATTGCAGTGTCTGTTGTCTAGGCACAACTGGAAGCTCAGAAGGCAACTCAGGATTTCCAGAGGGCTACTGAGGTGCTGCGTGCTGCCAAGGAGACCATTTCACTTGCGGAGCAAAGGTTGCTGGAGGATGACAAACGTCAGTTTGACTCTGCTTGGCAAGAGATGCTTAATCATGCCACCCAAAGGGTAAGATCATTAAGGAGCTTGCCTCAATTCTCTTGTTTGGTTTGAGTGAGCTTTGTTGCATGCACAAGGCCTAGTTTTGTGGGATGTGTGGGTGGTTTGTGGGTGGTTTTTGCATGAGGGATGACGCAGAAGGGTGGAATAACACTTACTGGGTTGCACTGGCAACTGACTAGAAATGGGTTGTGAATCAGACCTGAGGGGCACCATTAAAGAAGAAATAGGATGGGACTTTCTGTGAGATGGTGAAAGCCCTTTGTTCATTTCTGGGAAGTGTTCAGGAGAGCCACTTTGAATAAGCAAAGAGCCGTTCGCCCTGTGGTTGCAGCAAAAGGAGAGGATGAACGCAGTGGAGTCTGCGTAGATTTTTTTTTTTTTTAACCATGCTGTTCACTATGGTGGGAGTGCCCCTGGGCCAGCAGCTCCTTTTCTTGATTGTAGGGTAGGGAGAGGAATGCTGAGTCAGACATGCAGGTGAAGGGGGTGGGCAAGAATGGGGAGTGTCTGCACTGGCTGATTAGAAGTGAGTGCATGGAAGCCACTCTAGCGGGTTGTAAGGCCCCGAGGTCTCTTAGGGAACGTCTGCACTGCAAATAAAAACTCAGGCTGCAGCCCAAGCTCCGGGAATGTCCCACCTGGCAGGGTCCTTAAGCTTGTGTTTCAGTCCAAGGCTGGAAATCTACATGGCAATTGAAAGGCACTGCAGCCCAAGTCAGCTAGCCCAGGCCAGCTCTGGGTGTCTAATTGCAGTGTAGACATGCCCTTATTCTGATGGGTGAGGCAGGAGGAGCTGAGGCTCTGTGTAAGAAGTGCGAGTGCTTGTGTTGCTGCTGCTGCCTGTCACATCAGCTACCCGACAAAAAAATCTCTCCCTTACTCCATTAGCACCTCACCTTCTGGCCCCTGCAGCAGCTCCCTCTTAACCTTTCCCATCACGCAGTTTGTTTTCCTCTTCTTTTTCCCCTCTGTATCTTACGCACAGCAGCCCTCTTCTCTGTCTCTGGTACAATTTTTCTCACAGGCGCCATAGAAGTTGGTCCCTTAGCACCAGGAGCTTCCTCCTGGAGAGAGAGCAGCAGAGTGCTACCAATGCATGTGTCCCCCCACCCCCTTCCTCCACTGAGGCTGCCCTAGGGAAATGGAGGATAAAACAAGACTAGTATTTGGAGGACCACAGCTGCTGTTCTAAGTGCTGTGAGCCCCCCAGATATCAGTAGGGTAGTTATATCCTGTATCTGCACTGAGACATCTCAAACCTGCATGTGGGGATAGGGCCCTGGACTCGTCTCAGTAACAGACCTAAGTTCTCTCCTTGGCTCTGCTGCCAGCCCCATACCAAGTCAATTAACCCCTTTGCTTCCACCATTTGTAAAATAGGGATCATGACAGCAGCCTCCCTTCTAAAGTTCTTTGAAATCTAGAGAGACTAGTATTACATAGAATCTTCTAGATGGGGGCATTAATGTTAAACACGTGTGCTACAGAAATTCTTAGTAACTGTTTTCCTCTGACTTCTTCTCACTGTCTGTCTTAAATGCAAAAATGGTGTGTGTGTGTGTGTGTAAAAACAAACAAACCCTACAACAACCAAACATAAAAGCTTCCTGTGCCAAGTCTCTCCAGACGTGCCACTATTCCAAGCTGACTGAAGCAATAGGGTAACATTATCTTAGTTCTGAAATCCTAATCCCTTTGTGGAAAATGTATTGAATTATAAGGCAAGATAGTCTTCATGTATAAATTGTCTTCATGTATAAATTGTATACAATAGTGCTGTCAGATGGTGCACAGTACCAAAAAAGCATCAGATGCGCTGCGTGAAATGGGAAGCCTGGTATTCGAAGCCTGAACACTTATCTCATTGTCACCACCGCAATGTGTTTAAGCTTCTTCTACCTCAAAAATGCCCAAGACTAACGCCACTTTTTTGTGGCTGCCCAGAAGCAGCTGTAGTCCTATTTGAAATGGCGGGGGGGAGGGGGAGTCTAATAATGTTTTTGTTTCTTGAAGCATGAGGATGAAAACCGGTGCCCCTATGGGTTTGCAGTGGGCTGTACAACATTTTACTGCTAATCTGCAATTTCAAGTAAAGTTAAGCTTGGTAGTGACCAGTTACCAGTGTGAGCTGTGCATATTGCATACCAGACAGACAATGCTGCAGCTGGCATCCTTGGTGGTTTCAGTGTGGAATACCAAACAATGAATATATGAGGTGGTTCAACTACTTATTCCTGGGGGCATTCTGCGCCAAGAAATTCTGCAAATGTTGTCAAAATAACACTGTGTAATCATACCAGTTTCAGCTCTTTAGGTAACTTATTTCAAAATGCATGTCAACAAGTATGTCGAACACTAGGTATGCCCCTCCCAGTAGAAAGGTCAAGAGATACTTATGGCAATCCAGTTCCTGTTACCTCTTGCCTCTTCCCTCCCCTTTTCAGCCCAGATTGGGGCAAGACAGAGATACAAACCCTCCCTGGTCAGAGCCCACTTGTAGGCACCCCCAGCTCAACTGCAGCCCCCCACTCTGCATTTCCCATCTCCCTAGAGCCCCAGGATCTAGAGGGAGCAATAATACCCTGATGCTTGGTTCAAGGCTTGCATAGTTTCCAGCAAGTCGCCCTCTCCTTCCCTCTGGGCATGCTGAGAATTGCAGCTGTAGGACCCCTCTCTAGCTCACTTTCCATCCCCTCGCAGTGTCTGTGAGGGGGACTCTGCCAAGTGCAATGGCCCCTTGTGTTAGCCAGCAGCAGTGCAGCCCATTTCTATGGGGAAAGGAGATTCTGCATGCACAAGATTAATTTCTGCGAAATTCTGCATTTTGTAGTGTGCAGAATTCCTGCAGGAAGAACTAATGACTTAGCTCTGCATGTGATCACAGTAAGTTAGAGTTGAGGTGCTCTTAAGTCTGTATGAGGGGGGACGTATGCTGCTGTTGCTTTTGCTGTGGAAAAACTGAACATCTCCAGGGCTGGCAGTCTGAAGCCTTCCACAAACACAACTTTCTGAAGGAAAAGTGCCAGAAAGATACTGGGCAGTTTTGTTTAGAAGCTTGGTGTGTGAAAGAGACTGCCTGTTCTCCCTCTCTTCTCCCCCCCCCCCCCCCCCAAGTAGAACTTTTAGTTAATGGTAATGAATTTTAAGGAGATGACTCTCTAATACCAAATGAGAGGATGCTTAGGGTTGTGGTGGGCTGGGTGGAGAAAGATACACCAGCATTTAAATTGGGAATCTTTTTGAAATTGTAGATGGCCTCAATGAAAGTGGATTCTTCTCCTTCCCCCCCGCTCCCCCCAAAAAACAAACAACCCCAACAACAACCCTTAATGCTGCCTAAGAGATAATCTAGGGATGAAAAAAATACAATTGAGCGATGGAAGCCCAGAGACTTAGTGAGTAAAATGGCAGCTGTTCTGTATTCCTGCCAGCAGAGATGGAAGAAGAAAATATAGCAGGTATTTTTATTCAGGGGACCAACCAGTACTGGCCTGAATAACTGCAGGGAGGTTTGAAGAGGCCTGTACCCTGAACTTCAACTAGTATTTTCATAGAAGCCTAAGGGAAGTAGGCATTGAATTTAAATAGGAGCTGGGTGCCTCGCTGTCTTTATAATCCCCTTACACCCTCGTGGTTTGGAACTCCATCACACATAGACAATACCCGGAAAACTGGTATCCAGTGTGTCCCATTCCTGGCTCGCAGTCTGCTGTGTGACTTGGGGTGAGTAATTTAATCTCTCTGTGCCTCCATTTCCCCATCTCCACAATGGGGATAATGACACTTTCTTTGCTTAAAAAGTGCATCAAAGACTTCAGTTAATGAGTTAGCTTCAGTGTTTTGTCCTCAGTTTAGGAAGGTTTCTGAGGAGAGGCAGGGTATGGGTTTATCTGCTTCAGTAGCAGAGCTTAAGAAACCAGCTTCACAATTGTCCAGGTTTAGAGACACGGGCGTATACAAAGAGACTTCCAAAGGGGCTGAGAATAATGGCATTAATGCTTCTATGGAATCAGTGTGATGCACAAGTACACGCATAAGGAGAAGAGGGGGTTGAGGATGATATCTGGAGTCTGAGATTAATTGTATTAGAAAGAGATGTCCTGAGCATTTTACCTTTCAAAAAACAAATCGTGTGCTGCATGGCTTTGTAATTCCTTCTCATCTCCCCCTTTAGTTGCTCAGAAATATATGGGGCATTTGGACAAATGATTGTCATCTTGCATTGCCTCTCTTACCACCTTGTTTCTAACACCTCCCTCAAGCTGACACACTGATTGCTTTTGGAAAAAGAATTAGGTGCCACCTCTGTGAATACTCTTGGTGTCTCACAGGATTCATTGGTGCTCCGTGCTTTTTCTCTATTGACTGCATCATTTCTCTTGAGATCCTGACAAAGGTACATTCTTCACTTAGGCTTGTCCTAATTACTTAGAAGAAAACAAAGCATCTCATGCAAACCTGCTCTCCAAAAATGCCTATTGTATATTATGTCCCCGTTGATAGAATACAAGGCTGGTGATCTGAGATTTTGCCTTTTATCTAGTTACTGTCTGTGCTGTGATTAAATTCTACCTGATGCTATTGATGATCTACTGATTAACTATGTTAATGGGATAGCTCATTTTTAGACCACACCAAGGAGCAAGCAAGTGGAATAGCCAATATAAAGCAGAACTTTTTGTGCCAAGCTACTCTGTGAATGCATTTGTAACTTTTAATAGCATCCTGGTCTTTCACAAAAGACCAAAACCAAGGGTATAATACAATAATGAGAGGGAGTGATCACTTCAGATGACTAGCATTCTTAACTAGGCCCTACACAAACCCTCTAGAGCAGCATTCTTAATGCCTGGGAATAAAGGTGGAGGCTGATAATCAAGACTCTTAATGGGTTTGCATGGCAACCAACAGTCTCCATTTGCAGGCTGTTTAGAGGTCAATGTGAAAAGAGTTAGCAGTCTCATTTCTACATCAAGTGCATAGGCTCGTTGACTGTTCCAGAGATGTGTAGGATTTAGCTATCCTAGTGCTTCTAGAGTTGTTCTTTAACTGTGCTGTGGGGTGGAATCTACAATCTGTCCTTTTAACTAAATAAAGACAGTGTGGGAATTAGGGAAATGAGAGTGTTTCTTTAGTGTGAAATTGTAAAAGGAAACTGTAAATAAGCAACCACTCTCACAATTAACCTCTTTCACAAAGCTCAAAAAAATGTATCTAAAGACACATTTCACCTTTTTGGTTGACTGGTTTTGGTTGTTCATAATGTCATTTGTCTGCTCACCTCACAAATAGTGTTTGTTTTTTTTGAAGTGGCCACTAGGCTACCAGGTATGTTGGTGCTTGCAGCATTATTCACGCCATGAATCCTGTGATTCAGAATGTCTAAGCCAGCAGCACCAATAACAACCAAAAACTCTTGTCACTTCTCAGTTGAATGCCAACAACTGGAAACGAACAGCTTCATTTCTGCAGAGCTTCCAGCAGGGTTAAATCAATACATGCTGAGTTTCTAATGTGCTGGGAGGTGCTCTCCACTGGCTCCGCCCCATGCCCCCTCCTATTCTGCCCCTTCCTTGAGAGTGCTTGAACCTTGCTCCTCCCCTTCTTTCCCGAAGATGACCTGTGGCATGTAGGAAAAGCTGATTGCAGTGGAAGAGAGAGGGAGCTGTTGTTTTGGAGCTGCCAGTGGGCAGGAGATGCTGGTGGGGAGGAGGAGGAGCTTGATGGGCTGCTGGTGGGTGGTAAGCACCCACCATATTTTTTTCTGTAGCTGTTCCAGCTGTGGTGCACCCACTGAGAGTTGTTGCCTATGTTTAAATTTCTATGCCATGCCAAAGGAAGGCAAATCCACTTCCTTGCCGTCCTAGAAGAATGTCCAGCTTAAATGTGACACTCTCTTGCCAAAGTCAGGCTTGCCTAACATGGTGAATTTCAACCTTTGGTCCGTGAACACCTGGGGATCTGCAGATTAAGATTTTTCAAAGGAGTCTGCACCTCCCTTTGACATGTTTAGGAGTGCACAAATGAGAGAAGGTTTATAACCGGGGGTCTAATGCAGGCTTTTAGGAAAGGTTAAAGCATCATTCTAGCTTCCTGACTGCTGCACAAGCTGAGTAGTAGCAAAGAGATCAACTAATGTGCAGGATATAGAGCAGAATCTTGAATATTTTATAGTTTTGACCTTTTCCTCCAAAGGAGGGAGTCTTCTTTAAATAGGTAGGTAACTGAGGGGCACATGTAGTGGAGTGTATATTCTTGGATAAAATCAGAGCCTGTGTAAAATATTCTTTCTAGGTTAGAGAGTTACCTTGTATTTTGTTGCAAAATACGTAGTGCTGAGTGGAATGTGACCACAAATAAAATCTCACTATTACGATACCTGAAAATTGCTATACACTAAGCTTTAACTTCATCGTTCAGTCTCTTGTGTAAGCATCACGGGGTAAAGCACTGGTCTACTTGGAAAGCAAAGATCAGTTGCATACTTCAAGTTGTTTGCATCCCTTTGCATGTTTAAAATATCGCTGTTTAGCATAGCCTTCAAGAGATGCTGTTCTTTTTATCGCGGGAGGACACAGCAAAGCTGGTAAGACTAATATTTGAAAAACAAATTATTTGAAGTTGATCATCTTTTCTGAAATAGGAGCATGTTACCTTGGTCTGAGGTAGTCTGCCCTTTCTAATGTGTGTTGAAATGGTTCAAAAAGTGGAAGATACTTTGAGTTATTTACTTTGGAGTTCGGGAGTAAACTGGTTGGCCTACTGAATTCTTGGAAGAGAAATATCACAGAAAACAGGGTCCCATCACTTTCTGTAACGATGCTTGCTTATGAGAGACCCTGTGTCTCACCTATCCAATTGAACTCTTCATGTCTTGTCAAAATGTTGGGGGAGAGAGACAGAGTAATGGTGACTTCAGTTTAACCTCTGGCTAGGTCCTGTTATGTAGTTCATTCCATTCTTGTTTTCTGTCAAGTAGTACAGAAAAATAGACATCCTAATTTTATTATAGCTCTTAGAATTGCAAATCAAAAATATGCCTGACAGCATCACTGGCATCGCAAATGACACAGTACAGTCAGTGGAGCAGATGACGAAGATATTTACAGCAATTAAAACAAAATGTACAAAAATCCAAGGACTGAGGCAGTGAACATAATTCAGAAGCATTCAAATGTTTGCTTGTCTGGGGCCGAGCCATGAAGCTGTGTGGTGGACTGGAAGTGTTCATAGAAAGCATGATGAACGTGACCTTTGGGCCAGTCATACACATACATTCTGCCTGACTAGTCAGTATGTCCGCATCTGGGATGGCTCGTCCTCGTAGCCGGAAGAGGAATGTTCTGTGAAGGAAATACAGTAAAACTCCAATTGTCTGGCATCCAGTGGTCCGGCACTCCTGATAGTCCGGCACCAACTGGAACCTGGAAGTGCTCCGACCAGCTGGACAATTGGAGCTGCTGTGAGCCCCATGGGCGCTCACGGCTGGGAAAGGGGAGGGGAAGGGAATTATACCCTTGTGACGGGTCGGCCGGAACCCGCACTGTGACCGGCCAGGGTGTGTGTGCGGGGAATGGCACGGCGAGGGGCGAACCCTCTGCCGTTTTGCAGGAAGGCGGGGGAAGCCCCGTGCCACTGCCAAGAGTTTCCAGGAGGGGAGCGGGCTGCCCACCCCCCAGACTGCAGTACTGTAGTTATCGCCGAGTAGGGAGGTGAGGGGTGGAGCTGTGGGACCAACCCGGCAGCACCCTAGCTGCTCTGCAGGTTCCTCAAGTCTGCCGCTCGTCAGTTTCAGCAGCAGCAGCAGCGGACTTGGGGAAGCAGTGTGGAGCAGAGCAGCTGGGTTGCTCCTGCAGTGACGCCCCTCACCCCCCTGCTTGGCAATAAGTACTGCAGTCTGGGGGGTGGGCAGCCTGCTCCCCTCCCGGAAACTTTTGGCAGTGGTGCGGGGCTTCCCCCGCCTTCCTGCAAAACGGCAGAGGGTTCGCCCGTCGCCGTGCCGTTCCCCGGACGCAGTGTGGGTCCCGGCAGACCTGTCTCAGTCCCCCGCTGGAGGGGATGCTCCCTCCCTGTCACAGCCCCCTGCTCTAGATACTCTGGCATATCCGATAATCTGGCACCACCTAGGTCCCAAAGGTTCCGGATTATTGGAAGTCTACTGTAACTTGCCTATGGAAGAGAATGCAGAAGTATCAGAGATGAGATGGTAGCTCAGAATGGAGCAGTGCTAGTGGATCTCCAATATCTCAGTTTAAGGCTGCTTATACCAAAGGTCTCCCAGAATGCACTTAGTTAACAGCAGTATGCTGCTTGTATTGTTAATATTTTATTTGCTAACCAGACATGCTGCTGTTTCTTCCAAGAAACATTTTTCTAAGTAGGTTAATTGAAAGAAGATGTCTCTTCTCTTCTGTATCTCCCCTCCGCCCTGTTACCCTCTTAAGAGGTTCAGAGAGGTTGAGGGGTTATTGAAATGTTAATTAAAATTGTGAAGCAGATATGCATGATGCATGCCTGCTACAACTCAAACCATTTGTGTTTTCTCTTGAAGGTCATGGAGGCAGAACAGACGAAAACGAGAAGTGAGCTGGTGCACAAGGAAACGGCAGCCAAATACAATGCTGCAATGGGCCGGATGAAGCAGCTGGAGAAGAAACTGAAAAGGGCCATCAATAAATCCAAGTATGTGTGGTAGCTGGTGGTGCGTTTACTTGCTAAGCTTATTTGCACAGGTTGCTTCCCACACCTGGCTTAAAGGGTTCCCTCTGTGCTGAACTTGCCAGCAGACTGTATAGATATTGTAACTGGTGTCAGACTTGCAGCCCAGCCCACGTGGTCACAGAACTTCACTCTGGCTAGGAAAGGAGCAAGGCTGACAAACACTTGAGAGGTGAGACTCCCTCTGAGCTGCATATTGCATGTCAGATTTGCTTGCTGTCTAGTGCCACCTTGACAAGTCACGTGAAAGCTATTGTAGAAAAGTGCACACATCAGAAGGCATAGCTAAGAAGCACATGTGGTCAGATGTGTCTTCCTTTGATGTGTGGTTCTCTTCTGCTGCACAGAAGTCTGTGCAAATGTGGTTGTCATCTAGAAAAGCTGCCTTTTAAACTACTTGCTCAACATTAGATGGAAATTGCCTAAATATTTCTCACTAATTTTTAATTTTAATTTTCTAGCTTCTGCTGCTTGGCTAAACAGCAATCATGTATCTAGTGTTCAATCCCTTCTACATTCCTATGCCAGTGTTCAGAGGAGTTCCAAGGCTTAACACTGCAAAGCTTTTCAGAACATCAAACTATTCATTGTCATGTGAGCTTCATAATGTAAAACACACACCAGTTCTTATGGGCAATAGGAGTCCATTGTCCAGTCTCTTCCCATGAGCTCAGGGAGAGGGGAATGTAAAAAACAAACTCCCCCAGGCAAAAGGTGCTCACATTCTTTATCTGAAAAACAGCAACCATTTTTCCCCTGCACCTTGGGGATGCTGGAGCTGACTTCATCACTCCTTGAAGTTGGGATGTTAAAAGGGTTTTTTTGGTGAATTTGTAACCACTGGAATTTTCAGCAGTCACATGTTTACACTTGGGAGGATGGGGGGACAAGGCTGCTCTATGGTAGCTGGTGCATGTGGGGAGCCAGTTTTGCCTAACGGTGCTACTGCCAGCTCCCTGTGAGCACCAGTTCCCGCCTGCTTTCTTCTGTGCATCCCTCCCCGCCATCATGCGGGGTGGGGGAGGTCTTCATTCAGCGGTACACAATCATATCCCTATTTCTAAGTGCTCAGATACCATGGCAGTGGTAAACACCAGGGGAAAAGACTTATCTAAAACCGTGGTGTCCAACCCACTAGCCACATGTGGATATTTGGCTGGTTGTGTGTGGCTAGTACCCTATAGCAGTATCCACTGTAGTAGACACCGTGGCCCTAAAATAGTACAAAGGACTGATTCTACACACTAATAGATGGTGAGATGCCCCACAGAATGAGACCAGGAACTGTGGGTAGTCCCATGCAGAAGGGGGAGCACTGTGACTTGACTGGCTTGCATTGTTTAGCCTAATATTAGAGTGAAACCCAGGGCCTTGTGTAAGAGTCACTTTGAACCAGGGTTGGGTATAGATCTTATGTGGCTGAATTTCAGAGTAGGTTAATCTCCTCTTGTAAGGCCTAAACTATATGAGGAGGTTACATGGAAAGAGGATAATGAATTCTTAATGGTTGAACCCAGATTGTCAATCGCTGCTTTCAGTGGCAGGCAGTTATTAGTGACTAGTCTTCAGTGGGCCCACCAGTGGAGTAATGACCTGAGGGTGTAGAGTCATAGTGCAGGCCTAGATGGTTTTGGTCATACAGTAAACACATTACAATAATGGAGTGAGGGTGCTTGAATTCACAAATAGCAATAGTACACAGAGGGCTGCGGGGGACCCAACGAGCGTGTGATGCATCTAAACAAAGAATCTGTGACAAATCTAGAATTTGACTGTTGTGTACAGCTTAGGTTTTTAGATGAACTTGAGTTATGAACCAGGGTTAACCACATCTATGTGTCTGGTATTTGAAAGCCAGATTCTGGCACCCTTACAGTCAGTAACGCATTGCTCCTCAAACTTTGATGCGACTGTTTGCAGAGTGAGGTGCTATTCAGTAGTAGTTGCTAGCTCAACTTGCAAGATGGAAATATTAGGTAGTGGTTGAAGTCTTGATTGCGTGTAAAGACTTGTCTGACTATTCTTGCCTGTCCCTGATAGGGATATCTTCTGAAATGTGTGCTTGGAAGTTCTGGCCTGTGTAGCATCAGATTCAGACTCTCTTTAAAGCTTTGGACTAGAACTTGCCTCTAAACTGCCTTTTGTATATTTGAGATCTGATGAAGCTATAAATAAAGCAGGAAATGACTTGAGTGTAGCTTCTTTCTGTTTTGGCACTGAGCAAGGATTAAACCTTGGAATGTCGTGCAACTGGAGAGAAAAATGTGCAGCTGTTCTGAATCTTTCCTGCTGTCTAACATTCACAGGCATTTTACTTATAAATTCCCTGCCACTGTGGTGGTGGTGGTGGGGGGGGAAGTGTGTGTGTGTGTGTGGGGGGGGGGGAGAAGGAGGGAAAAGCTGCACACTTTTCAGAGACGTAAGACACTGATTTTGCAAGGTTTGTAGGCATGTTTTACCTTGAAAGTACACTGTTACCACGGGACTACGCATGTCCAAAGTTGGGCAGATTCTTATGTGCTTGGCAGAACCGAAGTCTAAAAGACTTGTATTGTTAGCTCAAGTCAATTATTATAATGTATTAAGACAATCTGTATTGTTCAAGAGTACAAGTTTTAGAACTAGGGTCTTGTTAAAAAAAAAAATTCAGTGTGCAAACAGGCAACCCTAGAGGATTAAATTGCTGACATAGACATAACTGCTTTAATGCTTGAGGTCAGAACCTCTCTCCTACTCCAATCGCCTGGTGTTAACCTGCCCATTGTAACACATTATTCTTTGTTTTTCCACAGGCCTTATTTTGAACTAAAGGCAAAATACTATGTACAGCTAGAGGTATGTATCTAATGCAGATGTAGTAATGACTGCTTGCAGTAAAAATGTTAAAATACCATGCAGTGTGCTGCTATCATCACACTGCCTTTCTGTATGAAGTGCATTCCATTCCCAACCCATTACGTTGAGGAAGCCTGTTTTTAAAAAGAAAAGGCCCAAAAAGATGGTTTCCACTTGTGAAGGAGGGCCCCAAAACCCTGTTAGAGCCCTGCTGCTTATTGCTAGACTGGAGCAAATAGCTTGACCAGTTTTGCCTCTTTCTGCAGAATCTGAAGTGTGTGAATTTCATTTACTGTCTGGCTTACAGTTCAAGGTGTCTGTAAGTGTTTAAAGTTGCACAATATTGTTTCTTCTCTGTGATTGGATGACAGTTCTTACAATCAAGTTTCCAGTAGAAATATTGCAGAAAGCCAAATCAGGAAGCTGACTGTGCTCAAGATAGGAGCTTAAAATGTGTGCTAGGAGAATGAGCTACGGCAGGTGCAAACACATACCCAGTGAATTGGTTGGAAAGAGCAGAATATTCACAGAAAAGGGTAGGCAGTATTCACTCATCTCTCCCTGTTCTGCAGGAAGTGTTCTGAAAGCCGTGATCTGTAGATAGAGCAGCAGTTCATTTCTGCTGGTGATAGTAATGAGGCCAGAGGTGTGTCATGTACATGCATGGAGGATTAATGGAGATTGCCTATCTCCTAGAACTGGAAGGGACCTTGAAAGGTCATCAAGTCCAGTCCCCTGCCTACACAGCAGGACCAAGTACCACTCCTGATGAATTTGTGCCCCAGATCCCTAAATGGCCTCCACAAGGATTGAACTCACAACCGTAGGCTTGGCAGGCCAATGCTCAAACCACTCAGCTATCCCTCCCCCCTAATGGTGGAGGGATTGCTGAGTAGAAGAGAACAGCTATATTAGCAGCGCTTCTATCTGGCGCAGCTATCAGCTATGCAGGCAGCAATCGGTAAATGAATCACTGGATCCTACATGCTTCTTAAACCAACTGAGTCTGGTAGAGTCTTGTCTTTGTGTTTTAGCTGTGGTACCTTTGAGGTGCAGACTCAGGCCTCCTCTGGGGCCCTTCCTTGGGATATAAACAGCCATCCAGCTCCTCTAAGTTCTGAAATAAGCCCCTGAGCTCTCAAGGGTGTCACCCTTTCTCCCCTTGTCACTTACACAAGCTCACCCAGAACTCTGTCTAGGCAGTGAGCCCTCTGCACCCTAATTTAACCTCTTTTGGGACAAGGTGTGAGGCAAGCCAGGGACATAGACTCAGCAAAGGGATATTTTTAACCACAGAGACTTTACTTTTGAAGTACTTGAGCGCACTTCCTCCCCTAGTCTGAGCTCACCCTTCCTGTAAGCCGGTAGTTTGTTAGCAGTTCAGGTCTTCCTCCGGTCTTCCCTCTCAGGCACACCATCCTTGTGTGTAGCAATGGTTGGCCCCTCCTTGCACAGAGCAAACTCCTGCTCAGCAGAAGGATGTGAATGACTAGTCGACTGTCGATAAACAAATGCTTATTGGATAGTCGAGTCGACTGGTCAGTTCCCTCCCCCCTTGCTGCCTCTGTCAGATAGAAGGGATACTTCAAAGCGGCAGCGCTGCATAGAGCCCGTATCCGCGTTCCGTGCAGCACTGACGCTTTGAAACACTGCGGTGGCGTTTCAAAGGGGCAGCGCCGCATAGCTGAGCCCGGGATCAGCTGTGCGGTGCTGCCCCCTTTGAAATGCCGCCGCAGTGTTTGCGTGGAGCCCAGGGTCAGCTGAGGAGCACCCAGCTGATCCCGGGTACCTCAAATGCTTCAGGGAGCCCTGACCAGACCTGTGCATAGCATTTCAAAGCGGCAGTGCGGCATGTAGCCCGGGGACAGTGGGGGAGTTTGAGTCCCCTGCTGACTCCAGGCTCCAAGAGGACGCTTTCGCTTCGAAATGCACAAGAGCCCCTGCTTGGGGACTCTTGTACAATTCTAAGCTGGCACCCGTGTGCAGACAGGAGTCAGCGGGACTTCCCGGTGGCCCCAGGCTGCATGTGGAGTTCCGTATTCCTCCTTTGACGTGTACATCGACTAGTAAATTACTCTGTTTAACATCCTTAGCTGAGCAACACCTCTGTCCCTGTGCTGTGCGCTCAAATGGCGACACTGCGCCCTCCTCAGTCGCCACTGTCCTACCTTGCAAGCCCCTGTGCAGAGACCGTTGTTCCATGGAACGGGGCCAGTGGTTGACTGCAAATTTGGTGGCCCCAGATGGCTCTCTTGATAGTCCTTCAGCACAGTGTCAAGTACCTTTCTCAGGCAAGGCATATTGTATTCACAGCAGGCACATGGAGAAGTGAGAGAAAATCAGAAATGCTCTTGGAGGAAGGTTGCTACAAACGTAACTTGACTTTCATTCTGAGCATTTGGAATGATCAAGTCATTCTCCAGTTTGGCTCTTGGACGAGCCAGTGGCTCCCTAAAACATAGGCACAACACACTCTCTCCGTCTGCAGACGATCACACGCTTCTCTACAGAGCCCTCTAGCCTGTGAGCAGGACCCCCTGAAAAGTCAAGTGACAGCTTGTAATTTTTACCCAGATGTTGATATGCCACAGGGCAGCTGTGGAAAATGCAGTACAGTAGGCTTCCCTTAGGCATGTCGAGTCTTCTGTTCAACACAGTACAAAGAGGAATTAATAAATGGAAACTGTCATAACCCATCCTGTCAAAGCTGTATTTCATATTTTCTCTTTGTGGTACTCCTCATACCAATCTTCTCTCCTAGCTGTGGAGTGAGGGGTGTGTGCGGGGCGGGAAGGGGCAATTAAAGCTACATATTATAATATACAAGGCTTTGAAGCTTGCTGCAATCTGGATCTTGAAATCAGTGTGCAGTTCTGGTAATCGGGATGTGATGTTAATTTTCTTTGTCTGAAAAACTTGCTGCATCTCTTTATTGCCAAACAAGCAATTCAGCCGTTCCTATTCCCTTTCCCTGTAGGGGGAGAGGGAAGGACTGTTAGCATCTCTCTAGCTGGTGAGGTAAATGCTGAGGGTCTGCTCAGGCTCTTTCCAGTGTGTGGCAGTAATGTCCCAAATGGCTCGAGGGCCCACTCTAGATGATCAGAACCTCCAGAACTATACCAAGTATTTTTCTGTTTGTGTCCATTCCCTTCAATAAATGGTCAGAATAAACATGGCCTATTATTAAGCACTTTCATTAGCTCCTCATCTTAACTGAAAGCACCCTGCCTTGAGCTACTAGAGCCTTATGCGCCATTCCTGGCTAAGTGACACACGCAGAATCCTTTCCAGTGCAGTCAAACCGGAACATCCTAATGGTTTTCCCTCCTGCCTCTTATCTCCTCTCACTTTCACTGGTGGGATGTGTAATCAGGGTTCTTTTCAACTAAAACCTGTGTGGCTGGGTGCTGGCATGTCTCTGACTACTCCTGGTGGGAGGAAGGATGTGGCTCTGCATGCTGCCCCTCCCCTCCTGGTGGATGGTATTTTAGGGGCAGTGTTTGCGGGCTTGGACAGTGTATGGAGACCTGCTGCCCCCCAAGAGGTGTGCAGAGGCATGCTAGCAGCCAGCTGCTTCCAGTGGTGTGAGGCCAGGGCATGCAGGCTGAGCTCTGCTGGCACCGCTAGCTGGGAGCTGCCAGAGCCTGCACCATGTGCACCCCAACTACTTGTTAGGACACTCCTTCCCCCTCCCCTCCGTACCCAAGGCCTTCCCAGAGCCCACACCCCTTAACCCCTTCTGCACGCCAATCTCTTGACCCAGCCTGGAGCTGCCTCCTTCACCAAAGCAATTTTAAATATAATTTAACATGAAATATGACAGGGAATGGTCATTATGTTCTGTTTTGGTGACAACAGAATGTACAGTCCTACTGTATTGTTAGAGTAACCAAGGGGGAAAAATGTAAATAGACATAGCTTATGCCATCAACAGTTTCATTTATTTAAGTCAGAATTAGGTTGTCATCAGCTGCATACCTGCCTATTTGAACAGTAGTTTTGCATGTGATGTGGCTATCCGTATATTTGCCCCCCCCCCCCCAAAAAGGCTTTTTCTGTGAAAGCTTGCCAACCCCTGCACTCACACAGTACTTCACTCTGATATACCACTTTTCATGGGTAGAGCCCAAAGCACTTTACAAAGGATCCCAATTGTGTCCATTTTACAGATGAGAAACTGAGGCATAGAGTAGCGACATGAATTGTCCGAGGTCACCCAGTAGGCCCGTGACAGAGCCAGGAGTAGAAGTTACCAGTGTCTCAGTACAGTGCTCTTATCAAGTAGGCAACATTGCCTGTTTAGTTGTGGAAATGAAGCCCCTCTTTCCCCTCCTTACGTAATGAGAATGTTTGTTTGAAATCCGCAATCTTCTAAAGAAACCCCATCTGCCTTCCCCATTAGCAATTTAAGAAGACTGTGGATGACCTGCAGGCAAAGCTGGCCCTAGCAAAGGGAGAGTACAAAACGGCCTTGAAAAACCTTGAGATGATCTCAGATGAGATCCACGAGAAAAGACGGTCCGCTGCTATGGGGCCCCGGGGCTGTGGCGTAGGTGCGGAAGGCAGTAACACTTCAGTGGAAGATCTTTCAACATGTAAACTAGAGTCAGACACCATCTCCAGTAAGTATAAAGTTGTGTGTTCAGAAATTTCCATGAGCAAGTGTACGCGGTGGTGGGGAGTTGAAATGAAGGACCTTGTTTGTAATTTACATATTGTGATCTGAGAGATACTTTACAACTTCATTTACCTCCGTTGCACCTTCAGTTAACCCCACAGTAAACCATGCACTTGAGAATCCTGTTCTCAGGGGAAAAATAATTGCTTCTGGCATCACAGTGTTGCAGGCAAGAAACAGAATCAATACACATCAAAGCTTGTAAATAAATGCACGCAACTGACATCATTTATGCAACAACTCTTAAGGCCTGGTCTACACACAGTTTTGTGTACCAGTATAACTATTTCTGTTGGTGCCATGATTTATTTGCGCTGAAATATACCAGTATAGCCCCTACTATTGTTGCCGTTATGCCAGTATGTTGGTATAGCTGCATCCATACTGGGGATCGTTGTACAGCTATGACGATATTGGTGCATTGATATAGTAAGGTGGTACGGTTCTTGTCTTTTTAGGCCCTGCTTACATACAAGCTGCTTTGCATGGTTGAGAAATTGGTCGACATGCTGTCATGTAAATATCGCAGCCATGCTTAGTATTTTGAATAAAGGCAACAAAGGAAAAGGCAAATATTAGCTCATTGTGCTGCCTGTCACAACTGGAGATCCATCTTCCTTGAGAGATGGACAGACAGCAGTACAATTGTGCCACAGGTCCAAATAGTCACTGTCTAATAGAGAGCAGAGATGATTGTGAGCTGCCAAGATTGGAATATTCCTCAAGTTCTGAGGAGCCTTGGATCTGGGATTCTGAATCAAGCCCCCTTCAACTAGGAAGAGGGAATTGCTAAAGAGGAGAGACTAAAATAGCTTGAGACCCAGAGGATTCCTTTTCTGTCACCAGCAGTTACATTTTTGTTTCCAAAAACAATCTTTTCTGTGAATCTAATCCCACAGCTTCCTTCTCAGTCTTGGCTCGTCTGCAGGAAAGAACCCTGCAAAGTGCTGATGATCATAGGAGTCGTTCATAACAACAGAACCCACTCCTCTCTGCAGCCTAGTGCACTGCGCTCAGGAGTGCTAATAAGCCAGCCACTGGGACTCTTTGGCTTCTTGGAATTTTCAGGCAGGTTCCCCAAAAACATTACTGGCCTTTTTCTTTAGTTACTGTCTTCCCCGTATAGAAATACAATACAAGCTGATACATGCCATCTCACCCACCACCTTGGACACGATTAGATTTTGCTTTCTTCAGTATTTTTTTTTCCTTAGTTGATGCTTGTGTCTTATCCCCAGAATGCACACTCCTGGTGGCAAGGGAGCTGAAGCAGCCAGTAATGTGCACGCAGTGTTCAATTTGTTGAGCTTCCCTTGCCTGCACTTCCCGAGCTCATACACGCTAGGACAACTACTCCACAACTTACTCTGTGTTGATACGCATACTAGGTCTGGTTCTGATCTCACATCAATCTTACTGCTATAGCAGGGTGAATACATATTGATTATTAAAAAATTTAGAAGTCTGACTTTTTAAAAATTGTTTCAAATGTAAAATACTTAAAAAAAAAAAAACCCTAACAACCTGTATTAAAACCTATACTAATGTGTTTAAATTATTTTAACTAAATATAAAAAAATAACACAGTAGCTTGCTGCCAAGTTTTAAAAGGCAAACAACTGGACTAGTGGAAGCGACTGGCTAAGTACGTGGGACTAGAGTTTGTTGAAGTTCTAAATCAGCTTTTGACAGGAGTACGGTTAGTTTGGTCTGCAGTTGCAGAGTATTTTCTTCATTTCTGTTTATTCAACTAGTTCAGTTCAATGAGGAGTTCAGAAATCAGTTGGGAGTTCAAAAGGCAGGAAGGTTTGTTACTCTTTGCCAATCTGTGAATGAAAAAGTAGGTGTGAAAGTTTAATTTATTGCTTATTAGAATGGGTAATGCCTTTCTACCCAGAACTGTTTGTTTGTTTGAATACTGAACAAAGTTCTTTTTGCAGGGCTTCAGTGAAACTTGTAAGCATCCTACACTGATTTTTTTGTTTGTTTGTTTGTTGGCACCAGCAGATATTAATTTTCTTACATGGTATAAGCCGGTCTTTGAGACTAAATATAAACCGAAATTTTCTTTAGCCATATTTGTCCTAGACTCGCAGATTACAGTGCTACTTAAAAGTAGATAACTTCTGCAAATAGGAACTACTCTGTGTAACCCACTGTTGCTCTTCTTATACAAAATGATCAGGGTCTGTCCCATGTGTATTGATAAAATGTTGGAAGGACCAGCTACATACCAGTTTTATGTCTGGAGGAGCTGGAACTTTGCTGTGTAATCTTGGATTTGGTATTTTAAAAAATTCCAGAATAAGAGAGATCAGGATCTAGCTGCTGTGCATGTCCATCTTTTTATCTGCTGACACATTCTTAGGTCAGTTCTGTTGCACATAGTACATGGAGGCTGAAGATCCTTGAAACAAAAAAGTTGATAAGTGTTTTTATGTTCATAAATTAACAAGTAGGAGCCCGAGGTTTGAGACATGCAACCTTGAGGTTTTTTCTTTGAATGTTTTACTTTTTAACACTCTTGCTGTGTTCTATTTTTTTTTTTTTAACTGGACTCTTGAGTGTGCCTTGCTTTCAATAGAAAGAAATTTAAGGAATTGTAACAGAAGATAACGTCTATCGTCATCACTTCACTGTTGAATGTGGTTCTGTCAAAGGCATTAGTCCTGCAAAAGCTTATGTATGTGAGTTACCCTTTTAAGTGCAATGGGACTACTTGTGTGCATAAGCTTTTGGCAATGTAGGCCCCAAACCTGCAGTGACCAAAGACTGGAAACTTTAGCTTTAACAATATCTACTAGACTTAGAATGTGCATAATGGAATATCTCTTACCAATTAATTTCCCCACCATTGCATAACGTATTCTCAGTATGGAGTCTGTGGCTTATTCCACCCCACGCTCTGGAAATGGTTGTGTTACTACAGATAAATATTGACCATCCCCGTAAGGCATCCTACTGTGAGTAAAGCACACTTACTGCAGAGTGTCACCATCCCAAACTGCTTCCTATGTCTTACAACCGACTACCATGTGGATAGCACAGACAGAAACAAGCCTATTTTAAAACAATGGTTGTTGGTGGTGATACAGTATTGGATGGTACACCACCTTAGCCTGTTTCTGCCAAAAGCTTCTCAAGAAACAGGAATCTCTTCTCCTCTTCCAAGGCCTGCTAATGAGATGCAATGTTAGAATGCAATGAAGTAGTTAAAACGCTACATGTGAATGCATTTCTTAAGATAGCAACGCACATGCTGCTGATGGCAACCACAGCAGTTGACGTTGCGTGTAAAAGTTGCTTGGTGGAAATGGGTATGTTAATCAGAATTCTTAAACGTTACAGTGGCTTCTGAAGTGTTTGAGGATGACAACTGCAGCAGCCTTGTGTCTGAAGAAGATTCTGAGACCCAGTCAGTGTCCAGTTTCAGTTCTGGTCCTACAAGTCCCTATGAGATGCCCACTCCGTTTCCTACAGCAACACGACCTGGCAGCCTGGATCTGTCCAGTCCTGTCTCGCTCTCTGAATTTGGGATGATGTTTCCTGTACTAGGTCCTCGAAGTGAATGCAGTGGGGCATCCTCTCCTGAATGTGAAGTTGAAAGAGGTAATTCATCATGCAGGTTTGTAAAGGAGCAGAACCACCACCAGCATAGCTCTTCTAGGGATGCTGTGCTGACGGGGTTCATGTACATTTGCTCTCGGGCAGCTGTGGGGGGGGGAGGGCTGTGCCAGAGCCGCCTTCATCCCACGGTATTCCTGCCCTTTAAAATACTTATTCCCTAAAATGAGAGGTTGCCCAGTTTCACTCCTGCCTAACCCCATGCCCTATACAGCAGTGATGTTACGTCAGTTGCTGCCTTCCTGTATTTGGATACTGGTATTACTTTATTTGAAGGATAAGCAGAGTTTCTTTTGAGGTGGTGGTGGAGGGAGGGGAGATGTTCTGCTTGGGGAAAATCCTGATGTCCAGTTCTGCTCAAACTGGGTGCCAAAGGATAAATTTTTCAGGCGGTGGTTCTGTAAGTTGTTGCTGAGAAAACTAGCTTAGAGGATTAATAACACTCCTGCTGAAGTAACTCTTTGCATTTAGTGATGCAGTGGACAAGACAAAGCTCATCTTGGAAGGCCACCCTCCCTTATTTTAGTGTTACTCCTTGTCTTAGGTGGTTAAACACTTGAGAGGGAAGTGGTATGAGTGCCCACTTGACCTCAAATAGCATTCTATGACTTCAGGCTTAATATTTTAATTCCCTTTTTAGGGGATAGGGCAGAAGGGGCTGAGAACAAGATGAGCAACAAAGCAAACAAGAATAGGAGCAGCAGTGGCAACTCCGCCGAGGGTCTGGCTTTGGATAACCGAATGAAGCAGCTTTCGCTCCGGTGCATGAAAGTCAAAGAGGGGATCATTGCAGACAGAAAAGCTGTGCAAATTGGCTGAGTCCTCCTGCTGCTCTGTTCTGGTTAAGTGAAGCATAAATATTTATACATGAACTTCAAAATGTCTGAAGAACATTGTGCCAATAACTATTTAATATATGCCAAATCTTAAGCGTTTACTCTACAAATTTAAAACTGCACTAAAGACGTCTAATTGATGTTGAGGGCTGAAGTATTTTTTCAGTAAAATCTTTGTAGGACAGACAAGTTGTCAAAGTGTAAGCTGTGCTCACTGTATTTCACAGCATTTGTAAACTGCTTTGTAGCAGCCTGGCTGAAGCAATAACTAGTGTTGTTCCTGTATAAACACATGCCAGCGGGGGGGGGGGTCTGAAATCCAAGCCAAACCCTTGGCCTGAGCAGTTTGGCTTGTTTTGTAGAATGAGACACACTTTAGAGTGGCTCTCTGAAGTGTAATTGGCATATTCTCTGAACACCTGTGTGTGTACTATTCAGAAACAGTAGAAGTATTTTGTATACAAGGAAGCTGTTGCATGTGTAGGTTTAGAAGTCTTCGCTCGGCCTCCCGTGCTCATGGGGAAGCTAGTCATGACCTGAAGTACTGGCCTCAGAAGGTGGCAGAAATATGGTATTATTCTTCAATAGTTGTGTGTTCCTGCGGGCCCCCTTACTTTTCAAGGGGGGGTTGTAACTTTTGCAGGGTGAATCCAGTGACCAAAATGAGATCTAACTAATTTCTAAGAATTTAGTTTCATTTTTCAGCACTTTCAAAAATGTTACTGTAAAACAGAATGAATTAGTGTGCCAGAAAGTAGTTGTAGCCCTTGACCTACCGAATATTAAAGGCTTGTTCTTAAGGAGACGCATGAAGAAAAGTTGCTGCTAATGTGGATTGATGTGTTGTAACAAGTAAGGTTTTATAATTTCTTGAGACTTGCAATTTTAGTATCCCCTAGAGAAACTGTTCACTAAAAATAGAAAGGGAATGGGGGGCATGTTTTGGCAGCAACTCTTAGGCAGTAGTGGTGTCTAGTAGTTATTCTAATAAGTGGTAGCAAAAATCCTAGGATTTCTCAGTTTTGGTGGCTGAACATTTCTAAAAGTACCCTATTATATCTAAAGTATTCTGTTTGTTTTCTTTTTTTGTTATTAGATGGAAATTTATCATCCAAAGTATTTTCTATTCCATGTTTTGCAGTACTGGTGTATTTTGTCCCTGCCCCTTGGCTTGCGTGTGTGTGTGTAGTCTCAAAGTAAATGTAAAATTCTTTACGCTACAGTAAACATGTTGGTTTTCCACATTGTCTTGTACAGTATCAGTGTATCTGAACTAAATATTTCAGTAGCTATACTAAAAATGTAGTTCTGGAGTAAACCATAGTCAGAAATTTAAACTTCTTTTTTACAAGTGTGCACATGGTCTACATTTACTCAATGAAATCATCCTATCTTGTAATTCTAATGCCAAATGCACTAGCTGTTAGTGAAGTGTAAGACTTAATCAGACTTAATGTATTGGAGAATGCCCAAATCTGGTATAGTAAATTTTCAAACAGGACTTACAGCAACTAAGAATACTCGGCAGTATGTGGACAGGTATTGTCTTATTACAGCTTTGTAACTAGATTTACATTCCTGGCTCATTTGGTATTATGAATTTCGTATGACTGAAGATGAGCCACATTTCGATAGTGTTTTTTGCGGGGGGGGGGGGAGGGAAACATTTATGCATCAAAGAAAAGTGTTCTACATTGTCTAACTCGGTTTCATTTCACTATTAAAAGCTGTAACAAAAAAGGCAAAGTCATGGGGAAGGGAGCCCATTCAAATAATTAATTGTGCTTCATTGTGTGTAACAGCTTCTGATTATTTGAACAGTTTTAATTATTAATTTATTTGAACAAAGTTTTAACCCCTTTAGATTACTAGCATCTTCCAGCTTGACAAATACTGAAGTGTTTGTCTCCAGTTTATGAAGTAACAAATACTTTAGGAAATATGATTAGACTGTAATTGAAGTAAAATAAAAGTGTTTACTAAAACTGCATAACTTTCATGTTTTCACCTAACCGTAGCTAAGCCATTTGTCCATTCTGCCTCAAGTTAGGTAGACCAACCAAGCACTTAAGTGCGGAGTACACGTTGAACCTCTCTACACCGACGTGTTCAGTGCCAAAGCAGAGAATTTGCCAAACCACGGGAAGTCAAACATTTCCACTGCTTACTGGGCTCTTAGACTTTTAAGGGTAAATGAGAGCTGAACAACAGCACAGAACACTGAGCCAGGACTGGTGGCTGCAAACAAGCTTTATAAGGGACTGCTGGAAACTTGGCCACACCCATGATAGATTAACATCCGGTTAACTAAAATGATGCCAGACCATGGATGTTGGGTCAACTTGTATCTACTTTTTGCAAGCATGCCAGCTCCCAAATGCATGCCCTTATTTCCCTTTGCATCCAATCCGCCCTACTATTAAAAGGTAAGTTATTTAACAATCCAAAGCACCTGCACTCTAGGAAATGTTTGCTTATTACTCAGTGTATTACCTTTATGACCCCTCCAGGCAGTTTCCAGTAGGGTGAGACAGCATTAGCAGAAAGTATGTTGGGGTGTCACGTGGACCAAGAACCTAGCAGCTGGTGCACTGCAAACGTACAGCAGAAGGCAAACAGAGTAAATATGTGGAAGGGCCTCAGCTTCCAGCTACCTCACCATTTGGCAGCTAAGTTTCCAATTGAAGTGTGTGTGCATAGCTTGTTTTATCATGTTCAGACTGGCTTTGGCAAACACAGACATTGTAGTAGAAATGAAAATGCCCTTTCATAATAGCTCTCATTTTATTTCACTTTTTGTAAATGCCACTTGTGTACCAAATACATAATGACAAATGGATATGACTAGAACATTACCATAGAATACCAAAGGAGCAAGGTCTTGCCGGTTACCTTTCTCTACATTGGCTCAAAACATCCTTGGATTTAATACTGCACTAGCTGGCAGTGTGGTGGTGGAAGTATAAAAATAAGCCTTTGACATAAAAAGCATATGTGGTAACAAGTTAGCAACCTTAAAGTGAGATGCAGTGTAAACAGAGCTTTACCAAAAAGTAGAGAATGTATGGCTCATCAGCTACTATCATGCTTTTCATAATATGCACTGAAAATTGGTACTCAGTTTTAATCTTAAATTTTGTCAGGCTGTTCTAACATGTTTCTCAGACTTTTGTACATGGCATATTCACCTGCAGGTGCACAAGCCTCTGGTATTTCTGCTGTACAAAATATGCAAATACAATCTTGTCAGACTTTACATTAACAATGTTTGAAGTTAACATTCTGGCTGTGTCTAGGCTGGCAAGATTTTGTGCAAAAACTTGCCAGCTCTCTACACTGGCCGCTTGAATTTGCACAAGAACACTGATCTACTGTATGATTGTCAGTGTTCTTGCGCAAATACACTGATGCTCCCGCTTGGGAAAAAGCCCTCTTGCGCAAATGCTTTTGTGCAAGAGGGCCAGTGTAGACAAGTAAAAACTGTTTTGCGCAAAAAAGCCCCGATGGTGAAAAGGCTACGGGAGCTTTCTTGCGTAAAACTGCATCTAGATTGGTACGGATGCTTTTGCGCAAAAGCACTTTTTGCACAAAAGCATCCGTGCCAGTCTAGACGCTCTTTTCCGCAAATGCTTTTAACGGAAAAACTTCTGTTAAAAGCATTTGCAGAAAATCATGCTAGTCTAGACACAGCCGACATGTGTCGGAAGTAACACCCAAAAGAGCATCTCAGCTTTACTACATTTTAGGACCACGTGGATGCTGCTACTGCTCTCTCTAAAAGGCAGCTATATGGATTAAATCACATTTCAGAATGCTGATGGAGTAAACAAGAAGGATGATTAACCTAATGACTCTTAGACAGCCCAAGTCTGGGCCCTAACAAGGTAAAGCATGATATCCTCAGCAGCTCTAAGGTAGGGTTCACCAACACACTGTAGAGTCTACAGTGCATAAGTTGTAGGGGGGAAATGCAGGGCATGGCAAAAATCCTTTTGAAGGATCCTGAAGACTGTGCTCACTGTAAGAATCCTCTCTCCCACTGTAGGCAATTCAGTGAAGAGTTATTCTTTTACAGGCTCAATACACAATGTCTTTTTAAAGAAATGGAATTCTAGGGCAATTGGTTCACATCTGGTGACATATTCCTTATATACACTACCCCTTAACTAGCTGGTGATTGAAACTAGTTGCTACTACTAAGTGCAGATTGTTATGCGGATCTTTCTAGCATTGGCCACTTGCAGAAGACCTTTGGTCTGACCCAGTATGGTCATTCTTATGTTCAACTTTTTAGACAGCTGTCTATCCTTTTGTTAGTCTCCCACCTCTTATATAAAAGTTGAATAGAACACCCAAAAGATTCTCAACACCTACAAATATTTTTAATCAGAATTGTCATTGGTGGAGATTTAGTTGGGCAGTTTTGTTTCTTCCTGACTCTGCAACAGGGTTTTCCTGAAATCTCTCTAGGACAAGATTAAAATGTGACAGTGTTTGATTGCTTTATTATTAGTAGTTAGGTAATCTGCTTTCCTCTCTTTTAAAAAGATAGTCCTTAAATCAAGTATGGAGAATCTACAGGCTGGCTTGGATCCACTTCCAAGGAGCTGTTGAGTGCAAGCTGTCCCTAAGATAGGTCTGATTTTTTTTTAACTTTGACCTGGCTCCCAAGTGAACAAATAAGGTAGTGTGGAGTTTGTTTTTTTTTAAATCAGGGGCCATACATCAAAGAAAAGCTCCCCACCCATGCCTTCAGTGAAGTGTAAAAAAAAGCATTCCTGCCAGAATAAAGCTAAGACTAGCGTGCACAAAACCAGCATATGCCTCTATCCTGTCTGAAGTGTCATGACTGAAAATGTCTTGTGTACTAGGGTGTTCCATTTCCCAGATAAGTGATGTAAAGTGCTTTTAAATAGTAATCAAAACTGCAATATTTTAAGGTTTAAAATAAACTGACTTTTGTAGTTTCCATTAATGTTTGAGGCCAGATATACATAGACTGTAAATGCCTGCAGCATGGTAAGATTATGTACCCTTTGTATTCAAGAGGCACATCTTGCCTTTACAGCAGGGAGAGTTATAGCTGCATGGAGATGGAAGATTCTTCCTTTAAGCAATATTAAATTGTAATCCAGTGCATGGAACCCTGTTCAATTTCAAGTCAAATAACTGATATAAACACCATACAGCACGCTAGTTAAGAGAGCAGAAGGAAAAATTGATTCGCTGTAGAGTAGCAGCCAAAGAGGATGATGTAACAGCTTGATTTGGGCAAGTCAACTTGCTTAATTCCTGGTCAGTACATTTTCACAAATAGCCAGGTTGTGTTACACTTTCAAAGGAGATTTGTGAAGCCTTAGTTTTATCCCTTTAAAACTGTGTAAGGTGCAGCAGGTGGAACACCATACACAAGTTCTGACCTGTAAATAGAATAAGTGACTGGAGCTGGAGCTATAGTCCTTTGTACACTATGTATCAAGGGCTAATTTAGCTTTAGCTGAAATCTTATCTTAATGTAAGTTATGTAGGGTGTTTAAAACTAGACATGCTGCTTTGCTTCTGAAGAGAAATTGGGTCTAAGCTACCTCCTCACTCTCCCATAACAGAACAGCTCTTAAAGCAGTTTTTATCCTGTAATAAGTTACAATTTCCTTGCCAAGATAAGCAAGGAGTTAGATAACGACTGAATTCCTAGTCTATTATTATTATTCAGAAAACTGCAATAAAAAGGCACATCTTAATGTATTTTCTCCACACAGCTGCTGTCCAACTGGAGAAGATTAAGTGTCCCTGTGCTATTAAGCTTCTTAATTTGCAATAGCAAACTAAGCAGTAAGATTGCCCCCACATTAGTCACCCTAAACTTTGTTCACTGGCATGTTTGGTTTTGTTTGATCTTACTTCCTCCATGGCAATACCGCCGCCCCCCCCCTTTTTTTTGGCTGAAGCAGATACAGGAATGCATACTGCTTACACCATGGCTTTCTTACTCCAAAAAATCCCTGGGTAGTAGAAACAACTGCTTTTGAACATCTTGCTCAGCAGCCCCAGACTTTTAACTTAATTATTGCTGATAGATCTGAACCAACATTACACTTTTTTCTTCTGCAAAGCATTTACTGTAAAAGTTAAGTGAGGATTATTAGAACTAAGCTAGCTGGGAAGGTGGTAGAGGAGGAGGACAGACTTCAAAACAAGGAAATAAAGGTGCCAAACTGTAGTAAACTAAGGCCTGCCATTCATTAACATGAATAAAAGATTCAAGATTTACATTTCAGTCAACTTCTGAAGCGTGCCCTTGCCTTAATGGCTGCACAGCAAAAAGCATGAGTAAACTCTGAAAGTGGCTAATGCAGTGAGCTTGATGTAGTAATTGACAGCCCAAGCCCTGGGCTATTACATTTTCAGGTAGAGTGCAGTTCTATGCATATCACATCAATGGTTTGGGAAGGGGATATTTTCCCGTTTTCAGGAAAAAACTGAACTTTTGCCACCTCATTGCAGTTGTGATATTTTAAGCAGATTAACGCTATTAAAGTCCAAGAAGAAAGGACCTTCTTGCTGCGGCAGGAAGGTGCTAGGAATAATATTGTAAACTCCAGCAGGTATGATCTCCACTTCCATGTAGCAAAATCCACATCTGATTAAATAAAACAAGACCAGTTTAATAAGGTATTTAAGGGAGAAGAAGAGTGTATGTGTAATCAAATGAACATTACCTGTAGTCACCACTGCTTTTCTTCTGAAAGCCAGATGTACCAGGATCTCCTACTGTAGATACCGTGACTAGGTCAAACCCCACACTGTACTGCCTACAGGTAAAGAGATTTCATTATCCTTGTTTTAAATGTCAAACAGTATTTGGTAAATCTAACTACTAAAGCAGTGGTCCCCAACCTTTTAGGGCTGCCGGGGTGAGGCCACTCATGCGCCAGGTGCCCAGGGTGCAAGAATGGCTTGGTCCAGCCCTGGTCACTCAGTGGGCGCACATAAATGTCCCGGCAGGCACCATGGCGCCCACGGGCAGCGCGTTGAGGACCACTGTACTAAAGTGAAAGATCTACAAGCTTCTGGCACATTGGAGAGTTATTTCTGGCAATTAGCCCAAAACTATTTTTGCCACTGAACTACACTTTGTAAGTACTTACATTCAAAAACCTGGGCACTAAATTTAGTATCTAGCTACAAAAATGCTTTGAGCCCAAGAACTACAATAGTAGAGATGCCTGTTGGGCTACACATGTCCACAGCTCTAAGGGGCTTAAGCTTATAGGTCCATGCATGTGCTGAGAAGCAGCGCCCACAGGACAAATTAAGTCAGATGGGTCCAGAGTTCATTGAATGCGTCTCAAATTGCCTCTATGCAGCAGAGGACAAGTTAACTCTATATGGCTGCGTCTAGACTGGCATGATTTTGCACAAATACTTTTAACAAGTTTTTCCGTTAAAATATTTGCGCAAGAGGGCGTCTATACTGGCATGTGCCTTTGCACAAAAGATTTGCTTTTGCGCAAAAGCATCCATGCCAGTGTAGACACTCTCTTGCACAAGAAAGCTCCGATGGCCATTTTAGCCATCAGGCTTTCTTGCACAAGAAACTAACATTGCTGTCTACACTGGCCCTCTTGTGCAAGGGGGTTTATCCCTGAGCGGGAGCATCAGAGTATTTGCACAAGAACCACTGATTTTGTACATTACAAAGTCAGTGTTCTTGTGCAAATATTCGCGGCCAGTGTAGACAGGCGGCAAGATTAGTTGCTTTTGCGCAAAATCATGCCAGTCTAGATGCAGCCCATGTGTAAGAGGAAGTGCATGCCCTCTGCCCTCCACCCTGAAAAACCCAACAAACAGGAGCGATGGAAGGAAAGCACCAAATGATTTCTGCAGCAGCAGACCAGTGCCAGGCAAGTAACTTCATTATCATCCCTAGGCAAGAATATCAGGTTTTTGTGTAAATGCAATGGCTTGAACTGTTTGCAGTTCATGTTGATTGGGGAGGAGGGGGGCAGAAGAGGAGGAGAGGAAGGGGGGGGGGAAGAAGGCAGCACAGGGAGAAGAGGCGCAGGCAGAAGCCAGCTCCCCACATGCAGTGTCTCCCTCTCCACTGCCTCTGATAAGAGGTAGCAATGCAGGGGGTAGGTACGTGTAGGGCAGCTGATATATGCAGGGAGTTGGCTTCTCATATGCACTGGCTTCTACCTGCCCTTGCCTACCCTCAGTTGCCTCACTATCTCAAGCAACAGCACAAGGAGGAGGCAGGCAGCTCCAAAGGAGCCAGCTTTGAAGCTGGTTCCCCTACCCCCCACACACTGCCTGGGTGGGGGACAGGCCACTCTACAGAGCTGGAACTGGCATATCAGTTCCCACCTCCCCCCTGCCTCTGATACAGAGGCAGCAAGGCAGGGGAGGGGAGAAAAATGTGTGTAGTCAATAGCATTAACAGATAAGCCCAAACTTATTGTAGTTGACATGGCAACAGCCTGAATTTGGCTTATTTGAAACTGCTTCCACAGTTGCTAATTTTTTGGAGAAAAAAAAGGGTTGCAGCTACATGCTCAAGTTCCTCACCTAAGGGGGATGTCTTACCACTTTGCAAAAAACCCCAAAACCTGCCCCTAATACTGCTCAGGGACCACAGGAGCAATGCATAAGTGCCTGCTGGAAAGAGAAAGTGGGGGCCAGAAGACTTGCCACTCACTGCTGCAGCCATCACCGAGTGACTACATGAGCATAGTATTTGATTGGATTTTGTGCACAGACCTTTGAAGTCACTGGAATCTCACTGGTTGTAGGCATGGTTAGCCTCCATGTCTACATTAGTCTGCCTTCCTAAATTCTTCCTACAGATTAACTGCAGAAGTCATCTACCTCCCTCCCCTTTAGGGAAGTGGTATGCAGTACAGCTTATGCACAGTTATCACTTCCTATCTGAGAGGTGATGGGCACATGTTCTGTGGCATATATATGAAATAGCTGGGAGCTTTCACAACAAATAGTGCACTAGTGCTATGCATATACCTCCCTCCATATATGCTGCTGTCCTGTAGCACAGCCATGCCATTTAGCTGCATGCACATCAACACTGATGACAGCATGGATTGGCATGGGCTTACAGTACAAACAGGTGACCTGTAGCCTGCCTTCCCCCATACAGGGAGAGCACAACTTCAGGGATAAAGTGAGGTCCTCCTGCATGATGAGTCTAGTACAAGGGTGACAGACACACAGGTGTGGCAAGCCAGCCAAGAAAGGCCATGACACAGCAAGGAATGGAAGGCATATTGGTACCCTCTTCCCTGCCATGCAAGATCCAGCTAGCAGATGAAAGGGGATTACCACTTACTTACATTTTCTCTAGAGGCTAGAAAGAGGAGCAACCCTTAGCATAAAAATATCTATATTTAACAGCTGAGGAAAGAATGGAAGCTGCATGAGAACTATGAGGAAAAAGCCAGTAATGAGGAGTGGTTCAGCTGGAAATTAAGTGACTTTTAAAGCTCAAATGCATCCTGTCAGGTGAAGTGTATAAAACACAAAACCCTGCACTTGGTCAGTCATGTTCTAACTCTGCTTTTCAAACTCTCATAACTAAGTTGAAGAAAACTGATACCCAAAACCCAGCATGTCTTTTGACTATAGTGTGAGCTCTGGAGTGGGCCAAGAATGATGGGCTTAGGGTATAGGAGGGGGAGCACCTGCAGCAACACAGCAGAGCAGCAGGGAGTCTAAGGCTGGCTTCTCACCTGTTCTGGCACCACAGACCATATTGTACACCGGAAGTAGCCAGTCCGAGTCCTAAGAGGCACATAAGCTGCTCTGTGTACTCTTTCATACCCAGGCACCATCCTCTCCAGCTCCCACTGGTTGGGAACCAGAAGTGTGGAGTCAGTGCTCAAGGAGAGGGCAGCATGTGGAGCCCCCACCTAAGAGCTGAACCTGTTGCTGGTCCCTTCTGAGGTGCAGTGCACTCCAGGGGTCCACAAGTGGGAGGAAGTGTGCCTGAGCATCACCCTACAGAAAAGCAACCCAGTGTCTGGCATTATACCAGCCTGTACTGGGTCACGACCCATACTTTGAAAGCCACTGCTTTAACTGTACCAGTATGTAGCACTTGTTCTTTACAAACCTTGGTCCTCTTAGTTCAATTAGTAATGGCCCAGTCTTCTCCAAATGAAATTGGTAAATGGGGTTGTTTTTGTAGGAATCTCTGAAATTTCCACAGCCTCCAGCACTATGACCTTTCCACTGCCCATTAACCTGATGGGAAACAAAACATATGGTGCCTTATGTAGTATGGGCAGATTTAGCTTTGCCTTCTCACTACTTTTAGTAGAGAAATAAAGTGAAGTCCTGGACTCATCTCGCTTCATTTAGTTACTTGTGAAACACCATTGATTTCAACAGTTGTTTCTGATTTACACCAGCATTGAAAAAAAGTTTGATATTTTATCTAAAATATTAAAGCTATTTAGATCAAACCCTGATACCTCTTCTTGTTTGGGTTAAAAACTCAGTATCCATCTTTTGCTTGATGACAGTAAGGGGGTATTTATTTCTGGGCATTTTGCTGTTTGGCTATATAAAATGTATTAAATAATGATGCGGCCCCACTTCTGAAAGGTGGGGAGGGGAGAGTCTAGTAATCATGGCATGGACCATCAGAATTTCTAAGTCAGCCATAAGCACGGTTAAGCTGTGATATCCATCATTCTGGCTCTTAACATAGAAATGGCCCATATTGGGTCAGACCAATGGTCCATCTAGCCTAGTATTTTGTCTTCTGACTGTCCAATTCCAAATGCTTCAGAGGGAATGAACAGAACAAGTGATCCAGCCCTGCTTTCTGTCCCAGCTGTTAACAGTCAGAGGTGTAGGGACACCCAAGGCATGAGCAGTGTCCATTACTGTCTTGGCTAATAGCTATCAATGGACCTATCTTCTATGAACTAACTTATCTAATTCCTTTTTGAACCCTGTTCTACTTTTGCCAATCACAACATCCCCTGGCAATGAGTTCCACAGGTTGACTGTGCCTTTTGTAAAGTAGTTCTTCCTTATGTTATGTGAAGGGGTAAATAACACTCCCCATCTCACTTTCTCCATGCCACTCATTTTTAGACCTCTAGCATATCTCTTTTCTCAGATGAACAGTATCAGTCTTTTTAATCTCTCTTCAGATAGCTGTTCCATACTTGCACTCACTTTTGATGCCCTTCCCTGTACTTTCTCCAATTCTAATACTGCTTTTGTAGGAGGAGATGACCAGAACTGCACACACTATTCAAAGTGTGGGCATACAATGATATTAGAGTGGCCACTTTTTTTGAATGCATTGATAGTCACTAAAGAAAAGCAGTGCTGCCTTAATAGTTTGGGCTTTTAAAAACACTTTTCCCAAAACAAATATAAAATGTTGTTTACATAAATAATATCCAAGGATTCGACCTTCCAAGCACAAATGCCAAGAAATGAGACGATGCAGCTTCCCTAGCTCCATCCCATCAGGGCTGTACAATCCCAGGCAGGAGACCTGGCTGGGGATGGTAGAGCTTCAGAGATGGGAGGAGTTGCTGGCTCATTAACTTTGGATGCAGCATCTCCTTGGGGTAAAGCCCTGTGGATCAGCAGATACCAATTTCTATCTGTGGATAGATATTTGTATACATGTAGGGCCCTTGCATTCTTCCCCTAAATGTGAGAAGTATGCAACTAAAGTATTGCCCAGGCATGTCTATCAGGGGGATGGAAAAGCTATTCTCCAGAGATCACTTCCAGCCCAACCCATGCTATGTCCTTTTACAAGGGACCCTGTGGATTTCCTTGGACAGAGTGTGCGGAGGCCATGACTCTGGGGAACGTACTGCTAACTACTGCAGCTTTACAACCCCAAAAGAGTAGAAGTTTCTGGATACAGATTAGAATAACTTGCAAGCTTCATTTTTTTTTAATCACACTACTGTAGAGCAGTGGTTCCCAACCTTTTCGATAAAATGTTTGAGTGTTAAAAGTATAAAAATAATACAGCGCTGTAAAACTTAGAACAAAAATTCAGTTTTCTCCAAGTTTGTTGTGTACCTCCCCTCTCCCCCAGACTTCTCTCGAGGACACCTATGGGTACTTGTACCACTAGTTGAGAGAAACTGCTGTAGAGGATATACAATACAGACATTCTAAGTTAAAGCTTATTTTTGTGTTTCATCAAGCAGCTCATTTTGCATGGAAGAAACCAAACAAAATAATCTGAAATTAACCAAATACAAAATTATATAAACCAACACCAGAGAGAGGGAGATGCCTTCTTTCTAAATATCAGAAAATTCACACCTTCATAGCAGATTCACAACAAGCACTGATTAATGTAAGAAAATCCCATTTCTTACCCTTTTGGAGATGGTGTATGGAGTAGGGATCTTGGAAAAGGTAAACTTGCATACTGAATATACCTAGATTGTGGAAGAAGTCACACAAATCAGCCAAGCATTTAATAGTATGAAGCCCTGACAAAATATCAATAAGGAAAAAAGAGGCTTTATGTGCACAGCAAATACGGAGATTGAGTCCCCGCTGTCTTGGATAGGTAAAAGATGCCGACTGACATCTGAGATCAGCTAATTTATACAATATAGTTTCTAAGCAAAGAGAGAACATTTCCTATTCCCCTTCCTTGCACAAGTTAAAAATACTTTGAACATGACTAACAGTTGGAAAGCTCAGACTATAACTGGAATCACAGGCACCCATATTCCTTTCAAGTCCTACTCTTCACCAAAGCAAGTTGTGACCACCTACAGTGGTTTTAACAAGTGCTGATACTTTTAACACAGTATTGCACAGTGCATGTCCCCTAAAGCTCCGCTTAGCTGCTCAATAGCTGCTCATCTGCAGAGCAGAGGAACACCAACCAGATTATATATGGACTGCAAAAGACTGGTGACATTAAATGAAAATCAGAAGCACTTTCTGCCTAGTGAGTTCTGGGAAGCAGTACATACCTCCCCCCACAGTAACATGCCCTTCAACATTTGTGTATATGAAATGTAAAGTCACCAGGTGACTGGTGCTACAGTGCTTTGGCTCTACACTCTACTCTTCACTGCCCTCCCTTCCCTTGGAATGCCTTTGGAGATTGAGAATTAACATTAAGAGTAATGAAATAAGGGGCAGTTGGTTGCTCTGACCTACATCCTTCTCATACATTACTTTGTTGAGAATGCAGCTCATTTCTCATTGTTCATGACTTGAACACAGAGCTGAACAAATGCACAGAACTGTAGCAGCAGGGTTCTCTGTTTCCACCAGTACTGTACTTCTGTGGTAAACCAGAGGTGCACTGCGGCAAGCACGATTGAAATGCATCCAATGCTGTGTCACATTTTTATAGCATGAAGGGCGTAGGAAGAAGAGTATGAGTGGTCTTATTTTCTGTAGTGGCAAAGGAAAGGTGACATTAGCATGGGATTTGTCAGTTAGAGGATGACCCCTCCCCCATGTACCTTCCTGGCCACACTGCTATTGTTAGCTCTTTGCTCATGCTTAACTAGTGTGTGTGTGTCTATCTGAGCTGGGAATCACACCTCCCAACGTTTCTCTAGTCATACACTAAAGCACTTACCTACATAAGAGCTTCCCTTTCTCCAATGTGTGTCCTGCCCTTCCTTCACATCTTCCCCAACCCCTTCCAAAAACAACTATATTTGTCTAAAAATACATATTTATGAATACAGGGCAATCAACTTCAAAACACTGTTCCCAGACTCAACAGTCACTACTTCTCATCACACTTACCAACAGAGGGAAGGAGGCAGGATTTTCTCTTTGCTGTGTTTTCCCACTGAATTCAAGCACAGTTTAAAGTACTGTTTTTGTTTATCTATAGTACATACCCTGAGAGTATAGTGGATTGTGTTCTGTTTCTCATACTGGGATACCACCAGTGTAAACGTATGGGACCCTGGAGACGTCAGTGCTATCTTTGTCAGATAGTGGGGACTGTTGATCCGAATCCCATCAATATATGGTGCAGGATCAGCTGAAAGAAACAGACACATTTGCTCATCACCAGCCCTGGTGAAAATCTATATCCATCCTGCCTCCTCACTAGGCTTTGCGAGGAAAGTGGCTCTGCTGGCATCTAGCTGGTGACACAAAAGGCTACACCCAGACTCGCTAACTGTAAAAATTACAATATCTTCCACTTTCACTGATAAACACTCCAAGGCTTTGAAGAGCAACTCCAACCTATCAGTGTGGGAACTAGGGATGTGAAAGACTAGTCGACAGGGCAGTCGACTAGCCGCTTTTCCCCCCACCCCCCACTGCCTCTATCAGAAAGAGGAGGGAGTGCTTCAAAGCGACAATGCTGCATGGAGCTCTGGGGTCAGCTGGGGACTCAAGAGTCCCCAAATGACACCAGGTCCATGCAGCGCTGCCGCTTTGAAATGCCACCGGGAGCAGCGGGGGACTCAAGCAGTCCCCTGCTGGCCCCGTGCTCCCTGCAGTGCTTTCACCTCTGAACTGTTGCTACACTTCAAAGATGGAAGTGCCCTTATTGACTAATTGAATAGTCAGTGCAAATTGCATCGACTATTCTATTAGCCAAATAATCAAAATTTTACATCCCTAGTGGGAACTGTATATGAAATGGCACCCCCACATTGTGCCACAGATGCCTTTTCAAGATGCACTGGGACATGCAACCTTAATGCCCTTTTCTTGCACCATGGGCCTGATCTAAATAACAGTGACTTCAAACAGTAGATCAGGCTCAGGTTCTCTACTCTAGAGTCCAACTGTGATTTTAAGCAGGAAGTTTAAATAAGACTCAGAATCTTAAAAATATATTTGAGGGGGGAAGAGACTCTTTTCTTCCTGTAACAAGTTCCCTGTTGGGCTGGCAAGGCCAGTTCAGGAATCAAAAGTCAGGACCCAGGTTGTGCAAAGCTTTAAAGAATGAAGCATCCTAGACCGCTAATTCGAACCCTGGAAGATCAACCAGTGGCACTTTTGATCTTCCTCTGTAGTGCAGACATATCCTGAGTGTTTGCTTTCCTAGAGCCACATAATATTTCAAATACATAATTTGACAGATAATGCTTAAAAACCGTTCAGAAGTATTCAGCCTCTTACAGGCAACCCTGGTTCTATTCAGCATTGTTTCTGATCCATTGAAATCAATGGGAATCTAGCCATTGACTTAGACAGGTTTAGGGTCAGGCCCTTCATTCTCTTGACAAGGAACGCTGTTCTATTTAACTGAGAGTGGAGTAGAGAAAGGGATTAACAGAAAACAAACTGAAGCTTAGCGTTGGGAAATCCACTTCTCCCTGCCAAAGGATTAAACTATTTTAACAGATGGGTGAAAATAATATTGCAGCTTTACAAATCTGTTGTAATTTTCAGTTTTAAGCGGTTTTCAATGAGTTTAATGAATCTGAGAGAAATTAAAAGCTCCATTAAAAAACTGGGCCATAAAACAAAAACTGTACAGATCTGTTGAAAGTAAGAGGTTAAACAGCCTCTTTGAAAATCCTTCATAGATCTTTCAGACCCAGATTAAACCTTCATTTCCCTTACTGTTCAAAGCATCAACACTCAGTGAGAATGTCATTCGGTCCCACATGCCATGTAAGTGCTGCTGCTAGCGTTAGTCACATCAGAAGCACATATTGGAGACAGCAGGAAAAGGAAGTTATTCACCCTGTGAAGTAACGATTGTTCTTCGAGATGTGCCCCGTGGGTGCTCCACTCTAGGTGTCAGGTCCCGTCCCGGCGCCGCGGCTCGGAGACTTTTCATAGTCGTGCTCCGCCGGCTCGCGCATGCGTAGTTCACCAGGATAGCGTTCGTGCCTTTGATCAGCCGCGCGCAAGCCGGCAACCGTCAGTTCCTCTCATCCGCTCATCTGAAAGAAACAATAAGAAGAAATCTCCGGAGCGGGGAGAAAGGGCGGGTCGTGGAGCACCCACGGGGCACATCTCGAAGAACAATCGTTACTTCACAGGGTGAGTAACTTCCTTTTCTTCTTCGAGTGGCCCCATGGGTGCTCCACTCTAGGTGACTCCGGAGCAGTATACAGAGCAGAATTAAAGCGCTCCGGAATCAAGACTATCAGCATGATTCAGTACTGCTGTAGCCACAGAAAAATCTGAAGAAAACTGTTCGACTATAGAGTAGTGCTTCATAAAAGTCGCATACGAAGACCATGTTGCCGCTCTGCAAATGTCACGAAAGGACACTCCACTGAGAAAGGCCATAGTAGCAGCAACTGCCCTAGTTGAATGAGCTTTGGGGCGAGAGGGGAGAGGCTTCTCTCGCAGCGAATGACACATGGATATACATAAAATTATGAGCTTAGAAATACACTGAGAAGTTAAAGGCTGTCCGTTTGAGTGACTCGCTACTGACACCAACAAACGGTCTGTTTTCCTAAACCCGTGTTCTGTCGATGTAAAACGCCAACGCTCTTCTCACATCCAAGGTATGTAAGTGTGGTGCTTGCGTTGAGGTATGGGGTTTTGGGAAGAAGCATGGTAAGACCACCGGTTCGTTTATGTGGAATTCAGAAGACACCTTCAGGATGAACGCCGGATGGGTCCTCAACGTTACCGATTCTTTCAAAAGAACTGTATGGTTCGGCGAGGCCATAAAAGCTGCTCTCTCACTCACTCTGCGAGCTGAAGTGAGGGCTAGGAGAAAAACCAGCTTGACTGTCAGTAAGTGTAATGTTACTGTCGCTAAGGGCTCGAACGGGGGGGACGAGTCAATGTTTGAAGGACCAGATCCAAGCTCCATGATGGAGGGGGGTGGAGATTCGAGAGCCCCTTCAGAAACCTTTCTGTAGTGGGGTGAGTGAACAAGGAAGTAGCATCCCTATGATGGAACGCATTAATTGCTGCCAAGTGCACCCGTAGCGATGCAATTGCCAAGCCATTGTCGTGTAGTTGCACGTTATTGTCTGCACACCATGCTCGGAACTTTGTCCACTTAGCTGTGTAAGCGGTTCGAGTAGATTGTTTCCGACTATGCAACAATGCTTGTTTGACGCGCTGAGAGCAGGATTGCTCGGAGTCGGTAAACCAGCCAGCATCCACGCAGTGAGGTGTAGGACCTCCGGTCGAGGATGACTGAGGGATCCGTTGTCCTGGGTCAACAGATTTGGAAGAGAAGGCAGAGGATATGGCGCTTTCACTGACATCTGGTGGAGTATTGAGAACCAAGGCTGACGAGCCCATGCCGGCGCTAGAAGAATTACTCGGGCTTTGTCTACATTGATCTTTTCGAGAACTCTGGGAATTAATACTACCGGTGGGAAAGCGTACAGTAATGACGTCCCCCAATGGAGAAGGAAGGCGTCCCCCAGCGAATGGCGTCCTATCCCGGCTCTAACAATAATTGGGACATTTCAAATTGAGTTCTGTCACAAACAGATCATCGGAAATCCCCATCGAGCAAAGATACGATTCAGTATGTCCGTGTGAATCTCCCACTCGTGGTCGTGTGGAAAACGTCTGCTGAGAGAGTCCACTATTAAGTTGTCGGCACCCGGCAGGTAGGAAACTGTTAGAACAGTGTTGTTGGTAATACACCAATTCCATAAACGGATACTCTCTGCGCAAAGAGAACGGGATCGGGCACCTCCTTGCTTGTTTATATAAAACATAGTCGCCATGTTGTCCGTTAAAATCCTGGTCGTCGTATTTTGAATGCATGACTGAAAATGCTTGCACGCATGCCACACCGCTCTTAACTCAAGCACACTGATGTGCAGTAGCATTTCTCTTGCCGACCAACGTCCCTGGACTGTGAGATTGCCCATGTGAGCTCCCCAACCTATGAGGGAGGCATCTGTAGTTATTTATGTAGTAGGTTGAGGGCGATGAAATGGAACGCCCGTGAGAAGATTGGTCGGGTTGGTCCACCACTGCAGGGATTCCTGGACATATTGCGGCACCACTAGCGGCTTGTGGACACTGTGCCTTGACGGGATGTAAACCGTGGCTAACCAGTGCTGGAGGCAACGAAAACGTAACCTTGCGTTGCCCACTACAATGGTGGCAGCAGCCATATGCCCCAACAGCTGTAGACAGACACGTGTGGGAATTGGAGCATGGACCACCGTGTGTACCAATTCCTTGATTAATATAAAACGTTCCATCGGTAAATACACGCACGCCATAGTTGAATAGAGGCGTGCACCTATGAACATGAGATTTTGAGATGGAACTAGTGTTGACTTTCAAGTTTATGAGAAGGCCCAGGGTAGCAAATTCGTTGGATACTGCCCGAACCATATGACACGTTTCCATATAGGTCGTACCCCTGAGAAGACAATCATCTAAGTAGGGGGAATATTGTTACCCCTAGTCTGCGTAGGTGGGCCGCGACCACTGCTAACATTTTGGTGAAAACCCTGGGAGCACATGCCAGGCCGAATGGTAGAACCCTGTACTGGTAATGCTCGCTCCCCAATCAGAAACGAAGGAAACATCTGTGTGCCACGTGAATTTCTACGTGGAAATAAGCGTCCTGCAAGTCGAGGACTGCAAACCAATCCTTTTTGTTCAATGACGGAAGAATGGTAGATAAAGTCACCATCTTGAAACACTGCTTTTGAAGGTGCCGGTTTAGTCTTTGAAGGTCCAGGATGAGTCTCCATCCTCCCGACTTCTTTGGTATGAGGAAATATCGGGAGTAAAAACCTTTTCCCCAAAACTGCTTGGGAACTCTATCGCCCCGATGGTGAGCAAACGTTGAACTTCTTGCTCCAACAGTTTCTCGTGAGAGGGGTCCCTGAAGAGGGACGGGGAGGGAGGAGCGGTAGGGGGAAGAGAGAGAAAAGGGATGGGGAGGCCGGATTGAACTACCTCTAGCACCCATCAGTCTGTGGTGATCGTAGACCAGTGGTGGTAAAAAGAGTGTAGACGATGGTGAAAAAGATGATGAGCTTCCGTATTGACTATGGGCAATTGGTTTGCATCCTCGACAAGCAAGTCAAATCCGTTGCTTAGTTGACTGCTGATTACCCGAACGGTTCTGCTGTGGTCGCTTGCGCTGGGGGCGTTGTCTAGGACGCTGGTTGTCGAAAGGACGTGATTGCTGTCTAGGAAAATTGAAGTCATATCTCCGTTGGTAAGGGAAATAACACCTACGTTTGAAGGAAGGTGTGTACATTCCCAGTGTACGTAGAGTGGTGCGTGAGTCTTTTCCTGACTGGAGGACCTCATCAGTGTTTGCCGCAAAAAGTTTAAGTTTGTCAAAGGGCAGATCCTCAACCTTGCTTTGCAACTCCTTCGGCGCCCCTGCTGACGAAAGCCAAGATGATCTCCTCATGGCGATACCAGTCGCAGCGGCCCGAGCTGCTGTGTCAGCCACATCCATAGCAATCTGAAGTGCAGCGCTACATGACGTGTACCCCTCCTGTACTATTGCTTTCAGGAGTGGTTTCTTGGTGTCTGGGAGATGGTGCAACAAATCTGCTAGTTTGGAGTAATTATCGAAATTATGGTTCGACAAATGGGCCGAGTAATTTGCAATGCGAAGTAAAAGTGTAGCTGAGGAATAGACTTTCCTCCTAAAAATATCCAATTTTTTATTGTCCTTGTCCGAAAGGGTATTTCTGTACTGTGGCGCCTTACCCCTACGTTGCGCTGCGTCTACCACCAGTGAATTAGGATGGGGGTGATTGAATAAGAAGTCCAACCCCTTTGTTGGAACAAAATATTTTCTATCAGCTTTTTTACTTGTAGGTGCAATCGATGTTGGGGTTTGCCATATCTCGTCCGCCACTTCCATAATCGCCTCATCGATTGGCAACGCGACTTTCGCACATTGTTGTGGGCGGAGGTTCTTCAAAAGGCGATGTTTCTTAACAGGCACATCGGCTAGCTGTATGTCCTGCGTGTTTGCCACTCGTTTGAAGAGATCCTAAAAATGTTTCAGATCATCCGGTGGGGAGATTTCAACTGGGCAAATCGCTTCATCCGGGGAAGACGATGGGCAGTTCGCTGGGGAAGCTTCTGTCTTAGGGTCCTCCGTTTCCGATAACTGACCCTCCTCTGGTTCGGATTGGTCTAACTGGATTGTTGGGCTCTTAGTTGGAGAAGGTGAGCGTAGTGGTTGTGATCGATGAGGTAAGTATTCTGCTAATGGTGATTGGCAGATGTAAGAAGATCCCCTATGCGATGGTGGTGAATGGTGACGCTGGGGACGATCGTCATATGATCTATGATAGCGCTCACAGTAATGTTCAGAGCGTGACGGAGAGGGGTATCGAGAAGAACGTGCGCTACCATGCTGGATATAATAGACGTGGCATGAAGAGCGCCTCACCGATCCGTATCTCGAGAGACGGGAGGGCGACCGGGATCGTGAACGGGACCGATGTGCATCTAAATACACCGCGTCACTATTATCATGCCGCTGTACCTAATCTGCAAGGGGGAAAAGTAGCCGTGATAGCGACTTCGCTTTCCTGGTGAAGCAGATGGGGAAAGAGACCTGTCCCTATGATGGGTCTTTGACAATGACTTCCTATATGTTGAAGTCTCATCCCTAGCCCGAAGCACAGGGGAACCAGGCACCGAGTGAAGGTGAAACGGTGCCGGAGAGGTCAGCTGCTGCTGATCTGGTGTCGGTGTCGGTGCTGGCAGGGCCCCCGGTGCCGGGGTTAGCAATGGTGCCGAGTCTGAGGCACTGGCGTGTCCCGCCTCAGGTCTTGGTGCTGGAGGAGACGGTGCTGATGTCACCGCCAGGGCAGGCGAAACAGGCGCCGATCCGCTGGGTGCTGCTGAAGCTGCTGAAGCCGGTGCCGGGAGGCTGGTCAATTGCGGTGCCGGTGCGTTCGTCAATTTCAAGGAGCGCGCAGCTGAAGCTGGTGCAGGCTTGCTGGTCAGCTGCGGCTCCGCTCTCGATATCGGCGCTGAAGCCGCGCTGCCTCTGGATGGTGGGGGCTCCTTTATGCCAGTCCCAGCAAGTTGTCTGAACCCCCTGGGGGTCACTTTAGAAGCCACTGCCAGGGTTGAGACTGCCACAGGGAGGGAGCGCGTCGGGGACAGCTTTGACATTTTGGAGCCAGCCGGTCCCGGAGAAGCCGCTCTCCTCTTGTGCTGGGAGATTTTTGTGGCTGCTGGGGGGGGGTAGGGTCAGGCTGCAACGCCTTGCCAAACATAAGCATCCTTATCTTCATCTACCGCTCCCTCCGGGCTCTTGAAGTTAACTTACGGCAATGGGTGCACTTGTCAGGAACACTAGTCTCCCCCAGGCACCTAATACAGGTGTCATGGCCGTCAGCCGTTGGCATGGCTTCACGGCACACTGAGCATTTCTTAAAACCAGTCGATCCTGGCATTGTCAGCAGAGTTACAGAAAAAACTGATCCCTGTGCAACCCCGCTGTGGGTAGTCAATTTCACCGTTTAGCGCTTCGCTGCAGCGCTTCTGAGTGAAAATGGCTTTAAAGAATTTTTTTTTTTTTTTTTTTTTTACAAGAGAACACTAACAAGTAACAGGAACACAGCTAACACTAAAACTTTAACTATTTACAGGTAGACAACTATCTAAAACCATGACTGAAAAAGAGATCAGGGAGCTCCGACCGCGACCTGAGGCGGTTGAGAGGAACTGACGGTTGCCGGCTCATGCACGGCTGATCAAAGAAGCGAACGCTATCCTGGTGAACTACACATGCGCGAGCCGGCGGAGCACGGCTATGAAAAGTCTCCGAGCCGCGGCGCCGGGACAGGACCCGACACCTAGAGTGGAGCACCCACGGGGCCACTCGAAGAAGGAACACAAACACTTTTTAATGGAGATCAGCTCTAGCAAAAATGGACGACAATTTACCTAGGTCCCAAAGGATCTTTGCAGCAAAAACAAGCCTGGAATCAAAGAGGAACTTGTTGGTAGAGTTCACTGAACAAAAGCTGGCAGATGATGGGCCCTGCCCTTACAACCGCTACAGTAAAACTAAAAAGGCCGTTTAAGTATAATTAATTAACCTCTCTCTAAAAGGCATGAAGTGTCACCAGCAATCCATCTCAAACTCAGTTTTTTTACATAGGGAGCTGCCTGGCTGTAACCAACAATGGGCCTAGTCCGGCTTCCTTGGATGGTTTCCATTGCAGTAAAAGGTATGGTTTGTACATCAAGACTGTTAACCTTGAGTTAGCAAGGGAAGATCCATTTGATACCCTCCCACCTGGGTTTGACTTCAACTTGCTATCTGTGTCTTAATAGCTTGAAGAATTTATATACTTAGCTGTCCTGATACAGAAACCACACCTACCATTGGAATGAAGACATAGCTGTGCCCATAATCCCACTGACTTTAAGGCAAGCAGGATTTAGCCCACAGTGACCAGTGCATCCACATTTGGGGCCTAAAACTATGGATTTTCACTGCCCATTTAATTACTAAGCACAGCACGGATGCATGTGTCTGTTTGTAAGCAGAGCCTTAGGCAGAGATTTAAGGGCTTCGCTGAACTGGATCTTTAAACAAAAGGCATTTAGCAGAGGTGCTGAGCAACCACAGTTCTCACTCAAAGCAAATAGCCACGAGTTCCACAACTGGATGCTTTTATTCCACAAAAGCAGGGAATGATTGTGCCTTTAGGGAATCAGGAACATGTTGTCACTTCCCTTTTAATAATCACTACTCTCTGTGCAGACACAGTGGCTGGTTTTACAAGAGAAATAAATATAAAATCTGTGTCCATGTAAGTGACAATGGATTTTGGAATATCTGAGGGCAGCATGGAGTCCTTCAGGTCTTTCAGGCCTAAGTATCCACTGAGATTTTGTTGGCTGGTCAGAGTCCAATTTACCAAACTGACGTCTGAATCCCTCCCATTTCCCTCCCTTGACACCTGGTGTTTCTCATTCATGAATGAATCTAAGCAGTTTCTTTTAAAAACTCGCAAGTCTTAATCTACTTGTAAGCATCACTGACATCTAAAAAACTCACATACTTGGATAGTAAACTTTTTTCCCATCAGTCTTGTACACAACCATTGTGATGAATTCTCGATTATGTGCAAAGTCATCCTAAAAAGAGATTATTAAAATGAGTTGAACACAGATCCCAAATTACTACAAATGCACTGTGTAATTCAAATTCACAGTCCATCACTGCTTTTATATTAACAAAGGTGGCTTGATTTGGCATTTATAATTACTGCGGTGCTTATTCCAACTCCCATTCAAGTCAGTAAAAGTTTTCCCAAGGGTTTCACTGGCAGGAGATCAAGCCTCTAGTACATTTTAGGCTTGATTAGGGGTGGATTTACTAGTGATGGGAAGCGCCTTCCATAGCTGTAGCACATGTCTAGATGATAGCACTAGAGTTTAGTGGAGGATAAATAATTTTACAACATGTTTATTTAAAACACATGAATAAAAACAGTTAGAGCAATTACATACATTTTACCATAATGAACTAACTAACCTCCATGTTTAGGGCAAAACAAGAGTCTTATGACATACATTTATGTATCATGACCTGAATTCCCCACTACCTCTGCGGATGAAAAAGACGTACAATGAAGTTCCCTAGGATCTAGTGATGTGGTGTCCAACATGTTAGCCACTAGCTACATGTGGCTATTTGGCCGGTTGAGTGTGGCTAGTTCGCAATAGCAGTAGCAACTATAGTGGCTACTTCAGAACTTGATGGACACCATGGATCTAGCGAATCAGACAATTTTGTACCCAGATCTGACTACATTTTCAATTGTAATAAATCATGCAGAAAACACAATATTGCATGAGTCAGAAAAAGTACCTTGTCTGTAATATGTCTGCTAAGCAGAACCCAGACAGCAGCTCCACCTTGTGGACATTGTACTTCCAGTTTGTACTGTGGATTATTAGCCAGGCTGTAAGCATCTTTCATTGGGCCTTGTTTTGCATCCCAAGTACTAAAAGAAATAATAATAATAATAGGCTAATGAATAAGTTAATTAATATTTCTAAAAATAACGGCAAATCCCCAATTTAAGGAAAACTAAATAATAAAAGCTAAATGATTTCCCACTGAAACTTCTAGCAGCAAATATGACAATGGTTACAAAGCACAGCTGTGTGAGAAACACTATCTCCAAAACTTTCTTTTAGATAGACGAGCTGCAGTACAAACATTGAAGAGGAACAGCACAGGATTTGGCACAATGCATACTAAGACCAGAAGAAAACATTATGAATGCTAAACCCATGATTTAGGACATACCCATGGGGCAATGAGCTATTACCATATATGGCATGAAAGCTGGCATGAGGAAGGAAACCTGTGTTTCTATGATTGTAGGTCTGTTTAAAAGCTATTACAATATGGCTAGATCCAAAATCTAAACACACTGGCCCATCCAATTCTATACACAAGGGGACTTTTTAGTTTTAATTAGCAGATCAACGTTTGGATGAGCAGCAGCTTGAATAATAATTTCAAAGCTTTCACACTACCTCGTGTTGCCTGGAGGTGGCTGCTGGATGTGAAAAACACAACAGAAGGGGATTAATGCTTTACTAAAAAGCCTATAGCACTATGGGGATGCAGGCTCTTCTCATCTAGAATTAAATTATTCCCCCTTTGCTCAGAAGTGATCCATGGAATGCTGCATCAAAAACAAGCAGGTCTCAATTGTTACCCCTCTCTGGTAACGGCTACTATGTGCCACCGGCTTTCCTGACACATGAGGAACAGTCTCCTTCACAGTCTAAGGGCAGCCAGACACTTGGGAACTGGACACAATCCTTTCTCTTACTTCATATACACATTAAAAGAGCCTTGCTGCAGAAGTAGGTCTTCAAGACTGAGTTAACTAGGAATATGGCAAGGGCCTTTGCAGAAGTTGCACCATGCACAGGCAACAAGCAGCATAGGAGAAGGCCTGAAGGGGTTTGTGTGAAGCTCATACATGGGTAAAAAAGGTGGGAGCACTGGCAAAGTGGAGGCGGCTATTAAGTAAGAGGAGTTCAGAGAAGTAAGAAGAGGCAGAGTTACAGCTTTGAAGGGGATGACAAGAAGCCAGAATTCGATGTGAGAGGAAGGGGAGCCAGCAGAGAGATTTAGGAGGGAATATGACTTATGGTCACTATCTCTGCTGAAATGCAGTTAGGACTAAGGTCATAGGACTCATCCAACTCAAGTTAATACTCAATTTCAGTGTTTTTAAGAGCATACATTCTTAGTTTATCTGGGAGAGACGACATGCATTGCATAGGCAACGCACTAACTTTCCAAGGAGATGGCATAAGTAAAGGTAAATGCCCTATTCTTCAAACACCCTAAGCAAACTATTGATGGAAAGCAAGTCTGAAAGATGTAGGAGACTTCAGCAAGTCCAACCTCCCAGAAGTTACATAACCTCCAAAAAGGAGAGGTAGGACCAAATTCTATTTTCCACTACCCACTTCACCTTCAGAGAAACTCCACAGAGGTCAGGGCTGCTTGACTGGATTTGTGAGAGTGCAATGAAGAACAGAATCTGCGGAATGGGTTTTAAAGTGGTATGTCAGGCTCTCAACGAAGAAGCTGGTCTCCAGTTAACGGACAGAAATTGGGGACTGACGAGGAGACTGGAGAGAAGGAAAATGCCAGATCAATGCAGAAGTTTTACTCTTCAAATTAATGTTTACTTTAAAAAAATATCAAAGTAGCTGACTAGATTGTAGAGCTTAACACTTCAGTCTTTCCTGTTGGACCAACCTGTGAAAACATGTTGATTCTTTAAAAAGACTTGGGTTCCAGCTCAAATAAATTACATCATAATACTTGCAAAGATCCTCCCAGGCAATCCAGAAAATCCCTACAAAGAAAACATATTTTTTATTGTTTTCCAAACATCTTAGCTCTACACATTTTGCAGACCACAATGACACAAAAGCACCAAGGTTTGCAATAAAATCCATTCTTGTAAATCTGAATACAAAGGTCTGCATTGTTCACTTCCCCCACCTAAGAACAACTCCCCCAATAGGCCTGGGTAGTCAAGAGAGACTAAAGTTGACCTCCAAGGCACCATTTGGTCACTGTCTCTTTTGATCACAGTTAGGCCTTTGCTTTTTCTTCAGCAGAAAGAATAGTTTGCTCGTCACTTAAGAATGCAAAAGCTGTAGTCTTTGAGCCTTTCTATGAGTGGCAAATGTTAGCCACTCCTGTGCAGCCCCCTACTCTCCCAGGATTCTGAAAAATTAGACACAACTGATACACAATTAATAGACACCTCCGGTTTAGGCAATTTAGCTTACTGGTTTCTACCTATTTAGCTGAAGATCCAAAAGAGAGAAGACATCACTTGTTTAGCAGTTAGTTCTTAATCTGAAAGGAAAGTACACCTAGCATTGTTTGAGATCTTTCCTTGGCATCCCAGTTAACATCCATTTAGGTGTGCTCTAGCACACTAATTTGTTTTAACATTACAATATTCACCTGCTCACCCAATTGCAACCAGAGCCAACACTACCACAACATTCTGAAATCATGTTCCTTGAACTCCCCATATGCTCCTAGTACTGTAACAAGCTGTTGATACAGATGAATTTCAGACTTACAGTACAAAGAATATCCAGAGTCATGGCAACTGTACATTTTGACAGCCAGACTAGTCAGATCAAAATCCAATCATAAGAAGTAACATCCTTATAAATGTACTTCAGAGCCAAGGGATTTAAATCCACGTACTGTCAAATGATGCATTAATAAAAGAATAACCTGCTATCCTCTCTGAAGATTATAAAGCCAGTGTCAGGATGGAATTACTTTTGCTAAACAATGTTTTTCCACCTAGCTATTTCACCATATTCCTCAACATGCAATCTCAGTGCCTATGTCCATTTTTCTGTAAAAATAAGACACCAGACCAGAAAAAGGTTAATTACAATGGGGAAGACAAGCAACTCAGCTATTAGCGTATAGAAAAAATAACTACATGTATGGAAGTAGCTATTGTAACATTTGGGAACTGGCTGATCTGGTGGCATTTTGTCCTGTCACATGGGAAGTCCATGTTGATTTCCTTGATGCAGTGCACTAGTTCTTCCTGGGGAAAGAAAGGGCAACAAGACAGTACCTGGTATTGCTCAAGAAACTTCTCTGCATAATTATGTAGTAGTCCTGTTGGGCTCAAAGAAATCTCTCAGCCACTTAGGTTATGTCTACACAGCCGGACTAAGGTTGAATTAAGATATGCGACTTCAGCTACATCAATTGCGTAGCTTAAGCCGAAATAGCTTAACTCGATTTTTGGCATTGTCTACACAGGAGGAAGTCTGAGAAAGAGCACTCTTCCTTTGACTTCCCTTACTCCTCGTGAAGTGAGCATTACCAAGAGTCAGAGTAAGAAGTCCTCCAGCTTAACATTATTTCGAAATAAAGGCTTGTAGTGTAGATGCGCACTATGTTATTTCAGAATAATGTTGCTGTGTAGACAAACCCGTATAGTCATCCAATCAACAAGTGCATCAACAACTAAAGACTTGTGTACACTGAAGTGTAGCACATGGAGAAAATCTTGAGATCTCAATTACAGATATAAAGGATCTCTTGGGTGAAAGAAAAAACATTGCCTATATGAAGTGTGTGGACATGTATTTCTGAATGCTAGGAAAATAGCTAATGAAGGTCAGAAGAGTCCATTCACATATTAATAAATGGTATTATGAAGTTTCTCAATGTGTTATGTAGTATTAAGGATGGCCAAAAACCACATGAGACTAAAAAAGGAAAACAGAAGCTATTATTAAGAAATATCCTTTTAAATTAAAAAAGACAGCAAATGATCCAGTCTACTTGAAATCTAGTCAATTTTGAAACATGAGTTTAAAGTAAGAGGTACTTCTTCCCTAACTTTGAAAGGCAACAAAAATGGCACTTATTTACTTTCTGCTTTTCCCCAGTTGCTGTGTGAAAACAAAAATAAGGAAACTGAAACAGACCACTCTCAGACACCTGCTCACAATTACTTAAACTGAACGTTTAGGAAAAAAGATCTCATCAGTGAAAGCGTCATTAGATGCTACGGTCACAAAAATAAAAAAGGTCAAACAGAGGCGTGTGGTTTTTTTAAACAATACTTGGCAGCATTATTTTAATTCATTTTACCATTGTCTATTTTTTGAGCTGTTCGGGGATCAAAGTTTAAGTATTTTTGTAGTTCTGGGGTCCAATTTTTCACATCATTTTCACTGTATCTTCCTTTCCAACGTAAATGACTCCAGGGATTTTTCAATTGGAGGAATCGAAGCCCCTAGGGAAGCAGTAAATAAAAAAATTATCTGGTTTCTCTTGTCAAGATAAATCTATTCTTAATCTTATCTAATAGGTGCACAAAGTAAACACTTAAGGCTTTTTGTTTTACTGGATACCTTGTGTTCTCTAATATCCAAAACAGCATATGCATGGGTTGGAACTAAACCCCGTTTTTCTCCCTCCTCCTCAGACATCACTCCAGTTGCCGTTGTGATAAGGACATCACCTTTGTGAAATCTGGGTGGGTGAGGGGGAGAAGAGGAATTAAGGCAGTTTAGTTTAGGTTATTAGCACATATAAAATGACCAGTGTTTTCTCATTACAGTTACTGAACACTGAACTCTTCTTCCAAGTTGCTATTGGGTCATAAGTGCATGTTAATCTTTTTTGAAGGATACAAATTATTCATAAAAATTCAATAAAAGAAAGTAATTGTTATTAGGGATGTAAAATTTTGATTAATTGGCTAATCAAAGAGTTTATCAACTATTTGCACCAACTGCATCAAGGCACCTCCTCCACTTCAAAGGTGGAGGTGCTGCGAGGAGCAGAGGGCCAGTGGGGGACTCAACCAGTGCTTCAAAGCAGCAGTGCTGCACGGAGCCCAGCGTCAGGCTCCACATGACATTTCAAAGTGACAGCACCACATGGAGCCCAGGGTCAGTGCAGCTGTGTTTCCCAGTGGTCTTTCCCCAGGCGCCACACAGCGCTGATGCTCTGAAGCACCCCTTCCTCTTCCCCCCCCCTCCTTGCTGCCTCTTTCTGATAGAGGAAACATGGGGGGCGGGGGGGAAGAGGGCAAAGCAACTACACAACTAGTCCTTCACATTCCTAATTGTTATTTATCAATATTTAAGATGAGACTCTAATAGGAAAATTACTGGCATCATGAAAACAACATGGTAGATCCAATTTTACTCTGATATCACTTTTTATAGATGCTCAGCAAAATAAATCTTCTACCCACCAGAACGAGTAGCCTCAAAGGATCAATCACTATGTACAAACAAATTCATAAGTCTCTGCATTTATGATCTTGGGGGCAAATGTTCTAAGAACCAGAGGTGAAAAGCACACGCTTTCATATTTTCACACCAGTCTATGCACAAAAATGCTTGTTTAGTATCAGGGAAGGACTGTAGTGTCTGAAAATTTAGCCCCCATGCCTAAATACAGAGAAACTGATCAGAAGAGTGACTGTCAATCTACTGGAAGGTCACAAATCTACTGAAGAACATGTGAGATCTTTCATCAGGTACATGTTTGCTTGTTTTAATGTTTTGGCCAAGCGGATATCCCATTCTATCACCTTGGTGCTCTGCCTTCCTTGTCAATGAGAAGAAAGTGGTTGGCTAAATAAGACTTTTATTAATATGGGGATGGAAATAAGACTACCACCTGTAGCTGAAAAAACCTGTGCTCCATGCTGCATCATTGGAAAAATCTAAATCTAGTCTGTGGGAGGCCACTAACTTCTACTCCCCTTTTCTCCAGAGGTGCCTTCCACTGTCTCCCCATACTGCAGTGAATAGGGAAGAGGAACTACTATTTAGATTTTTAAATTGGAGTTCTACTGGAAATGGGAATTCAGTTTTCCACCTATTAACAGAGCTCCCATGTTTCTCCATTAGCCTGTTGACAAAGTCATTCCTTTGTTCCTCCAGTGGATTTCCTAGGACGGGGCAGAGAGGGGCTATGAATGATCATATGTACTTGGACCACATCCTTGCCTTGAGATGTAGTGACAAAGACCTATCACATGCTATATCTATCTCTTTAGTATAATTAAGGCATCTATTTCACTGACAGTTTCTTCTGTCACTAGGAAAAGGAAGAACAAGTTTTTACCTCTGATAGAGCATTCGGAAAGAACTATCTTTGTTGAAAGACTGATTGTCTGAGTGCATAGCAATCCTTTCAGGTATCCAGCCAGTCAATGCATGGAGGTCAATGTTCTGAAATGCAAGCATATTTGGTCATAAAAGACACATTAAGCTATCTCTCATTTGCGTGTATTGTACACAGAGCTATTCTGCACCAGTCCAGCACATATGAGCGCTACTGTTCATTAGACAAGGCTCTACCTGGGCATAAGAAAATGGTTCTCTCACACAAGTGGCTTAATAATCCAGTCTTGTGTACTGGTGTCTGTTTAAAGTACAGTTATTAGTGTTCTAGATTAGGTTGCAAATCTCCAGCACTCTCAAGAATGAGGTCCCAAAAGGAGCCTCACAAATCCTGCCACAAACTGCACTGTCAATAATTTGTTTTTAATCTAGCTTGTCTGCAAGATACAGCTAGCTTTACATGGTGAAAAGGCCTGCATAATAAAAACTACTTTAATTTCACTAGCTCTGTTGCACTTTCAAGCACAGTATGAGGCTTCACTCCCCGAAAGATACTTCAACAAAATGATCTTTTTTTCTATTCCCTCTCCCAGATAAGCAGGACTATGACAGCTCAAAGAAATGCTTCCCAACATGTCTAAGGCCATTACTGACAGATAGGCCTTGGACAACAGTGCAGGCATTTGGAAATTCTTCTTTGATCATGCAAAGGAGGAAAGATAGGTACGTCTACACAGCAGCGTTATTTCAGATTAACATAGGGAGTGTCTACATAACAAGACATTATTTTGAAATAACGTCAAGCTGGAGGACTTCTTACTCCGACTCCGGTAGCCCTCACTTTACGAGGAGTAAGGGAAGCTGGAGGAAGAGTGTTCTTCCTTAGACTTTCTGCTGCGTAGACAGTGCCAAAAGCTGAATTAAGTTATTTTGAGTTCAGCTACGCAATCAACGTAGCTGAAGTTGCATAGCTTAATTTGAGTTTTGCCCTGATATGTAGATGTGCCCGTACTGTCAAGAGCTGTAGTTTCTATGTTTTATTAAAACCAAAGCTAGAAGTCAAATTGTTCTTCCAACTCACAGAATTTGATCCAGGAAAATCATATCCACCCATGACCTTCATGTAAGCTTTTTCTATCAAGGACACCCACAATTCACTTTTATTGTTGGAATAAGAGCAGAGGAGCTCTCCTTTGTGATCTACAGGTAACTGGTCGTCTATTATCACCTGAGCAAAATAAGCAAACAGAAATCATCATAAAGGTGATAATCCAAACATTTTACACTTTTCTTTAAAGGAAAAACACTCTTAGAAACTCATTCTATTTCATAGAGCTCTGTCAGACTGAGGAAACGGAACACTGTTTCCCGACAAACACAGCAATTCCTAACAGCAGTCTACCCTAGGAGATAAAGCACTGAACTGGGATTAGGAGAGCTGGATTCTATTTCAAGCTCTGCCACTGGTAGGCTCAGTGACTGTGGACAAGTCACATCACTCTGTGCCTCACTTTCTCCATCTGCAACGTGGGGATAACACTGAGCAACTTTGTAAAGCCATTTGAGAGCTACTCATGAAAAGGCCTATACAGGCAGTCCCCGAGTTACGCGGATCCGACTTATGCCGGATCCGCAGTTACAAACGGGGCTTTTCTTGCCCCAGAGGACGCGAGTGGCGGGACGCCCAGATGCGCCGCCCGCGTCCTCCAGGGCGAGAAAAGCTGCTCCGCGTCTCCCTGGTCTGCTGGGGGGGAGTGGGGAGAGGGCGCAGCTAGTGCGCCCCCCCTCCCCCTCCAGCAGACCACGCTTTTCTTGCCTACGACGCCTGGGGTAGAGCAGCTGGAGCGCTGCCGGATTGGTCCCGCAGCGCCACTCCTCAGCGCTACTGGACCAACCCGGCAGCACCCCAGCTGCTCTGCCCCAGGCGTCCCCAAGTCAGCCGCTGCTGAAACTGACCAGCGGCTGACTACAGGAAGCCTGAGGAAGAGTTGCTCTGCCCTGGGCTTCCTGGAATCAGCCACTGATCAGTTTCAGCAGCGGCTGACTTGGGGACACCTGGGGTAGAGCTGCTGGGGTGCTGCTGGGTTGGTCCCCGCAGCGCTGAGGTGACCTACCCGACAGCGCCCCAGCTGCTCTGTCCCAGGTGTCCAGATTCAGCCGCTGTTGAAACTGATCAGCGGCTGATTCCAGGAAGCCCAGGGCACAGCAACTCTGCCTCGGGCTTCCTGTAGTCAGCCACCGGTCAGTTTCAGCAGCGGCTGAATCTGGACGCCAGTTCCGACTTACATACAAATTCAACTTAAGAACAAACGTACAGTCCCTATCTTGTACGTAACCCGGGGACTGCCTGTATAACATCTAAGTATTATTTAATATATAGAAAAGTCTAACAAACCCCCTTCACCCAGTTAATTAGAAACACAAATAGTTATTTGTCCAAAGGAAGGACAGCATCCGACACCGTCACCTCTGCTATCTCCAGTGGTTTTTATTCCTCACTGTTGTTGGTTTTTCCTTTTCTCAAAACAATAATCCACATAGTGGCGGTTTTGAAATGAGTAAAATATCTTTTTTTAAAATTAGGCAGAATAGCACGTGAGTTTTTACTCCAGAAATGGTCTGTAATGGCTCCACAAAGAAAAGCTCAGCCTCATCTTGACACTAAGCTGTTATTGGTGCAGATCGTTAATGAAGCACAGACACACAGCCCAACCCCACAACTTGCATGAGAGTAACCTTACTGTCTTGAGCGGTCCCAGTCACTTCAATGGGACTCATTCATGTAAGGAAGGATATTTACATGCATGCATTAGCCTACTAGCATTCAATACCAGCTGGCAAAGGGCTCCTTGCTATGTAAAACTGGCCTGACCAGCTCAACACACCTCACACACTACAAACATGTCATGTAATGTATCACTGGAAAACAAGTAACTCACTGACCCTTAATATTCTTGTGCAATGTAAGTATGGTGAACCTACAAACATGTATATAAAGCAGGGAAGTAAAGGCATAGCCCTTTAAATGTGTAACTGATGCTTATCAGTGACCCAAACTGGTTACATGTAGCTCCCAGAGAGCCGGCTGCTGCCCTGCACTCCTGCCTCTGTACCAGCAGCTTACGTGGGCAGCCCCACAACTCACATTTGAAACCCCTGATCTAGAATCCTTAGAAATTAAACACAGATTCATAATAAAACAAAATGAGCTTTCAAGTATGATTCAAATAATCATATTTGAAGTTACTTACTTTTCTAGGGACACCATTGATATGAAGTTTTACCATGTACTTTCCACATGGATTATACTCTGGTTCACCTTTTTTATTCTGAGGATAAATTATGCTATTAGAAAAAGAAAAAAAAAATGCAATGTAACTGAACAACGTGCTGCATGTATACATACTGTATGATTTTTTTAAAAAGTGTTACATTAATTTGATCTATTTTGGGAATTTAAAAATGCATGTCACCATTTTAAATTATTTGAATTTCTATGTAAAGTAATCTCTCAGAGCATGAGAGATTTAACTATTTTCTTGTTTTAATTTATATTTCAAACAAGATCTGCATACATCAGTCTCTCACCCACTCAACTAGTTATTCACAACCAAACAAAAGAAATGCATTCTAGTATATATTTTACTGTTCAAGCAATGTTATATAGCTTTCTAAATATATACAATGTTTCTATGCATTGCAAATCAAAGACCATTAGTAAAGAAGTTAAGAGAGCAATGCCCACGGGATAAGGTACTAAGAGACAATAAACTGCATTACTTTGGGCAAAAATTTGCTAAAAATAATTTATTAAAACATGTCAAAAAACTCGAGCCCAGATCACACAGTGGGCCCTATGTGGCAGATTGCTAAGCCCAATGGAGATCATAACAAGATCAGCACTTTAGCTAACAATATTACCTCAATTCTATGTAACATTAATGCTGAAGCAAATGTAGTACCTATTGTACAGCAGTTAGCAAAGAAAAAAAGTGAAAACATGAATGAAGCATGATTAAGGAAGGGAAAAGTAAAGTGAGATAAAAAAACCAGAACAGCCAAGTTTTCCAAATATGGATGTTTAAAAGTAGGGTACAAAAACCATATTCAGCATCTAATAGAAAGTGGTTTCATTTTTTGAAGTGCTGAACCTCACAAATTCCCATGAAGTCAACAGGAACAGCTGAAGCTCACCTTTAAAAATAGAGACATGTTTATTCATGTGCCCAAATATGAATTGAAGAACCTAACTTTAGCAGATTGATTCAAGATTTTCAAACCTAACATACAATTTTGACTTTCTACAAAATGTAGTCTCTCATCCCTGGTCTACACTAGGGAGTTGTTTAGAAATAACCCCCATGATTTTGAAATGAGCAGAGCATCCACACTACCAAGCCCATTATTTCGAAATAACAGGCTGGTTATTTCAAAATAACTCCTGCTTTCCTTGGGGAATAATGCTAATTTTGAAGTAGTTTCAAAGTACTGATAATGTGGATGCTCCACTGCTGCTATTTCGAATAACTACTCCCCAGTGCTTCATAGAGCTCTAAGTTGAGGTAGCACGTCCACGTTAAAGGAGCCTACCTCGGACTAATTTTGAGACTTCCCTGTAGTGTGGACATGCTATTTTGAAATAGTTATTTCTGGGATTATTATTTTGAAATAATTTTTTAGTGTAAACATGCCCTCAGATACATACAAACACATATATATGTTTGTGTGTGAGCTTAACATAAACCCAAGTTAAGTCGTCACATCCATCATCCAGCCTTCTATCTGTTATAGCTAACGTTACGATACAGGCTTAAAACATGATACATAAATGACAAGATTTTCAATAGGAACTGCTATTCACCTTGTAATCAACTTTTTGTTGAATCGTCTCTCATAAGCTGCGCTGATAGCTAGCGATGCCACGAAAGAACAATCCGATACTATTGTCTAGGAGCAAAACACACTAGAATGAGGGTTGAACAGTTATTAATACTTACACAGGAAAAGTTCAATTAGAAGTGCTTCCAACAATTGAAAGGACTTCTGAACCAAGAGACAAAGACACGCCCAAAGGTTTAGGGAAACCTGTTTCTTCAAAACTAAAATCAACAGGGTGTGTCTAGACTTTCCAGTAAGTGATGCAGAAAGTGTCTATATAGCAGGTTTGGTGAAGACATGCTAAATCAATCTATTTGTGTACTCCCACCTCCTCAAAAAGCACAAGGGAAGTTGACGGGAGACTTGCCCGTTGACACAGTGTAAACCAGCCTTCAAACAGAGAAAAGAAGTTAACTAGATGAGAACCAGAGACAGATGCTTACTAAATGTCCAGTGAGAACAAGGGGGGGGGAACCTCTTTCGATTTCAGGTTCTGACCCAGAGTCCTCTATGTGGCTTAATATTAGAACTTTTTATATATAGTTGTGCCACAGAAACCTCCACCACGCTCAATGATCTAACTTTGGTTTCCATTTAAGTGGCCTAAATTTAAATTTACCCGCACAGAATCTTGTTAATCATTTGTCAGGTCTAGTAGTTTTTTCTGTCATCAGACTGGAAATGGAACAACAACACAGATATTCGGACTTGTAGAGTAAAAACCGCCAATTACAAAACTCCAAGTATCTCAATGTAAAGTTATCTCTTTGGTAAAGGAGAAAAATAACTTAAGTTGCCACTAATCTTCCTCAAAAGGGTTAAAAAATACATATCAAATTAAAGACAGTTTACTTATTACATGTTTTAATTAGGGCTGGCAAGCAATAAAAAATTGTAATTAATCACATGATTAAAAATTAATCATGATTAATTGCACTGTTAAACAATAAGACAACTCCAGCTGACCCCGGGCTTTGTGCTGCACTGCCCCGCCCCTTTGAAATGCAGCACCCTATGGAAACACCTGCAATTTACGTGCATTAATTTTTTTAATGCATTAATTCTGCCCTGCGTTAATTGCAGGCGTTAACGTGCATTAATTCACAGCCCTAGTTGTAATAAGTAATTGTAATATGTGACTGTTAGTAGGAGCCAAATTTGCCCCTTTCCCCCCCCTATTCTTAAATCCATAGAAGCACTGGAAAGAGATTAAAGCTAGCTGAATGGTGGACCCTGCCATCTTGTGGCTGATGGCAGGATAGAACACATTTGGTCATGCTAGACAGGGCATGCTCTGAAACTCACCTTACAATGGCTTTTTGGAGCAGCAGTATGTGCCCCCTCATGTATAGCAACAAACACTGATTTTAATTCTTGCTGTTAATTTATCAGATCTCCCTTCCATAGAAGTTAGCGTGCTCTGCCCATGGTCCAGTTTTGCCCCATGCTTTTCACAGCTAACAAATCAGCGACTCTTGATTCCCAAAGTTCTGAAGAAGGCAGCTGTCTTGTGTCTATAATAGGCTGCTCACTGAAGTACCTCACTGCCTAATGTAGTTCAAACTATACTCTTTGGATATGGTGATCTAAAATGTATAATAGTCACGTTTTCCATTTCTTCCTAAATTTTCCCTCTGTTTATTCATATACTCATAATAAAGTAAGATGGTCAAACAATTAAAAATCACAATCATGAGATTAAAAATGGTCGCAATTACAGTTTCATTTGCACCGTTAAACAATAAACCATTTAAATGTTTTATAAATACAACCAGGGCTTGACAAACCGTGGCAAAAATCTACTCGCTAGCCCCACATTGCGCATGTGCCAGACCCGCATTGCACATGCGCGCGCCGCCACTGCACGGGGCGACCGGCTGAAATCTACTCACCACGGGCGAGTAGATACACTGATTTGTCGAGCCCTGAATATGACATTGTATTTTCATTGTAAAAAGGAAAAAGATTCAGCTGAAACAAATATTGTAGTACCATCTCTTTATTGTCAAAGTGCAACTTACTAATAATAAATTTTTAAAAATATAACTGCACTCAAAAAAGGGGGACATACGATTTTTTTAACATACCTAGTACATAAATAGTTTACAATGTCTACTTTAACATGTGAAAATCTGTTCTAATTTTCAAATGACATTGTAAATGAGAAATAGACAGCATTACTCCCATAACTGTAAACAAACTTGTTTGTCTGAACAATTGACTGAGTACGAAGTAGGATTAAGTAGACTTGTGAGATGCATTAAAATATTTCTTGTGTTTCTTTTTACGGTGCAAATATTTGTAAATCAAATTCATATGAAGTGAATATTACACTTTGTATTATAATTGAAATCAACATTTGAAAATGTGGAAAAAAACATTTTTAAATACTCATAATAATTATAAATTGATATTCTATTATTGCTTAATGCAATGAATCACCATTTAAAAATCTAGTTAATTTGCTTTCCGTTAATCATATACATTAGCTAATAATTAATAATCCTATCAAAGTAAAATGGCCTATAGTGAAATCAAATATAGATCTCAGAAGAGGACAAAGTGAACATCTCCACATTCCAGGTTTTTAAACAAGCAACCCAACATTATTTAAAAAAAAAAAAAACCTGAACTCACTATGCAATTATCAGAATAGCTATTGTAAAAATTTCATTTTAGAAACAACTTACCTGCTTTATGCTGAAACTTGACACAGTATAAATCATTGTAGGGTTATTTGTTAGGTCATCTGGCCGCACCCACTTGGCAAATATTTCCTTTTGTTTGGGTGACAATGGTAACTTGCCACATTTATCTCTGGTTTTAAAAAAAATAATTAAAAATAGTTCAAATCAACCAAAGACAGCTCAGAAACAAATTTCCCATGTATATCCCATTTTATTTTTAGCAACCACAGACATTATTCAACAAGGCCATTACCCCATAAGTGGGCGAAAGACTATGGGCATGTCTACACTACAGAGTTATCTTGAAATAACAAGGTGAGTGTCCACACAGCAAGTCCATTATTTGAAATTATTTTGAAATAATGGCTTCTTATTTTGAAATAACCACCCCATATTCTATGAGGAACACCACCTATTTTGAAATAGGGTTAGTATGAACGTTCACCTGCTTCCTAGGGTGCTAAGTCAAGGTAGCGCATCCACATTAACAAAGCCTGCCTCGGACTAATTTCTAGGCTTCTCTATTGTGTGGATGTGCTACTTTGAAGTAAGTTATTTTGAAATAACTCCCAAAATAACTATTTTAAAATAGCCTGGTAGTGTATACATAGCTTACATGAAAATGCTAAATGCCTTTTTTGTTCCATTAGGGACTGTCTTTGTAAACTAATGAAAGATGGGAGTGATTACAGAGGACTGTAAGAGGGAAAAATACAGTGCTAATCTATAAAAAGGGGGTATAAAACCAACCCTAGGGAATTATAGACCAGTTAGCCTAGCTTCAATACCCAGAAAGATAATGGAGCAAATCATCGAGAAATCAATTTGCAAACAACAAAGATAATAAGGTGAGAAATAAGAGTCAACATGAATATGTTACAAACAAGTCATGTCCAATCAACCCAAAAGCATTAACAAATTGCCTAAGGAGATTCTGGAATTTCCACCCAAAGCTTTTAAGAAAAGACGCAACAAATATCCTGGTAGAAATGGTCTAGTTATTATGTAGTTCTGACTTGAGTATAGGAGTCTGGGCTAGGTGACCTGTTGAGGTTCCTTTCCAGTCGTACACATCTGTGATTCTATGACATGTAAATACAGTTATAAAGTAGTCTAAGTTAATAGCCTTGTAAAGCTAGTAATAATTTGGAACATATCATATAATATAAAATACTAAATATTTTGACCTTTTTCCCCAGGTAAAACCAAATGGGAGAGGGGAATTCCAAAAGCCATCTTTAACGAGAAAGATAAATTGTTTGTTTTGGTCACTAGTATTGAACCAGCAGGTGAAGAAGTTTATGCGATGCTATTCCACTCTGGTTCTGGCAGGTTGCAATATATTAGACTGCAACTCATAATTCACCATCTCCCCATATTGTCATTGAACTTTACATTTATAAATCTTCCAACAGCTTCACATTACTGAACTAAAAGCAGTGTTCATCTCTGCTGCGGTCTCCTCTCCCAAGGAAGTCACCTGAGTCCCAGGTTCCTGCTTTCATAATAATATTAATACCCAGCTCTTACACAACACGCTTTATCAGTAGACCCCCAAGCGCTTTACAAGTAGGTTATTACCACTATCCCCATTTTACAGGTGGAGAAACAGATGCATAGAGGGGTGAAATGACTTGCCTAATGTCATCCAGAATGCTACATGCAGAATCAAAAATAGAAGCTAGGCCTCCTAAGTCCAAGTTCAGTGCTCTACCCATTAACCCACACTTCCATTTCTACTCTGAAGAGAAACTAAAGCTGTCCTCTGAAATTATGTGGAGAAGATATCAGGCTTACACAAAAACACCCCTCTCTCCAATCCAGGTCCAAAATTATGGAAGCACAACTAAATAAGACAAGGTGAAAAAACAAAGTACAGTGGGATCAGAATGCATGGAGTAGCACCAGGCTCAAACAGTACGAAGAAGGGCCAGGATTTTCAATTACAGGCAGTCCCCGACTTACGCGGATCCGACTCTTGTCGGATCCGCAGTTACCAACGAGGCTTTTCTCGCCCCGGAGGACACGGACAGCGGGACCTCGCGGTCCTGCCGCCCGTGTACTCCAGGGCGAGAAAAGCTGCTCCGCGTCTCCCTGGTCTGCAGACCAGGAAGACGCAGAGCAAAGCCGCGGAGGGGCTGGGGCAGCGGGGCAGCCCCAGCCCCTCCGCGGCTTTGCAAAGCCTCGGGGGAAGCTGGCAGCGGGACAGCCCAGGCGCGCCTGGGCTGCCCCGCTGCCCGAGCCCCTCCGCGGCTTTGCTCCTCGTCTTCCTGGAGACCCCCCAGCAGACCAGGGAGACACGGAGCAAAGCTGGGGAGGATTTGGGCGGGACTGCGGCACATCTCCGCTGTCCGGGTTTCCCTGGTCTGCTGGGGGGCGCAGCTAGTGCGCCCCCCAGCAGACCAGGCTTTTCTCGCCTGGGGTAGAGCAGCTGGGGCTGCTGGGTTGGTCCTCGGCGCTACTGGACCAACTGGGCAGCACCCCAGCTGCTCTTCCCCAGGTGTCCCCAAGTCAGCCGCTGCTTAAACTGATCAGCGGCTGACTACAGGAAGCCCGAGGCAGAATTGCTCTGCCCCAGGCTTCCTGGAATCAGCCGCTGATCAGTTTCAGCAGCGGCTGACTTGGGGACACCTGGGACAGAGCAGCTGGGGTGCTGCCTGGTTAGTCCCCATAGCACCGTCCCTGCGGGGACCTACCCGGCAGCGCCCCAGCTGCTCTGTCCTAGGCGTCCAGATTCAGCTGCTGTTGAAACTGATCAGCGGCTGATTCCAGGCAGCCCAGGGCAGAGCAAATCTGCCTTGGGCTTCCTGTAGTCAGCCGCTGGTCAGTTTCAGCAGTGGCTGAATCTGGAAGCCAGTTCCGACTTACATACAAATTCAACTTAAGAACAAACCTACAGTCCCTATCTTGTACGTATCCCGGGGACTGCCTGTAATGGATAGTTTTTGGTTTCCAATCTGACATTTTAATGAGGCCTGATTTTCAGAGGCAAGAAATTCAGCACTTTCTGGAAGTCAGACTCAATTATGGTGTCTCCAGTGGGCACCCAGACTTGTAAGCACCCAAATATGTAGTCACTTTGAAAATCATAGCTGAGTTTTAAGCCAACTTCACATGCAACTCCTCAATTTTTGCTGTTACCACTCTTTTACTGTCAGATTAATTTGGTGTAAATGGCACATTCCTGTGGCTGGCAACAATTAAAGGCTGAATTACTACCTTTAATTACTACTTGAACAATTTGGAGTTTTGGGAAAGAAAAAAAAAAAAAGACACAGAAAAATGGAGAAAAATGAAGCAAAAGTAACTAGAGTAACTGATGTTCACTTACGAAAATGGCACTGGAAAGGCAAAACGCTCCCGCAGGTCAACGCTCATGAATGGGACATACTCAATGCCATTTATCTTTGATGTCTTTCTGCACGCAATAAAATGAAAATATGATTGTAAATTTCAAAGTGGTAACTTTAATGTTCAGAACTATTTGGTTTTATCATATTCCAGAGCACAAGACCAAGGAAATAACAATGAAGGTAAGGAAAAAAAAGAATTCAAGAAATGATGCACTGGTGACATTATGCCTCAAACAAGGAATAATTACAAGTTCTACATCTCTAAAGACGGAGTACTTACTGGGCTAGGCACCAATCTTCCAAAGATATGCACAATAGCAGACCAACAGCCCTCTAGAGGTACAATGATCTGCTGTCTGCACATCTATAGCACTGAGGCCCAAGACCTTAAAATACATGATTATTTAAAAATACTTTCAATTATGTCTTTACATTCCTGTTTTCACACAGTTATTTCACTGAAAAGCGCATCCCAAACTAACAATGGATATGGCACTTTTAAGTGACTATAATTTCATATTCATTCACTTTTGATCAGTTAGTCAAATAGCAAAGGTACAAATGACAACACTGGATATAAGTATATGTGCAAAGATATAGTCAAGTGCAGACAGAACTATAAATCAGGGCTATTTTAGATCAGGAAGAATCAAGAAATATGTACAAATCAGATGTGATCATAACAAGTTTCAGTGACAACTACGGAACAATAGGTAGTCAAAAAACATTTTCTAAAACAAAAGATAAGATCTAAAGCAATTTGAATTTCTCTATGAAGCTTAAAAAAGGTTTATATTTCACAAGTACAGGCAGTCCCCGGGTTACGTACAAGATAGGGACTGTAGGTTTGTTCTTAAGTTGAATCTGTATGTAAGTCGGAACTGGCGTCCAGATTCAGACACTGCTGAAACTGACCGCCAGTTCTGACTTACATACAGAATCAACTTAAGAACCCCAGGCGTCCCCAAGTCAGCTGCTGCTGAAACTGATCAGCAGCTGATTCCAGGAAGCCCGGGGCAGAGCAACTCTGCCTGGGGCTTCCTGTAGTCAGCGCTGGTCAGTTTCAGCAGAAGCTGACTTGGGGACGCCTGGGGCAGAGCAGCTGGGGTGCTGCTGGGTTGCTCTAGTAGCGCCGCTCCTGGGTGCTACTGGACCAACCTAGCAGCACCCCATCTGCTCTGCCCCAGGCGTCCTGATTCAGCCGCTGCTGAAACTGACCAGCAGCGGCTGAATCAGGACCTGGGGCAGAGCAGCTGGGGTGCTGCCGGGTTGGTCCAGTAGTGCCCAGAGCGGGCGCTGCAGGACCAATCGGCAGCGCCCCAGCTGCTCTGCCCCAGAGTCCAAAACAAAAGCCTGGTCTGCTGGGGGGGGGGGGGGGGAGCACACTAGCTGCCCCCCCTCCCCAGCAGACCAGGGACACGGGGAGCAGAGCCTCTGAGGCTTTGCTCTGGCAAAGCCTCAGAGGCGAGGGACCCCGCCGCGGCTGCGGCTTCAGTCCGGGAGCCTGTGGTCTGCTGGGGACGGTCCCCAGCAGACCACAGGCTCACGGACTGAAGCCGCAGCCGCGGGGGGTCCCGCGCCTCTGAGGCTTTGCCAGAGCAAAGCCTCAGAGGCGCGGGGAACCGCCGCTGCTGCCGCTTCAATCTGGGTGCCTGTGGTCTGCTGGGGACGGTCCCCAGCAGACCACAGGCACCCAGATTGAAGCGGCAGCAGTGGCGGTTCCCCGCGCCTCTGAGGCTTTGCTCTGGCAAAGCCTCAGAAGCGCGGGAACCCGCCCGGTGCCCCTGGTCTGCTGGAGACGGTCTCCAGCAGACCAGGGGCACCGGAGCAGCTTACCAACGGGGCTTTCTCGCCCCGACTTCCGGGGCGAGAAAGCCCCGTTCGTAAGTGCGGATCCGACGTAAGTCGGATCCGCGTAAGTCGGGGACTGCCTGTATCAGTCTCAATTAAAAAAGCAAACTTGTTTTTAAAAGGAAACGTGTTCATACAACTGCATAACTTTTCCTGTGCAAACATTTATGATCCAAAGCTCATTGAAACCAGTGGAAAGAATCTCATTGTTCTCAGTGGATTTTTAGATCAGGGTTTAAGTTTTTAGGATTCAATCCTGCTCAGTGCTAGGCACTGCTAACTTTGACTTAAGTCTTACACTCTAGTATCTTTTTGACAATGAAAGCAGAATACCTGTCTGGACAGCATCCTTTGGAAGGATTTTTCTACATTGCACTGCCCCACAGTTTGGACTTTGGAGATATGAATAGCAGCATCCAAAGTGCTATGCTGTGACTCTCTCATGAGACTGCTGTGGGTGCTAACTAAAAAGTTCCTGGTTCATGTTAATGCAAGCCTCTTCCAACTAGACTACATTAACAAAAGGAGGGTTCTTTTAATTTGCACATACGGCATCCACCCAGAAGAGTTACAGTGCAGAATTGTAGTCTTATTCCAGAAGTCCACACTGTGGGTCACTATAGACAGAACGTAAGATGCATTTGATGGAGTTTTCAATATTTATAATTTGAACTTGGGATATTATCTATTAATTGTTGAACACCAAAGCATGTACAATTTACGTGTCTGATCCTACTCCCATCAATGTCAAACGCAAGGAATGGGCCCCAAGGCTCAATCCTACAAAAGGTTAAACATCCTTAATTCCCACTGAAGTCCATTTTAGTTGAGATAACGAGGATTTTTGCAGCTCACAGGATCAGGCCCATAGATAATACACTCATTCAGGTAAGAAATGTTTGGCATCTATGTTTTATATTGCACTAAAAAAAAAAATCAATAAACTAAGATAATAGAAAGAAATTAGAAGAATTCTCTATAAAATACACCTTACAAAGAATGCTGTCTGAGTCATCTGTGTTCACTTACAAAGATTTATTGGCATGTGAGAGAGCTTCCAGATATAGTAGAACCTCAGAGTTACAATCTGACCAGTCAGCCACTCTTCATTTCAAACTGGAAATAATATAATCAGGCAGCAGCGGTGAATTAAAAAAACAAAAAAAAACAAAACCACCACCTTAGTTCCCAACAGTACATACTGTGTAAAATGTCAAGTACTAAAATAAAAAATGCTGCTTTGCCTGTATTTTTTCTGCATAATGATGTTTCAAAGCTGTATTAAGCCAATATTCAGTTGTAAGCTTTTAAAGAACAATAATATTTTGTTCAAAGCTACAAACATTTCAAAATTATGAAAAAGCTCCATTCCCAATGTGTACGTAACTCTGAGGTTCTACTGTACTCTGGTAATTAATGCGTGCTATAGAAATATTTCTCCTACCTCCTTAAAAACCAACAAAATTAAACCAAAACCATCCAGCCCTCATTCCCCTCACAAAACCCAATTTGTCTCAATCCAGTGTTCTGCACTAGATTTACATGGATAATAAACTTAGGGAAAATTGGACCCGATCTTACCTGAGCACTTCAATCTCTTCTGCAGTATATCTCTGACCATGAGATTCACTGGCTTGCACTGCTTTGACTGTCTGTGGTTTATCATTCAAGGAAAAATCAGGACCCAATGGGAAGAACATTCTGACTGGCTGATTTGGTTTAGCTGCAGTTTGTTTGTCTTTCTGAGATGACTTTGACTTAGATTCTTTCAGTGCCTCTGCTCTAAAAAAAAATATTTTAGGATTATTGTATGGTTTAATTTTTAATTGCTTGTTCGTTCTTTTATGTAATTATGATTGTCAAACAAAATCATCTATTTTGCTCTTGCTACAGAATCCACTCCATTTAGAGGAGAAATGCCAGCATCTCCCTCTACTTTCCACTGTTCTAAGGACGGCAAAAAATACTACAAAAGTAATTTGCTTATAAAACAATTGAGGCATAATTAATTTTCAAGTTTCTGTCCCTTTTAAAATTATGCTACTTGGAGGATGTGTGAGAGAATGTATGTTTTGGAAACCACACATTAAAATAAAAATCAAATAAGATGTTCACTATTCACGTGGATATGAAGAGACTTAATTTATCACGTTGAGCTGGACATGCGTGTAGAAGTAATACCCGCAAGAATTCAACACACTATACAACACCATATTTTACACTGATTTACACAACATTATTCTGGATTCATACCTGTATAACAGAGATTGGAATCTAGCCCAGTAAATCAACTAGAGATTGAATAGCTTTACTCCAGCATTCTCTGTTCTGGCATGATTTTAAGTTGGACACGTCTATGATAAGAAGTGGACATCCAGCTAAGTTTCCTGCCATCCTATCAAGTTTGTTTACAGCCCCCAGTCCTGGCTCTCAAGTGTTCTGTGCTGTTATTTAGCTCTCATTTACTCCAAATGTCTTCTAAGAGCCCAGTAAGCAATGGAAATGTTGGTAATGCTGTTTGACAATACTGGCCTCCTGAGGTTCAGCAAATTCTCTGGTTTGGCACTGATCAGTGCTGAGGGTGCCGTACTAGAGAGGTTCAACCTATATACATACTGATATACATACAGATTAAAGGGTTTGATTTTCTCCTGCATCAAAGCTCCACTCTGTGCAAGAGAGAGGTTGAATCCATGCTGGCTTGACCCCAACATCAGAGTAGTCTAAGTGCTGCTCCAGTTTACATTGCTGGAGACCTAACTGACCTAGTATCAGCAGAGAACTGACTTCATGAAACTCCACTCTTGTCCTGTCCTCTACCTACTCCAGCATATCACCAGACCCCTGGAGCAGTAGACATAGGAGCGGCTTCTGTCAGTTTTATGCCAGTGGGGAGCTCTCTTACTTTGTGCTACCTGAGCAACACAAAATGGTCAGAATGGACCAGAGAACTTAACCCAAAGTATGCATTGTAACTTGTTACCAATGGTTTGCGTGAGTATTTTGTAATTACTCACCTATCCAGTGCTTTTCGAGCCAGCTGTCTGAGTTTTGATTGAAGGACTGCATCTGAAGTTTCATTAGCCTTAACAGAAAAAAAAAATAGCCAGTATCGTAAACGTTATCTGTCAACGTAATTCAAAATGTACAAGTCACACTTCCAAATATCCACTATTTATTATTCCCCTACACACTTTAACCTCAGAATTCCTCCCAATTTGTCTTTTTGGAAACTAGTCAATACTTCCTACATGGAGATTTAAAAAAAATGCAAAACTTCACATACAAAGATAAATAAACCTGCTTCCTCATTATAGTGGGTATGCAGAGTGTGTTAGATTGCAAGGTACTGTTTTAAATTTTTCAGCACAGGAAGCACTGAATTCACACCGAATGCTGAAGAGAAATAAGTTAAAATCTACAGAGGGAAAACACAGTTAAAAATATCACATTAAAACATTAATTTGAGCATATCCCTTCAAGTTTTCCTACTGAATTTTTGACACTCTCCCTCCCCAAATCAGAGAAACATACGACAAAAATTAAAGAAAGCAGAAGACTTTCTTCCATTTTTTAAAAACTCTTCGTTTCCATTTTTCCCAGCTGGAAGGGGCTTGGAATAGACCTAGTGAAGGTTGTGGGTGGGGTAGAGAGCAAGGTAGAAGAGACCCTGGGAGAAGCAAGGAATGGAATTATCAGGCTGGAACAGATGATGGTTTCCTGCATATGGCCGGGTAGAGGAACAGGTTGGTTTCTCCACCTGGACATGGTAGGCAATAAGTTCTACAGCTAAGGAACTAGACAGAACCACTGCAGCTAAGAGAGTGAAGGGATGGCTTATATGGACTGTGTTACAGAGGGAGAAAGGAACCTTTTCGCACTGTCTGTAATGCCAAAAGCATAAAACCATCACCTTGCTAAAGCAACAGATTGCCCAAGGTGAAGGGAAACTTGGGCACCAATTGCATCTAATGAGACACCCACATGAGAAGAATGGTTAAAAATGATATTAACTGTACGCACAATATTTAACCTCAAGATATATAGCACAGCATGGTAACAAGAGAGAGCAGGATCCAGCAAAGAAAAAGAGATATACAGTAAAACCTGTGTTTTCTGGCACACCCGGAATTTAGGGGGGTATCGGTAACCTAAAAATTCTGGTTATCTGAGGCGGGGATGGGAGCCGTGCAGGATGAGGCCTGTTTTGGGGTGGGGGGGTGGGGGAGAGAAACGTGTAAGCCGGGGAAGCAGGAGGCAGAGATGGAGGGGGAGGCATGCTGTCAGGAGCCACAATGCTTGCTGCTTCCTTCCGGCTGCCGTTCGCCCCTCCCCTAGGAGTGTGCTGCACGCTCGTCTGAGGAGCAGCCTGGCACTTAAAGGGACACTTTCCTTTCCTTTTTTTTTTTTTTTTTTTTTTTGCTCTTCCCAGTGTCAGAAATTTGCCAGTTTCTACTGTTTTTCAGATGCTTAAGTTTTGGAGAGCACAGGTTTTACTGTCTGATGAATACCCACTGAAGCAGAAAGAGCTCAGGGTCAACAAATCAAAGGGGAAAAAAATTAGACTTTGATTTGACCCTGATCCTGCAAACCCAAACGCAAGTGTTAAACTTCACAGCTTATGCAGTCCCTTTAACTTCAGTGGAACTGTTTAGCTAAGTGAGAGTCAGGCCCATGCATAAGCATTTGCAAGATTCAGACCAAATGTTTTAAAATATTATGTAAATATTATCTTGAGAATTAATATTGTTACCCTCCCAATATATCACATTACAAAGAATGGGCAGAAGAAGAAGATAATCCGACTTGGTGGAGTTACATCATGATGGTGAGCTCTTCCTCAAATGAGTTAGTTTTGGCTACTGGACTTAGTATGAAAAAAGCAGTACCTGTACAGTAATATTATTTAGTAACACTTACATATTAAAAGTAATTAAGAAATTATTTTTTCTATTTTAATTGGGATTAATTTGTACAGTTTTAATGTCATAAAGGATTAGTAAAAATATGTAAGAATACTTAAGTGTTACTTAAAAATGGCCTTTACTGCATTGGATAGAGGTTTTTTTTAACTATTAGTTTGGACCATCTTCTTGGGAGAAGAATTAAGCTCTAAACTCTTGCAGCTTTCTATTGGCCTCAGGTTATAGATTTCGAAAGAACATTCCAGTAAACTTACACACTTTGTATACACAACATTTTTAAAAGAAAGCCACATTTCAATTTTACACTGTTGAAGAACAGTGTAGGATCAAGTGATTGTAGCCAATGCAGGCAAAGTATTTTTCAATGAGATGTAGAGAACAGAAGGCAAATAAAACACCAAAAATAAAAATAAATAAAAAATAAAAATACAGGTACTACATTTTTAAGCCAGCCTTTAAAGATCAGTTGCCTGTGCAAATGGAAGAATTTCTTACCAAAACATAATTCCACCAAGTTAACTTGTAGCATAACATACTGTTTTCAAACAGAGATCCACTGCTTCTGTGTACAGTTCTATAGCTTCTTCTGCATTGCCTTTATCATCTTCATCAAAAGCCTGTGTAACCAGGAAATGGGCACGCTCCAGGTCCAATTGCTGTTTTGACTTCAAAGGATCAGTGTTCTGAGACTGAACTACAGTTAAAAAAAATACAGTAATTTCACTAGCTGTGGTGGTAATTTGGGTTGAAAAATCTTTACAAAGTGAACCTCCTAAATCTGGGACTCTCTGGTTCAGCAACATCTTGAGTCCAACAGCAGGGAGACCCAGTCTGGGCAGACAGCAGCAGGGCCACCGGCGAGCCCCATCCTCATGAAGCCCTGGCCAGGTGGGGCAGCAATGGGACCACTGGTAAGCCCCATCTGGGTGGGGGACAAACGGGACTGGTGGTAACTGGCAAGCCCCATCCCTAGGGAGCCCTGGCTGGGTGGGAGACAAAAAGGGCAGGAGCTCAGTGGGTTTAGTGCAGAGCCAGTTGCAGGGAGGGGCAATGTGCTCAGAAGCCGAGGGTAGGGGGCCTTCCCTGACCCAGAAAATTGCCTCATTTATGACTAGTCAGGAGCCAGACCAGGGAGGTCTCATGGGCAAGCAAGAACACAATGGTCACATAGCTTATGTCTGCTCAAGGTCCAGAAACCACTATAAACAACCTGACAGATTTTAAGCTAAAAGACATAATACAGGCAGTCCCCGGGGTTACATACAAGATAGGGACTGTAGGTTTGTTCTTAAGTTGAATCTGTATGTAAGTCGGAACTGGCGTCCAGATTCAGCCGCTGCTGAAACTGACCGGCAGTTCTGACTTACATACAGATTCAACTTAAGAACCCCAAGCATCCCCAAGTCAGCTGCTGCTGAAACTGATCAGCGGCTGATTCCAGGAAGCCCGGGGCAGAGCAACTCTGCCTCGGGCTTCCTGTAGTCAGCGCTGGTCAGTTTCAGCAGCAGCTGACTTGGGGACGCCTGGGGCAGAGCAGCTGGGGTGCTGCCGGGTTGGTCCAGTAGTGCCCAGAGCGGCGCTGTGGGACCAACCGGCAGCGCCCCAGCTGCTCTGCCCCAGGGTCCACAACGAAAGCCTGGTCTGCTGGGGACCGTCTCCAGCAGACCAGGGGCACCGGGAGCAAAGCCTCAGAGGCGCGGCACCCCACCGCTGCTGCGGCTTTGCTCCCGGTGCCCCTGGTCTGCTGGGGACCGTGCCCAGCAGACCAGGGACACCGGGAGCAAAGCCGCAGCCGCGGCAGGGTCCCGCGCCTCTGAGGCTTTGCCAGAGCAAAGCCTCAGAGGCGTGAGACCCCTCCGCCTCCCTGGCTTTGCTCCCTGGACGGTCCCCAGCAGGCATGGGGTACCCGGAGCAGCTTTTCTCGCCCCGGAGGTCGAGGTGGCGGGACCGCTGCGCTCTGGGCAGTCCCGCTGCCTGCGAGCTCCGGGGCGAGAAAGCCCCATTCGTAAGTGCGGATCCGACATAAGTCGGATCCGCGTAACTGGAGGACTGCCTGTACATGAAAGGAACAACATAGGAACTTGAGACATGTTACCTCAGGATACTGTAAATTTGAAATAAAATATGAATATAGTTAACTTGAATATTATATTTGGATAAAGTGTTTTCTATAAAATATGGTGGGAGCCTGTACTTCTTGTGGAATAAACTCCTATTGAGATAAATGAACCTCATAAGACTCAGTGGAAGTTGTGTGGCATAGTCCCACACATCAATTGTACAATGAAATCGCAGATAGACCCCAGTGGCCCCTGGGTATGCCGTGGTGGCCCTTGGAGGTGGGGGTACATGGCGCTATAGACTGACCCTTTGTTGGCATCACTCCCTCAGCTTCCATTGGCCATAGTTCCCTGTGCTGTCCAATAGGAGCTATGGATGCAGTGCTGGCAGGCAGGAGCAGCAGGCCCAAAGCCCTTCCTCCGCTCCTCCCATGGAAGCGGTGTGAAGCAGGAACAGATAGGGACTTGAGAACCTGCCTTGATGGTAGCCCCACTATACCACCAGAGATTGCAATCTAGCAGGAAAGTCCCAGGATCAACCAGGATCAATTGCAATGGACCAGTTGGTGACCACTGATCTTGTTTTGCACTACGGAAAAACAATTTTCACATTTACCATGAGAAAAGTGCTCCACTTCCTTGTGCAAGAAAATTTAGAAGTCTACCTGTGTTAATATGAAATAAGTCCCCCCCCCCTTCCCAAAAAAGCGTTATTTGTGATATCTTAGCACTCAGCTTACTCGTGTGTTGAGGATTCTGGATATCAGGTGACCTATAATAATTCAATTATATGGTTGACAGGACAATACCTTGTCATACTCAATGGATCTAAGATATATCATTAGAAAGTTCTTCACCAACCTGCTGAATACAGAGCTTGAACTCTCTCCAAGTATTCATTTATCTTCTCTTGAATATTTTCCAAGTTTGAGCCTGCCATTTCAGCATAAATCAAAGCTTGCGCAGCTTCCTAGGGGAAAGTCAACATGTAATAAACATGCCTGATTCATGAAGAAATCCTTCCTGCAATACTGGGTTCTAAGCTTGCAATGAGCTCTATGCATATGGGCCCCTGTGCCCTCAATGACTTCAAGGAGGATCTGCCTGCACAAAACATGTCTGAATCACAACCAAGGCCTCTGTTTCTTTTCCTTCCACTAAATATTTTAGCACGAGGTAACCTGCAAATTCAGAATGAACTTCTTGAGATTTAATATAGCCATATCCTAGGCCCTTGTATACTGGATTGAAGCATTAGCTTAACCAAATAGATTTTTTTTTAATCAACCTAACTGAACTATCACAAACACATCCACACTTAAATCAATGAAAACTTTAGCCCAAGTCATTAAAGCCCTGGTCCTTAAAGATATTATGTGCCACTGAAGCCAAGTCTCCCACCACCTAAAAAAAAAGAAAAAAAAAAAGACGCCTATCCATTCAATACTCAATTATCTGTATTATTTAATGATGCTTAGTTATCTTTATATAAGTGGAGACTCAGGGGAAAAGAATAATGTACTAGAACAGAACTAAACTAGAACTTGCCACTTCAGCATAATCCAAATAATTCAGAGGAAGTGATGCCTAGCAGCTGTGGCTGAAGACTAGAGTCCAGGATTTTATTCTTAGAGCCATCAATGTGGTGTGAGACCGTAGGTAGATCATGTAAGCAGTCCATGCTAACCTCACACAAATGTACATACACTTGGCATTAAAACAGAGACTGCATAGTGCAATCAACTTTGTAAAATGCTGCTAGATGAAAGGCTCTATAAGTGCCAAGAATCATTATATGGGAACATACAAATAGTATATCATTTGAAATCATTCCCTTTCATGACCTTGCATTGGGGCTTCACTAGTTTGGTGGTTACTGTTTTATCATAAACAATATAGTTAAGACTGATTGCTGCTGTGTACTTAATAGCCTAAATCTGTTCACTTACAGTTTTCTAGCATACTCTGGTCTCAGATCTCTTATGCTATAAACAGATACATATTCCCGCTTCAGTACAGCACAGACCCAAAGGAAAAATGAGTTAGGGAGAGGAGAGCAGTGAAATGGTACCAGAAAAAGGAAAGAAAAATATTGCATTTCTCTCCCTGTTACAACGAGATCACATTAAGATTCCTGACGTGCAATAGTAAGGTAAAGTTTCTGTGGGCTGGAACTCCCTCGACTCCCCATTTATAAGTAGCTTCCTGATGACAAGTCAACCAGTTTCAAAATACACAGGCAGATTATTAGTAGCTACAGTCTAAAAATAACCAGGGAAACCATATTTCTGAACTTGTACTTACAGATACAAGTTAGCCAGATGTATCACCCTTAGGCTAAGCACGGGGACCTTTTTTGGGTCAGTGGCTACTGACCCACAGAAAAAAATGAGTCGAAGGTTAAAAAAAAGACAACCCCTTATTGATATGGTCCCCCTGCTAAGAAGCAGAAAGACATTCCAAGCCTCAAGGGCCAAATCCAGCCCCCCCCCCCCCCCCCAGGCCTCAGACAAATGTCTCCAAGTAATCATAGAATAATAGGACTGGAAGGGACTTCGAGAGGTCATCGAGTCCAGCCCCCCGCCCTCAAGGCAGGACCAAGCTCCGTCTACACCAACCCTGACAGGTGTCTATCTAACCTGTTCTTAAATATCTCCAGAGAGGTCTGCACCTCAAACCGCAGGTTAGAAAAACGGGTGGGGATGAAATAAAGACACTTCCCCCCCTCTCTAAGCAGATCAGAAGATGTTCAACACTCACTGCTCCATTGGATGGGGGACAGGAGTGGAAACAAACAGCCATGGGATCCGGATAACTCAGCTTCCCTAAGGTGCCATTTTACACCTCACCCCCTGCATTCAGGGAGAAGCCCCCGCGAAGCAGCCGCCTAAGCCCCTTCCATGGCCGCCTGGCAGCCCAGGTGATTTTCCAACAATCCCCAACGCCCGCTGCCAGGGGCAGCCCGCGGGCTGGGGGAGGCGCCTCCCAGAGTGAGCGGGACCCCGATGGGCGCAGCCTGTGCGGGGTCGGGGGGCACCCATGCCACAGACGGGCGCACCGGGGGAGGGGGCTCCCGGCTTGGGAGGCGTTGGGGGTCCTGCTGCCACGCCGGGGGGGGGCGGCGCGAGGGGGCTCCGGTACCTTGTAATACAACGTCGCCTCCTGGTAGCGCCCGCCCTGGTCTCGCTGCACCGCCAGCTGCGCGAACTTCACCGCGTCCAGCTCCAGCGCCGCCAAGTCCATGGCCGGACCCGCGTTCGCGCCCTTCTTCCGCTTCCGCCCTGCGCCGCGCCCGGCGGCCTGGCGCGGAACCCGGCGCGGCCTCGCGCACGCGCACTCGAGGCGGTTTCGGTTTCTCCGGGAAGAGGGCTGGGCTGCGCGTGCCCGGGGACGGAGGCCGGGGAGGTGCCTGGTCTCTCCGCGGGCGGCCCCGCCCAGACAGAGCCGGTCTGGTGCGCGTGCGGCGGGCGTAGGCTGCGTTCCACCCCGTGTGACATGCGCGGCGGGTGCTCTGCTGCTGAGCCGCTGGCTGCTAGCCCGCGCGGGGTGGCCCCGGGCCCCTACCTGCTGCGGGGCCCCTGTATTCGAAGCTTGTGTCCAAGTCAGGGCTGCCAACATTTATTTTGCGGGGTACAAAGTGAAGAGTTGAAATATTCGTCAGCAAATTACACATCAGGGCTCATATACTCATTCTGCGGAATCCTTATAAATGATCTAAATGGGAGAATTTTGGTCAGATTTTTTTTATCCAGGCCCAGAGTCCCTCTGCTTGGCTGTTTATATGTGACACTTCCTAGGTCTCAACACTAAGGGTACATCTACACTGCAATAATACTCTGGTATCCCAAAATGTCGTTGCAGTGTAGATGTACCCTTAGGTTACGTCTACACGGGCCCCTTTTCCGGAAGGGGCATGTAAATTTCATGAGTCGCAGTAGGGAAATGCGCGGGGGATTTAAATATCCCCCGCGGCATTTAAATAAAAATGTCTGCCGCTTTTTTCCGGCTTTTAAAAAAGCCGGAAAAGAGCGTCTACACTGGCCCCGATCCTCCGGAAAAAGTGCCCTTTTCCGGAGGATCTTATTCCTACTTCAAAGTATAAGATCCTCCGGAATAAGATCCTCCGGAAAAGGGCACTTTTTCCGGAGGATCGGGGCCAGTGTAGACGCTCTTTTCCGGCTTTTTTAAAAGCCGGAAAAAAGCGGCGGACATTTTTATTTAAATGCCGCGGGGGATATTTAAATCCCCCGCGCATTTCCCTACTACGACTCATGAAATTTACATGCCCCTTCTGGAAAAGGGGCCAGTGTAGACGAGCCCTTAGTGTTGAGACCTAGGAAGTGTCACATATAAACAGCCAAGCAGAGGGACTCTGGGCCTGGATAAAAAAATCTGACCAAAATTCTCACATTTTTATCATTTATAAGGATTCCACAGAATGAGTATATGAGCCCTGATGTGTAATTTGCTGAAGAATATTTCAACTCTTAACTTTGTACACCGCACCTAGACAGTCATGATTGTGATCGCATGAAAATATGTAGATGCATGTAATTCCTAAAATAATGTCTTCCACTTAGAGTTTGTCTTGTCCAGTGATCAATGTTCCCTCTAATTTTTTCCATCCATGTATGGAATACATTTTATATGCATGGAAGCATGTGTGGATGTGCACCACCAGTAGAAATATTCTGCCTGTTTTGGTGCTCTGATAATTAGCTGGGTGGCATTTGAATCTCTCCTGGGTAGCTACCCAAGTGCTCAGGGAACACAGCCAGTAACCAAATATGTTATCCAGCTGACCACCTAGAACGTTGCTGTGAACAAAGCACACAGTTGTCAGCATTGTCTGATTAATACAAAGTTTATAATTTTAGGCAACTTAAGGTCCTTCCTTTGACTTTTTCTTCTTTGATCATACTTCGTATGAGTTTCCCTACTTATTAAATGTTAGTTTTCTTCAGCTAGTAATTGAATTATCCAGTAATAGCAGTTTAATGTGATCAAAAGTTATCAAAATAATTGATGAGGGCAGCACTATTTTTGGTGCATGTTTTTTAATTTCTGGAAATGTTAATAAAATGCAGGTTCAACTGAACCCCTAATCTTGTTAAATAGGAAATAATTACTGCAAAGGAGAAAACTTCTTACAGGATAATGCAATTTATAAGTAACTGCTCCAAAATGATTTATACTGGCAGGTGGCTAAGAAGAAAAATAGTAATAGTTAAGAGTATACACTACAACTCATTTGACCATATGGAAACTCAAGATTCCAGCTCCAGATTTCAGAAATGGTAACTCACTTATGGCACGGAGTTCAAAGCCAATTAGGCCAGACACATCTATACAAGAGCAACAAGTTATTCAAAACACATGCTAGACCCATCAATAATTTTTTTCCCCAAATAATTTTGAAACAGTGCATAAATAGGTTTGAAAGATACTACTCACAAAAAACCTGGAGAGTTTATCAAGAGTTTAAATAGAAACATGCTGTTCTCACAAGGTCTACATGTGCAGGTGGTCATTTGGATGTTTCAAATAATTAATCTGATTGCATGAAAATTATAAAGGTAGTATAGCCAGTGCTTTTTTTGTAAGAAAAAAGGTGCCGGTACTCCAGGTTCAAACTTGTTGAGCAAAAAAACGCACTGGGGGCCAAAATGCAATCACGCCCCTTTAAGAGCCAAAACACCTTGCGTCCTGAGCAGGTTTCCATCAGGAGACGAGCGGTGGCAGGAAAACAGGTGCTGGTACGTCCGGGGGGAAATGCTATTCCTGTGTGCTGGGAAAATAGGTGACGGTACGCCGTTCCAGGCTGTACCGTCACAAAAAAAGCACTGAGTATAGCATATAACCATATAAAGTATATAGTAGTAGTATAGTATTTAACTTGCTTATAAAAAGGGTTCCAATTCAGTGATGATCCAGACACATTCATATGTCTATTAATTACTTTGAGGGAATTCTGTGCCAAAAATATAAACATTTTGTGCATGGTATTTTAAAATTCTGCAAATTTTGTCAGTAAGTGCTTGGCAGTGAGGAGCACAGACCACTGGCTACTTGCAGGTGGGAGAGCACCTGGCAGCCCTTCTCCCCTCTTTTTGGGACATGTACTCAGCATTGAGGCTGCACCCGACCCTCACATAGCACAAGGGCCAGACCTGCCTCAGAAACACTTGAGCCTTGCCCTTTGGTGTCAGGTGTACCACATATGGGCAGGCAGGTTCAGCCCACAGGATCCAAGTGAGGAGGTTCTGTGTGGGGCAACCTGGGTGCAGGCTGTTCAGCGTAGGGTCTAGATCTGTGGAGATCTGGATGCACAGGTGGGCTCGTTGGAGTTCCAGGTGCAGGAGCAATGGGATTCTGCAGCGGGATCCATACAAAGGTAGCTGGTATTAAACAGGGTTGTCTGGATGTAGGGGGATGGGTCTCTATGGGAGAGGGGTCTCGGTGATGTGGGAGCAGGCTTTGGAACGTAATTTTCTAATTTAGACCAAGCTTCAGTTAATTTTGAAAATGGGACATTAGCTTCTAAGTGATTGAGTTGCTTTTGAAAATTGTACCCACAGTTTATTGTTTCCTTCACAGTAGAAAAAGCTTGCATTCTGCCTTACCTGAAACAGGGAAAAAGATGGATATCTCCCTGTTGCAGTGTATGCACACCCCATCCCTTAGGGGACGGTATACAGGGCTGTGGATGCTGCCTAGCCGGCTATTGAATCATTGTCGGTCTCCCTCTCTCTTTCTAGAAGCAGCAGCTTTTGGTCCAGGGTTGTACCATCTAATGGCTAGAGTCAACAAGGAGCAGCTCACTAACTCAGGGCAGCCTGGCCTATAGCAAAAGTCAGTAAGGGTTATTAGCCCTTTAACTCCAGGTGAGACAGCCTGGTAGCCAAGGTCAATAGAGGTAGGCCCTTTAATCCAGGGCAGCATGGCTTGGTAGCCAAGGTCAGTAGTGGTCAGCCCCTGTCACAGGGCAGTATGGCCTAATGGCCAGAGTCAGTTATAGTCAGCCCCTGTCTTGAGGCAGTGCAGCCTAATGGCCACAGTCTATATTTAGCCCTTATCCCAAGGTCGTACAACCTATTGGCTAGAGTCAATGGGGTTTGAAGGCAACCACTTTGGTAGGGGGACCCGGGCCCACCCTACTCAACCGGGTCCCGACCCAGGGCCCTGTGAGCGGCAGAGTGGTCTACCACTCCCTTGGTGGGGAATTTGGCCAAAACATGCCAAGTTTACCTGGGTGGGAGAGGACTCTCTTGCACCCTCCCTGGGCCACTACCTACTGGTACCAGTGGGTAAGTGTCCAATGTGGTCACTGGTAGCCATTTCTCCCTGGGGCTCCTCTGATGCTGTTTACCAGCAGTCTTCTGGGGCTCTGGTTCCTGCTGTCAGGGTTGCTGGCTGGGGGGTTCCTGGATCCTCTGCTAGAGGTCCTTCTCCTTCTGCAGCCAGCCCAGAATGAGCTGTTCTCTTGCCTTTTATGCTGTCCCAGCATTTGGTACATGCCAAGCCTGGGTGAAAAGGTGGAACTTCCTCTGCCCACAGAGTTTTAACCTCACCTGCTGCATTGTGGGATATGCACATCCCATCACACACCCCATGAAAGAATGAGAGCTAGCCTTGGCCGTGGCATATCATCAAGTAAGCTAGTTAAGGGCTTAATTTTAAAAATGACCTCCCAATATGTACAGTGATTTTGCATGTGCTCTTGTTTGTGAGTGCAACTAACAAAAGATTACAATCAAACTACAAGATTTATGCAGCTGCAGTTTTACTAGTTGTGCATTGAAGGCACACATTTATTTCAGATAAAGCTGAAGGGGGCAACAGGATAGAAAGCAAGCCAAAGTCCCTTTGAAATTGTGACCCTAAGTATGCTAGCTCTTTCTTTTAAAATATTCACTGCTCTTAATTGTAATGAATAGACTTGCAAGTATTACATTGTAATTCCTGGTTCCCAGTTTCTTATGTTCATTAGGTGAAAAAAGTAATCAATTCAGAGCAAATGGGAAAATAGCACAGGCACAGTAGGCTATAGAATTCTATAAAAAAATCTTTAAAAAACCCACAATTTATGTGCTGCTTTTGCTGTGAGAAAGGTCATTTGCTTGCTACATGTTCTTGAATAAATGAACCATCTCATTCATCATAGGGAATACTACAACTGTTTTAGGGCTAAATCTTGCAGTCCAGAGGAGCCTTGAATGAATAAGTTATGCAGAATTTATCCTTAGATTGAGAATGTTTAATGACTTTCTGTGAACTCAATTATCTAGGTATTTACTGTCCTATACTCTAACTCCCTTCCTCCCTCTCCCCCGTCCAGTAGCTTGTTTCAGTGTTGTATCAGCTTAATCTGATCTGAAATACCTTAGGAATAGTTCTTCAACTTTTTGTATCATAAAATAATGTTTTTGTTTCAACTAAAAATATAGTTCATTCACTCCCATTTATCTACACTCGAACTCACAGAAGTTCAGCCAAAGTATCCCTTCTTTCACTTATCACGCACAGACTAAATTTTTATGGTGCTTCTTAGCTTCTCATGTCGGTTTTTCAAAAAACTACATTATTTATGTTGCATCAACTTAAATTCTGGCAAATAAATCCTTGTCTGAAACAGCTGTTACCATAAGACTTGTGCTTGGGGAAACTAATTTTAATCAAACCCATATATGGCTTTCCAGTGGCATGATGATTTAAACCCTGGTCATCTGATATAAATTGCAATTTAAAAGGAATATAGTAAGTCAGCAATGTTTTATTAAGGGCTGTGTCTACAATGGCACCCCTTTCGGAAAAGGGATGCTAATGTTGCACTTTGGAATAGGCAAATCCGCGGGGGATTTAAATATCCCCCGCTGTATTTGCATTAACATGGCTGCCGCTTTTTTCCGGCTTGGGGAAAAGCCGGAGAAAAGCACCAGTCTAGACGTTATTCTCTGGAAAATAAAGCCTTTTCTGGAGGATTTCTTATTCCTACTTGAAAGGCTTTATTTTCCGGAGAATAACGTCTAGACTGGCGCTTTTCTCCAGCTTTTCTCCAAGCCGGAAAAAAGCGGCTGCCATGTTAATGCAAATACCGCGGGGGATATTTAAATCCCCCGTGGATTTGCCTATTCTAAAGTGCTACATTATCATCCCTTTTCCGAAAGGGGTGCCAATGTAGACGTAGCCAAGCAGTTTAGGTTACTGTGACTAAAGAAAAGCAAATTTTGCCTCAGATAAAGAGCAAAGCAAAAGAAAAATTGTTCAAATGTTGAGGAACATACCACATGACAAAGATGCTATTGAATTGTGAATTCAACCACGGTCTTTGATATGGCCAAGTAAATTTTGCTCTACGCTTATGGGTCAGTTTTTTTGACGTTGGTTTACAAGGTGCGTCCACAGTATGGGCACATGCAATGTGCAAATGTGCCCTTATAGGCATAGTTACCTGTTTTACAGATGGTGTGTGTTGGAGCAATTCTGGTGTTAGTGAGGCTCCATCATCCCAGACAACTTGGGCCCTGGTCTTGCAATTGTAACTGGATTCAGTAGACATCAGAGGGCTCACTATGTCCCCTTCAGTGGGAGCTGGGACAGTTCACACTCTTAAGAAACAGCATTTCTGTGAACTTTGACTGAACAGCATTTGAAACCTTTCAGTCAGTGAGCCCATTTTGACAAATTCTATGTATTTCAAGCACAGAAATGGATACTCATGAAAACATTTTTACTGTTGTGTGAAATGTGCCCAATAGTTTGGGTATGAGGATGGTGTACCAAAGATTACTGCTCTGCCTTAGCCCAGCAAAGGGGCTCTGTGGGGATACCATGGCAGGCTGGCTGTTTGGAAAGATCATGGCTAACATTAGCTTATTGGTTTGGAGCACGGCCTTGAAGTTCCAACACAATGCTTACGTAAACCGCATAAAGCATAGTTCTTCATCATACTGCTATTTTGCTGTATTGTCATGTAATGTTCTTGTGTTGACCCCATGCCAGCCAATGGTCAGGGCAGTGCATGGTGTGTGTGTGTTATATACCCGAATCTTCAACTGCTAGGACCGGGGTTCCTTCGCAGCGGGCAGCCGAAGGGCTGACGGGCACCCCAATGTTTTACACCCGAGTCTTTAGCTGCTAGGACCGGGGTCCCTTCGTAGTGCGCAGCCTGTAAAAGGCCGACGGGTGCCCCGAGAGTTTGCAGGGAGAGCTTATTACAGCCGAGTCTTTGACTGCTAGGACACAAGGTTCCTCATCTAGCTGCCTATAAAAATGGCAGGTCTTAGGTACAGCACCAGAGCGATGGGTTGCCTCCCTCACCTTATGGTGCGCCTGCCTCAGCTCCTTTATCTTCACTCTGCACTGCAGTGTGTTCTGTTCATAGCCCTTTTCACACAAACATCAAGAAATTTGCCCATGTGTGTCCCCATTTCTAGGGGTCACTCGCAGCTGACTTTTCTCCCCATACACTGATCAGGTCCAACAGCTCCAGGGTGGTCCAAGCTGAAGAGGGTTTGGAGTGCTAGCCAACCATGCTCATCTGGGAAAACACCATGAGGCCACTCCGTGCGGAGCCAGTCTGCAGGAAATGGAATTTAAAGTTCCTGGAACTTGCAAGGGGGAGGAATGGATACCTGGCTGCAGGACAGCAGTGTTCACAGCCCTGGGCAGAACAGCTGCATGGGGCTTGCGGGCAAAGTTCCCTCTATATTTTTCAATCCATATGCAGAATAAATTTTGTTATGTGCACCAATACATGTGTGGATGTGCACCACCAATAGTAACACCTGCTGCAGACGGTGGGCACTTTGGGCGCTCTGCTAATCAGCTGGGGAGCATTTGAATCTTTCCTGGCCAGCCACCCAAGTGCTCACCTTACAGGGAACACTGCTTATGGGAAACTTTCTGGAGTCCAATACAAGCAAAAAAAAAAAAAAGCCTCTTGTTATATACTTTGCATGTCTGTTGACAATAAAGGAAGAGGAAAAGAAAAAATTCTCTTGTGGGGGTAGAAGTTTTTTGTCACCGAAACTGAGTGTTCACAAAAAAAGTCACATTGCAATGTGTCCACTTTCACGGTTTTGTCATCAAAAGTCACTTTTTGGTGATAAAACTTGTATGTGCATGTGTGATGCGCTGTTACCCCATTGTCATTTCAACACTGCTATGCTGTTTTTAAAGCTGCTTGCCAAGCTGCCAGTCAAATGTGTGCACATATTTCAATAGTTCATATTACTTCTCAGTTCTTTTGAGGCAGCATTGTTAGGAACAAAATTTTAGATGCTCCTGCGTGGGCACATCATGGTCAGTCAGAAGAGTGTATACGGTATATTATCAGTGCTAAAATGAGCACTGAGTGAATGGTATTGGTAACCAAACGTTCTAAACTTTATTATTTTTATGGAGGATTTTCACCTTAGTGATTGGCAAGCATGATCTACTGAGTGAGGAATGGTCTGTTCTGGACCATGGTATTAAGGAATCACATTAAGAGTGCTATCAACAAAACTACCATAAGGTGTCAGTATTTCAGAAGTTTACTATTCGAAGTGCTGTGTTTCAGTTGCCCTATTGAGAAAGGCAAACATGAATCAGCAGTTATTCTTTACTGTATTCCAGAGACTAATTATATCAAGACCATTACCATCCAAATTCTTTATGTAACCCTTCTGCCAAGTGGAGTTGGCCACAATCACATCTGGGTTCAACAACACAACACAGAATCAGCTGGAGCTCCTACCCACTAATCTGAGGAAATTACACAATACCCCTGGGTGCCTCTAAGTGGCCATATTTCCCTTCTCACAAGTACACAGTCTGAAAAACTTTTTTTAATGAAAAGAGGAAAATCACCTGGCCTTAATTAGAAAGACTGCTTCAAGACAGATTCAACAGTGAGCAAGAATATGTTGGACAGTGTTTTTTGCCTCAGGGTCTTGAGATCTACAACCAAAAATTCCTTAAACATGCCCCTCTCTGTTCTGGAGAAGTAGAGAAGGCACATTGGTTGCTCCGCTAGCTGCCATTCTGCTCTGCCGGCTGCCTTGCCCAGTGTGGGACCAAGATTCTGGGCTTTTCCTGCCTGCAAAAGGGAAAGACCTGGCAGGTGTTATCTTCTCTGAAGAGCATGATACCAGGTTGTGTGGTTGGATGCTAAAGGGAATTGATACATGCGCTGGTTTAAAGGTCCAAGCTGGGACGTTCAGTGAGGACGTGATGGAGTCCCTATTCTGTTGCCCTCAGCTCAGGAAATGTGCAATCTACTGCTGAAGCCAGTGAGGGTGAAGACAGGATTTTGCTGTGCCTCTGATTGCCCTGTAGAAGACTGAGCATGATGTTGCTGGAACCGCTTCACATTTTGCCGTATTGACATAATTCTTAAGAGACTAGGACAGGTTGTTTGACTTCCACCCTCATCTAGGACAGTTATTTAAATCGCTGCTTCATTTTACTATGTCTGGTAGCCTAATCTACATGCCTCTGTCGCCAGAGGCATGTAGTCTAGACATACCCTTGGTGAACACTGGTTAATTAACATAATACAATAGTTTATATAGTCTGCAGGTGGATGGAGGAAAAATGATTTGATAGGTCTAGCAGCAAGACGAAATGAGCACATAAGCCAATAGAACTACTAAAGATTACATAATATCTCCACCCATTGCAAAGTAACAACTCATTAATTAATATACAGGTGGTTATTGTTCAAATGCCAAAACATGTCAGCAAAACAGTAATAACATTTTAGTCTGCATAGATGATGATGTTTCTATAGCAGGCGGGTATGGCCTTGAGTTGGTGCAGGGCTTGGTTCTCAGGCTTATTATCTAGGAGTGAAGCAAGACAGTTTAAGCAAATTTTATGAATGTAATCTTAAGCAAAATGTGTTACGTTACTAACTGGGACCCTGTCCGAGCGTTTTAGAACATGGTTGCTATGGTGCCCAGGGTCTTTTACTGCCTGCAGCTCTTATCCTGACTGTGGTGTTCTCAGGCTTGATCCCAGGATGGAGTCATGCTGTTTAGAGGCCTACTAGCACATTTAGGGCTGCCTTAGTTTACCCTACAACCACCCTTATCTAAAACACATATTTTAATTACTGTCATACAAAAACTGCTTCCAAAGTCTTCCTTGCTTTTCTATCATCCCGATTCTCCTTTCATCCCTTTAAGAGAGCCCTTAAAGGGACAATATTTCTTTTCTTCCAGATAGCTCCACAAACAAATTTCCCTTTTACTTCTGATTATTTGATGAACTAATTTTAAGAGACTCTTCCACCAAAATCAGTAACTTACTAAGATAAAATAAAATCCTTTGTTATGCCTAAATTTTTTGGAAACATATTTTAAGATAAATATAAAGTGAAATGTCATAAACATGTCTTGTTATGAAAATCCTACAAAATAAATTAGTGTTCCCTTTTTCTAAAGCAATGAACTTTGTTATGAACATACTACATTTCTCTGACTGATTAGTTTAAAATAATGGCTTAGTTTGACAGTTTAAAATATCTAGTAATCTGGAATGAATAATTTACGAAGGCTTAAGAGTATATTTAAAATATAAAATCAGCTTAGAAATACAGATGAAGAAAATGTAAGACAGTCAAATGTAAGAGTTGCATCATGTATTTCATAATATTTAATGTTGTATTCAGGAAGACAGCGGACATGCCCTTACTACATAGTTTATACAAATAAATCTCACACACTTCAGGGTATATCAAAGAACCTGTGACTAACATTTTTTTATTCCCAAATTTGGTGCTTTTAATTAAGTACCTTCTGCAAGTCCAGTCATCACAATCTGGCATGCAGTTTAAAACATGCTCCATTTTCTTTAGAAAGAAATTTTAGATGAGTGTTCCCCCTCCATCCCCATGTAATTTGCTAAGTTTGGGTTCAGGGATTTGGCTGGAGGGGGTGAGCAGAGAGAAGAGGAAAACAGTGGGGAAGGAGTAGTGTAGCGGGAAGGGGCAGGGCTTCAGCAGAGCAGGGGTGGAGTATGGACGGGGCCACAGGTTAGGGAGCTTGCATCTCAAAACAGCAGCTTCACCCACCCCCCATGTTATGCAGTATTTCTTTGTAATGTTTATATCTGTCTGCCCAGCAACACAAATTAAAGATTGGAGAAATATGAGGCAATGTAAAGACCCTGGCCGGATCCTCAGCTGGTGTAAACATGTGTTCCTCCTTTGATGCCAATGGAGCTTTGCTGATTTTCACCATCTGAGCATTAATAAGACTAGATTTCATTAACCTTAGGCTTCAACCATCAAATAGATTTTGTCAATATGCAGGAATGGCTTCTGTTCTCTAGATTTGCCTTGCTCATAACTGAAAACCACTAGTCATTCTTTTTCCTTTTTAGTTTTACTAATTATTACATGTCTCTCTCATTGGTCTGGATAATATCAGTGAGCCTCTGCTTTCTTTAACTTTCCTTAGCTAGAAATCACAGTCTGGTGAAATAATATTTTGTAGGTTGTTTTCAGGAGATGCTCATCAACATTTCAAATAACTATTAGAAAGAGTTCAGAGCAGAGTATAGGGAGAAATTCACAGCTGAAAAGTTGAAAAGACTGGGATTGTTTACCTTACAAAGGAAGTTAATAAAAGGGGACATGCTAATGCACATAAAGAGAAGGTAGAACAGGAAGAACAAGGTGACATTCAATGTCACTGAAAGGTGCTAAATTCAAACTGTTAAAAATAAATTAAAATGTAGAATTCATTGCTGTAAGAAGTCATTGAGACCAAGGATTTAGTAAGATTCAAAATGAGACTGGACACTCGCAGTGATAATTATAACACGGGGTGTTGTTGTTAACAACAATACATTTTTGTGGAATGGATATTAAACCTCATGCTCCAGATTTTAAACCAACTTCTAACTAGGTTTGGGCTGAGGTCTAATGTTGGTGGGGAGGGGGGATTATCTCTGTATATCTATGATGGAATTCTTACCCCTTCCTCTAAGGTATTTGATGTTGTTCACCATCAGGGACACCGTATTGCACTGGATCAGCTGCAGGTCTGATCTGTTCTGACAATTTGTACATTCCTGTGGAACAATTGTGACTGAAATGCACTGAGGCATGTGTACAGGCAACACAATATTTATATTGGTCATTGACCCAGGCCCGGCCTTTGGGCAAGGTGAGTGAGGCGGTTGCCTTGGGCCCCATGCATTCAGGGCCCCGTGGTGCCCAGCTCCCGGGCCTGTCCACCTGGCCATTCACTCGCTGTCCTGACTGGGAGCTGCACGGTTGTGTGGCTCAGCCAACCATAGCGTGCTGCCTTGGGCCCCGCAAGGGATTTGATACGGCATTTGATATGGTCTTGCATGATATTCTTATCAATAAACTAGGCAAATACAACTTAGATGGGGCTACTATAAGATGGATGCATAACTGGCTGGATAACTGTACTCAGAGAGTAGTTATTAATGGTTCTCAATCCTTCCGGAAAGGTATAACAAGTGGAGTTCCTCAGGGGTCTGTTTTGGGACCGGCTCTGTTCAATGTCTTCCTCAACGATTTAGATACTGGTATAGAAAGTACGCTTATTAAGTTTGTAGCTGATACCAATCTGGGAGAGGTTGCGACTGCTCTGGAGGATAGGGTCATAATTCAAAATGATCTGGGCAAATTGGAGAAATGGTCTGAGGTAAACAGGATGAAATTTAATAAGGACAAATGCAAAGTGCTCCACTTAGGAAGGAACAATCAGTTTCACGCATACAAAATAGGAAGCTACTGTCTAGGAAGGAGTATGGCAGAAAGGGATCTAGGGGTTCTAGTGGACCACAAGCTAAATATGAGTCAGCAGTGTGATGCTTTTGCAAAAAAAGCAAACATGATTCTGGGATGCATTAACAGCTGTGTTGTGAGCAAGACACGAGAAGTCATTCTTCCTCTCTACTCTGCACTGGTTAGACCTCAGTTGGAGTATTGTGTCCAGTTCTGGGCACTGCATTTCAAGAAAGATGTGGAGAAATTGGAGAGGGTTCAGGGAAGAGCAACAAGAATGATTAAAGGTCTAGAGAACATGACCTATGAAGGAAGGCTGAAAGAATTGGGTTTGTTTAGTTTAGAAAAGAGAAGATTGAGGGGGGACATGATAGCAGTTTTCAGGTATCTAAAAGGGTGTCATAAGGAGGAGGGAGAAAACTTGTTCATCTTGGCCTCTGAGGATAGAACAAGAAGCAATGGGCTTAAACTGCAGCAAGAGAGGTTTAGGTTGGACATTAGGAAAAAGTTCTTAACTGTCAGGGTAGTCAAACACTGGAATAAATTGCCCAGGGAGGTTGTGGAATCTCCATCTCTGGAGATATTTAAGAGTAGGTTAGATAAATGTCTATCAGGGATGGTCTAGTCCGTACTTAGTCCTGACATGGGGCAGTGGACTGGACTCGATGACCTCTCGAGGTCCCTTCCAGTTCTAGTATTCTATGATTCTATGAAACGCTTTGGCTGGGCCTGCATTGACCACTAGAGAATGAGAGTCCCCATCTCCAAACTCAAACATATAACATTCAGTGTGTCTTACCCCCACTTTGGTTCCCTCCTCACAGAAAGCCAGCATGAGACTTATGTACCTCTTCAAGTCCCACTTATTATTATGTTTGAGGACTTCAGTGGTGCATAAGTTTTATGTTAGCTTCCTACCTAGGGTATGTCTACACTACAGCGCTAATTCGAACTAACTTAGTTCGAATTAGTTAATTCGAACTAAGCTAATTCGAACTAACGCGTCTAGAACTAAAAACTAGTTCGAATTAGCGTTTTGCTAATTCGAACTAGCAAGTCCACATTGAGTGGACCCTGAACAGGGCTTAAGGATGGCCGGAAGCAGTGCCGGCAGGGCATCAGAGGAGGACTTAGAGAGTGGAGATGCTGTCTCAGGCTAGCCGAGGGCTGCGCTTAAAGGGTCCCGACCCCCACCCCGGACAGACAGTTCTAAGGGGTGCCCCGCTTGCAAAGCAGTCCTGGCTTGGATTGCCCGGAGTACCCACACTGGGCACATCACAGCACTCAGCCATCAGCCCGGCTGCACTTGCCGCAGGCTGCCATCTGGGAAGAGGGGGCAATCGGGGGGCTGCAGGAGAGCTTCCACCCCCAGAAGCCCGCAGAGCCAGCCCAGTCCTCCCCATCGGGGTCTCGTACCCCATTCCTCCCTCACCTCCTTCCACTTACCCTTCCCTAGCCCCCCTTCTTATTGATGTACAAAATAAAGATAACGTTTCTTCCAACATTGACTCTGTCTTTATTGAACAAAACTGGGGGAGACTGGGAAAAGGAGGTGGGAGAGGGGAAGAGAAAGGCTGGGAGAGGGGAGGGCAACTAACATGATCAGGGGTTGGGAACAGGTCCCAGATGAAGAGAGGCTACAGAGACTGGGACTGTTCAGCTTAGAAAAGAGGAGATGGAGCGGGGACAGGATAGAGGTCTCTAAAAGCAGGGGTTGGGTGGAGAGGGTGCATTCAGAAAAGTTCTTCCTGAGTTCCCATAAAGAAGGACTAGAGGACACCAAAGGAAAGGAATGGGTAGCAGGCTTGAAACTAGTAAGAGAAAGTTGTTCTTGACAAAGCAAAGAGTTAACCTGCGGAACTCCTTGCTGCAGGAGGCTGTGAAGGCTACAACTAGAACAGAGTTTAAAGGGAAGTGAGATCAAGTCATGGAGGTTGGGTCCATGGAGTAGTCTTAGTCAGGGGGTAGGAGTGGTGTCCCTGCCCAAAGTTTGTGGAAGGCTGGAGAGGGATGGCACGAGACAAATGGCTTGGTCACTGTCTTCGGTCCATCCCCTCCAGGGTCCCTAGGGTTGGCCGCTGTCGGCAGACAGGCTACTGGGCTAGATGGACCTTTGGTCTGACCCAGGACGGCCATTGTAAGCTCAGGGCTCAGGGTCGGGGGTCTCAGTGGACCCCCTTGATTTTCATGCACACCTGCTCCTGGGTGGCCAGGCTGGCAGCTCTCCTGCCCTAGACGGCCACTTTCCTGTGCCTAGTGTGGAGATCGTGGACGAGGTCCACGATGTCCGCACTAGCCCAGGAAGGTGCCCGCCTCTTGCAGTCCAGGGCAAGCTCCCGGGAGCCGCCAGCCTGGTCCCGGGAAGAGGGGGTGGGCTGGGGGACATCGGGTGGGTGGCTCTGTGCCGTGCCAGGTGCAGGGTCTGCTGACTGGGTGCTGGCAGGCTTGCACCTGGCACGGGCACTGTAGCCAGCCCGTGCCCCTTTAAGGGGTCCGGGGCCGGGAGGGGGGCATAGAGTTTCCCTGGTGTTGGCCAGAGTGGCCACCAGGGAAACCTGGGGAGGGCTAGCGTCCCACTAGTTCGAATTAAGGGGCTACACACCCCTTAATTCGAACTAGCTAGTTCGAACTAGGCTTAATCCTCGTAAAATGAGGTTTTCCTAGTTCGAACTAAGCGCTCCACTAGTTGGATTCAAATTCGAACTAGCGGAGCGCTAGTGTAGCGGCTATGAATGTTAGTTCGAACTAACGTCCGTTAGTTCGAACTAACATTGTAGTGTAGACATACCCCTAGAGACAAATATCATTTTCTCAGAGTAATAAAATCAGTGGAGTGACTTTGGGATGTATTTGGCCCATTATATACAAAGTTGTTTTTAAAGACAGAGGCTTTTGTATGCATTGTAGGAGAAAGGGAAGACTTGGCAGACACAGAAATAAAAAACAGAGCTGTGTAGAGAGTCCCATTTCCTGTGAGTAGTTCTGCACAGGCTGTATACATTTTTCTAGTTAAACAAATGCTCTGAGAACAAAGATTTTTTTCCCCTGAGAAACATTCAGGAACATGGGCATGTGTATTCTCTCATTCCATCAGCCTCCACAAATCACTTATACGTAACTCCCTTTAATCATCTCCAGCTGCTTGATCCAAATGCACATCTGCTTGAGAAAGCAGACCACAGAGCTCTTAGACTTTTTATTATACACATACAAGCTTCAGAGTTGACTTTCATTTGTGCCACATGACTGCTCACACACATCCAGTCCTTCTCTTGTCTTTATTCTGTTTGTGGTTAGACAGATAGTGGTTATAACAAACAAAAGGTAGGAGCAAGGTTGTGTTTTATAATTTATAGACTCTAAACTGAAGGGGAGGGGGAATACATAGACTTAGATTATGCCTTTTAGGTGTACCCTTCATTAGTGGGCACTATGGAGACACCCCAGGCCTGGGAGGGGGTAGCTGAGTGGGACTGTGCCTCAGAGAGATGCAGTGCTTAACAGGACTGCACAGACTGCACTATCCTAAGGGATTCTGCTTTCCACCTCCCTCTATTCTTCACCAGCTTAGTGGCACATCTTCACAGAGATTCAGCTTTGCTGGCCCAAGTACTCAGGAGACTTGCTTAAAAATGGTGACATTAAACCCAAAATATTGAATGCTTTTGCCTTCTGGTTTGTGAGCCCTTAGGACACACTTCAAGCTCTTCTTCACAACTGTGAGGGCTACCAACGTAGCTTAAAAAAAACATGACTGTGGCGATTCTCACCTAATCACTGGCTTCCAGGAGATAGAACTTTAAGAAAACTACCAAATTTTACAACTGCAATAATAACACAATAACTGGTAACACTCAAGACTCTCAAAGCTCCTTCCCATGTATTTTTTCCCATGGTGTTTGTGGAGAAGAAATGATAGGGGCTTAACAATTAATATTGGAGGGGACTAAAAGAGGTGGACTACAGTAAGAAGGATCGTAAGGTACTTAGGACTGATTAAAAATGAAAGAGGCTTTTGTTGCTCCTCTAGGTCATGGTCCTGCAAGATGCTTAGCATGCTAGCTCTGATGCAATTAAGCTGAAGTCAGTGTCCCTGCTTGTGCTTAAATTTAAGCATGTGCTTAATTGCTTTGCTGGATTGGGATCAAGCCCATATAGCTGATTATTAAGAAAGTGAAAAGTGGCCAGTCTTGGGAAGGCTGAATTTAAGTTCTAATAAATGTGTGTCATAAACTGTGGGAGCTGAACAATTGTTGAAAATGGACACAGATCAGATCGGATCCAGGTTTAGGTAGTGATAGGAATGCATCTTGTTCTGCAGGGAAACATAGAGGAAACTCAGAGAGATCCCACTCTGAAAGAGGCAGGCATCCCATTTACACCAACAGGCTTTCACAATGTGAGTCTAATCACTCTGAAAGGGAACTACCTTAGGGCACAGATTTCCAAAGAATTAACAGAATAAAAAATTAATAAATATCATTGTACTGAATTCCATTCATGAGGCTTGATTTTTCACTGTTGCTTAGGGCATATGTTTCTACTTGTAAATTTGAATTTAAAAAAATACAATTGGCCTGTACCAATTGTTGTGACTTTATGCAGTGCTCTGTTATCTTACTTTTAAAAATAGATTTCTTGGCAGTGGAAGGTTTTGGAAGAAATTAAGAGGGAAAGGAAATTAAAGATATAGAATAAGATATTCAGCTCCGTGCATGTTAAGACTACATATGTTCTTTTCTGAATTAACATCACTGTATCCTGGTATTTTAAATTTACAAGAGGGCATCCTATTTACAAGGACTGAAATGCAGCTGCGATTGGTTGCTGGAGTGGGCCTCATTGGGACTACTCAATCAGGGCAAGCTGAAAAGGATGGGACAGACTATCCCTAAAACTGATGGGTTAGTCTAATAATTAGCTTCATTAAAGCCAGTAATAAAACAGCATCTGCAATACCTTATGATTATTCAGAAGCCAAAAATTCATCTTCCTTAATCCAGCCTTGGGCTCCCATCCTGAGAGCCAAGGCAAATGTGGTAAGGGTTATTTAAAATCTTATTCACCATACAGGAGACCTTTGTGATTTGCGGAATTGCTATTTGCAGTTCCATGTATTTGTGGGTGTCTCCTGGTGGCAGGGGCTGGAATGGGTTACCTAGGGAGGTGGTAGAATCTCTATCCCTAGAGGTTTTTATGTCCTGGCTTTACAAAGCTCTGGCTGACATGATTTCATTAGGATTGGTCCTGCTTTGGGCAGGGGGCTGGATTCTATGACCTCCTGAGGTCTCTTCCAGTCCTAGGATTCTATGACTCTGTATGAATGAAATTCAGAAGTCAGTTTCATAATAGAGATAATGAGCTGCTGATTTGTAGAAAGTTCTTCCCGAATCAATTTCACACGTACCCCGAGCCATGGGTCCTTTCAATTACTGCTGGAGTGCCACATGATGTGCTCCAGGAGGCTCTAAGAGCTGCTGGGGGTGGAGTGGGGAGGTGGCAGAGTACATTCTGAGTAGTGCTGAGGGTTGGCTACCTCCAGGCTGCCCCTTTCACCCAAGGCTCACACTTTCCAGGAGCATGGAGCCAGCTCTCCCCCATCTTGCCCAGGGGCCCAGGCAAGTCTGTCAGCCCCTCCTGCTAGCAAAGCAATCTAGACTGGAGCCTCATGACTTCCCCTGGTAAAGCCTTCTCATGGTAAAGCTAAAGCAGACTTGAGATGGGGAGAAAAGATTAGGTCTTAAAGTTCTTTTGTAGATTTCTGCCAAGCTGCTGTAGCTTCTTGACAGCAGGTAACAAAAAGACTAGATAATGTAAATTGTGGCTTTGAACAGTCAATTACTATTTCCTATGTATACACAGGTAATTAGTTGCATTGATTAGCATAAAGCAATGAACCATCCAAAGATTCATCAATAGCTTACTACAAACTTCAGAGACATATAAAGACAATGATATTAGTACACCCAAGTTTAATCTAAATGTTAATATGCTCTTTTGATCTCTGAATCAATAGAATATACTAACAGACTGAAAAAGAAGTTTACCATCTACAAACTAATAAAATTACATTATTAACATCTAACAAGATATAGATAAATACAGGCAACTATAATTTATATTTACTTTCTAATTTTCTACAATACAGGTTTACATTTCAAACACTATGGCCTATCCAATGTAGAGTTAATAATTATCTATATATCTTTAAAGGTTGAATATGGGTCATTTAGGCTATATCTACACAGCAGTAGTACTTCAGAATAACTGGCATTATTCCGAAATAACAAAGAGTGTATCTACAGAGCAAGCCATTATTTTGAAATAATGTCACATTGGAGGATTTCTTACTCTGACTCCTGTATCCCTCATTTTATGAGGAGTAAGGGAAGTCAAAGGAAGAGTGTTCTTCTTTTGACTTCCATCTGTGACATAGTTCAAGTTGTGTAGCTTAATTCGACTTTTGTCCTGCTGTGTAGACATGCCCTTAGTTTGCTGGTTGTTGAACACTTTCCAGCTCAGTGTCATAGCAACACATCCCCCTTTACAGTGCAATTAATGATAAGGCTAGTAAAGCAAAACAGTATGTATGTATTTTCAACTAAGGAAAACCTGTGACATTCACAGAGAAATGCTTTTGTAGAATGAGAGAGATTTACCCAAAGGAAGGATTATAAAATGGATGAACATTAACAATGGCTTGAAAGGTCTCTTACAAAATTTCTTAACTCCTTATGCTTAACAATCTGTTCCACTCAGTGCCATAGCAAATAATTTGGAAGCCTTCTGTGAGAGAAAGTGGTGGGTATGGAGGGCATTAATAATATTCCATTACCAGTTTAATCACAGTATGCAAATAATGACATAGACATTCACAGCTAATAACTGACTACAAATATTTTTGAAGCTAAACCAATTAATTGATTCTTATTTTACTCTGGTCAGTAAATAACCATTGGAAAAAAGTATGAGGTTTTTCTTGCCTACTTTATGTGGAGACATGGAGTACTCTATTGATAACATTCATTTATCATGTCCTTGAAGTCCAGTGTCTTGCAAATGTCACTTTCTATGCCAAATGTTCCCAAGCAATGATAGACTTAAAATAAGTTTTTGTTAACTTAAGCTTTGCAGATTTTTGTTGTTGTTGTTGCGGGTGCTACAGAGCTTGGAGAAATGCTCAGAGCACTACACCTGTTTGGGTACACTGTAGACAAATCGTACCTGAAAATGAATTGAAGTGTCTCATGTGTATTCACAGGCTTCAGAAAAACACTAGAGACTCCAGAATTCATGTACCAGGTTGAATCTCTCTACATTCATAATACTGATAGCAGATCTCATCGTCATTGATTCCAAGTTACTACACAATTTTTTCCAGTGTACATGTTGAGAAAAAGTTTGGCCTTTTTTTCATTTCACTCAAGTACCCAAACATGTTTGTGTGGTCTTGCAATAATTCACAATGTTCTTCCAGATTAATGAGAGCAGTGTCTGTAGCAATACTGAAGTCAAATTTAAATCTTTTTTTCTCCATCACCCATGACTTGATCCTCTACTTTGTAACGGAACAACTTCTTTATTAAGTGGACTCGTATTTCAGCTGGTTCCTCAGGTACTAACACTTTTTCTGTTACCAGTTTAGCAATTAATAATAGCTCTTCAAATCAATTTTCACAATAATTCTGTATTTCTGTCCAAGTAGCTTCAGTTAATGTGCTGACATCATGGAGATTAAGAACTGAGCTCTGCAATACTTTGCTTGGAGTATTACATTTACACAGTAAGTTGTGCCAAATCACAAGAGGGTTGATGAACCAAAAGTAAGAGCTCATCTGCCAGTGATCCAGCCTCTGTGTTTATCACATTATCTTTTGGCATTTCTCTCAGTTTCAACAGTGCTGATTGCACACTCTAAAACCACAGATCTTTGACACTTTCAATTTTGCTCTCCCATCTTGGGTCGAAGAGAGGTTTTTAGATTGTTTCCAAATTAATTTCAAAATCATCCGCCTACTCGTTGAAGCTGCATATGTAGTGTGTATTCACTGAAGACCACTAAAAATGTTTTTGCTCAATTTGAGGAATTTGCTGCATTGCTCAACACTAGATTTAAGGAATGGCATCCACAAGGAACAAAACAATATCTTTGTTCTTTTTAATTAAATAAGATTGCATACTCTTGATGCTGACCTCTCATGTTAGCGCTATTACCGTATCCCAATTCCCTACAATTATCAAATGCCACAACCTGTCTAGATAATTCCTAGGCTACATCTACACTGGCCAGTCTTGCACAAAAACATATGCAAATGAGCCATGGCGATGAATATCGCTGTGCCTCATTTGCATTCTTAATGAGCTGCCATTTTTTCTCAAGGGGCTTTTGTACACGAAGGAGCAGTCTACACAGCTCCTTCTTGCACAAAAACCTCCTCTTGCACAAGAGCCATTCTGCCTGAAAATAAGCGGCAGAACGGCTCTTGTGCAAGAGGGGGGTTTTACACAAGAAGGAGCAATCTACAATGCTCCTTCTTGTGCAAAAGCCCCTTGTGCAAAATGGTGGCTCATTAAGTATGCAAATGAGGCACAGCGATATTCGTCACCGCACCTTATTTGCATATGTTCTTGTGCAAGACTGGCCAGTGTAGCTGTAGCCCTAAAGTATCTCAGCTGACTGAGTCTTTCTGGTAGTTTCCTTCACATTCAGAAACAATAGGAAGTGCTCTTTAATATTGACTTCTACCTCTTGTGTCTTAACATACCTAAAAAAAATGACAGTTCCTTGTGACTTAGATCAGATGTGCAAACCACGGTAATAGAGGAATATTTATCTTGTTTATGTGAATTGTACCTGTTATCTTTTTTGAGAATTTCAAAATGATATTTTTAGGGCTGTCAAGTGATTAACAATTAATTATGATTAATCCCTGATTAGAATACCATTTACTTCAATTATAACTCAGAATATGAAATGTACAGTGCTCGCTTTGTATTTATTTTTTTCTCATACATGCACTGTAAACAAAAAAATAGTATTTTTCAATTCATCTAATACAAGTACTATAGTGAAATTTGTTTATCATGAAAATTGACCTTACTTTTTGGACATAATTCTATATTTGTAACTGCATTCAAAAATAAAACACTTTAAAACCTACACGTCCACTCAGTTCTATTGGTTAGTCAGTTGCTCAGACAAACACATTTGATTGCAATTTGCAGGAGATAATATTTCCAGCTTCTTGTTTACAATGTCATGTGAATATGAGACTAGGTATTTTCATGGCACTGTTATAGCCGGTATTGCAACATATTTGTGTTCCCGATGTGCTAAAGACTCATTTGTCCCTTCATACTTCAACTATCATTCCAGAGGATACGGGTCCATGCTCTGCTCAATAACAATGTAAAGCAGAGCAAACCCACACATGCTCATTTTCATCATCGGCGTCAGACACCAGCAGCAGAAGACTGATTTTCTTTTTTTGGTGGTTTAGTGTCTGCATTTTAGTGTTGCTGTTCCAAGACTTCTGTCAGCATACTCCACACATTGTTCCTCTCAGATTTTGTACGTCACATCAGGTTTTTAAATCTTGGGTCAAGTGCTGTAGTTATCTTTAGAAATCTTCAACGTTTGGCCTCCAATGACCATAGCAGAGCACCTTTCCTCATTGCTCAAGTCCCAGCCATGCTCAGCCCCTTTTAACTGAGCCTCCTTAAGGATCCACCTTCACTGCTCCTCTACTGTGCTGTGGTGTATTAGGACAGCAAGCAGGGCTGTCACTAGGGTTTATGGGGCCTGATGTAGGATTATAAAATGGTGCCCCACTGACCCCAATGCGTTGAGGGGGCACAACCTCTGGACAAAACCTGAGCAGAGCTGGATTGTTGCATGCCAGCCTGCCTGTTCATCTGCCCTACATACAGAGCCCCTCGGCTAGGGGCCAGAGCCATTCCTCCATAGACATCAAGACATGAAACTGACCAGAAACAGAAAATGAAACTGACAAATCCACTCTCACCTTCCAGGATGGGATACATGCAAAGAGCAAAAAAATTATACCAGAGTTTTTAAAACAGAACCTGTTTTCAAAACAATCTGGTGGGTTACTAAGGCAGTGCACGCATTAGAAATGTGTGGGGACAGAGTTAGCAGCAGCCTCTGCAAACACAAAGCACTTGCAGACCCAGGTTGGCGGCTGAACTGGGTTTTTGGTGCATCTTTCAGCTACAAAGGAACCAGCAAATCAAGCAACATAAAGCAAAGATTGTTTCTCCAGCCATAGCCTGTGACAACCCAGCTTCTGTTCAACTTAAACTAACCAGCATCCTGCTAGGGTCAGATCGGGCTGCGTTGCAGGTGCTCTTTCCTCAGTGTCCCAAACAGAACCCAAGTTATTCTCCCACAGCAACTGTCCTCTGTCTTAGAATCATAGAATAATAGGACTGGAAGGGACCTCGAGAGGTCATCGAGTCCAGCCCCCCGCCCTCAAGGCAGGATCAAGCTCCGTCTACACCATCCCTGACAGATGTCTATCTAACCTGTTCTTAAATATCTCCAGAGAGGGAGATTCCACCACCTCCCTTGGCAATTTATTCCAATATTTGACCACCCTGACAGTTAGGAATTTTTTCCTAATGTCCAATCTAAACCTCCCCTGCTGCACTTTAAGCCCATTACTCCTTGTCCTGTCCTCAGAAACCAAGAGGAACAAATTTTCTCCTTTTTTAATAATGGAGATTGCTTGTCTCCTAGAACTGGAAGGGACCTTGAAAGGTCCAGTCCCCTGCCTTCATAGCAGGACCAAGTACCATCCCTGACACATTTTTGCCCCAAATCTCTAAATGGCCTCTGCAAGAATTGAACTCACAACCCTGGGTTTAGCAGGCTAATGCTCAAACCACTGAGCTATCCCTCCCCCTAATGAGGTGTCTTCATCATTCTCAGCACACAGCTCCCCTATCTTCACTGCCCCCTCTTATAGGCCCCACATGGGCCTCTGGCTTACAGCTAAGGGTTTCTTGCTCCTGGACTATCTAATGAAGACTAGATACTCTTCCAGTGTGTTCTTGGATCACAGCTTAGCTACTATGATAGACAGGAGGGCTGAGATACGCTGGAGTCAGATGTGATGCTCAGATGGTCCCTTCTGGGCTTAAAGTCTACTAATAAATGAAAAACTGAATGTGGCATAGAAAGCAGCCTCCGGGGCTTTACTGTGCAGCCAGCATGATCCCCAGACTCATCTGGGGTACATCTAGACTACAAGCTTCTTTCAAAAGAGATCATCTAGAAAGCCACAAGAGTTTTGCAAAAGTGAGCCACTATTTTGAAAGAGAGCACCCAGGCAATCTGGATGCTCTCTTTTGAAAAAGCCCTGTTTGCGTTCAAGAACACCTCCTTTTTTTGAAAGAGCTCTTTTTGAAAACAGACGTTCTTCCTGGTAAAAGTAGGTTTACCGATTTTGAAAAAACCACCACGTTCTTTCAATTTAATTTCAAAAGAATGAGATGGCAGTCTAGATGCAGGTGAAGTTTTTTTTTTTCTTTTTAATTTTTTTTTTAAAGGCCGCTTTTTTTTTCAAAAAACCTCCATAGTCTAGACACACCCTTGGTACATCTAGACTGGCATGATTTTCCGCAAATGCTTTTAATGGAAAAGTTTTCCGTTAAAAGCATTTGCAGAAAAGAGCGTCTAGATTGTCATGGACACTTTTCCGCAAAAGCACTTTTTGCGGAAAAACGTCCATGCCAATCTAGACGCTCTTTTCCACAAAAAAGCCTCGATCGCCATTTTCGTGATCGGGGCTTTTTTGCGCAAAACAAATCTGAGCTGTCTACACTGGCCCTTTTGCACAAAAGCTTTGCGCAAAAGGACTTTTGCCCGAACGGGAGCAGCATAATATTTCCACAAGAAGCACTGATTTCAGACAGTAGGAAGTCAGTGTTCTTGCGGAAATTCAAGCGGCCATTGTAGACAGATGGCAAGTTTTTCTGCAAAAGCAAGTGCTTTTGCGGAAAAACTTGCCAGTCTAGACACAGCCCCTAAGTGGGATGATCCAGGAAAGCCACTTAAACATCCAAAGAGACTGGCCAGGGTCATCCTTACGAGAGAGGGGTGGGAGTGGCAGTGACATCACAGAGGTCTGTTGCAGGACCTCAGCCTATTGGAGGACAGTGGTTGGGAGCTGATGACCTCATAGAGAAACCCTGATAACAGCCAAGCAGGACAGAGAGGCAAGGCTGGGGCAACCTCAGACACTCCTGTGGCTTTGCAGAAGCAAGGCTCCTTCTCAAGGGCTCTCCCTGGGTATTGAGAGAGAATTAGGATTAATGTACACGAGCATGAGGAGGAACCTCGTCTGAGTTTTCTCCTTCCCTGCGACTGACTTTTGTAGTCACCGTTTAGAAGGTAAGAGCCTCAGAGAGGTTTGGAACCTGTTCAGTCTGATCGACCTGGTACCAGCTGACTTCTAGGCATAGAAATCACTAGCTTAAGGTGGCTTGATTTTCTACCAAGGACTTTGTCTCATAGACTCACCAGGGAGCATTGGAAGATTGTCCTTTTTATGTGTCCCTTTTCCTCTTCCTTCACTCCCTTTTTCTCTTCTCTTGCTTCTTTCCCCTTCTTTCCATTTCTCCCTGCCTTCACCAAGGCGTGTGTGTGTATCAGAAGAGTTTGCTGTCATTGTGGGAGACCCTCACAAAGAGGTGGGGCTGGAATATTGCTCAGAGACTGATCCCTTCCAGTGGTGATCTGGGCCATTCTTTGGGACATCTGCAGAAACCTCTCAGCCTGTTCCCATTTTAGTCCAGCTCACTTTAAACTCCAAAGAATGGGATTTTGAAAAACTGCCTAAGGGTATGTCTACACTACCCTCCTAATTAGAACTAGGAGGGTAATGTAGGCATACCGCACTTGCAAATGAAGCCTGGGATTTGAATTTCCCGGGCTTCATTTGCATGAAGCCGACCGGCGCCATTTTTAAATGCCACGAGGCGTACATTCCTCATTCCACGAGGAGTACAGCTAGTTCGGATTAGGAAGCCTAATCCGAACTAGCTACTCCGTGCTGTGCAGCTAGACGCGGCACGGGGTTCGAACTGCCGCCATTTAAAAATGGTGCCGGCCGGCTTCATGCAAATGTAGCCCGGGAAATTCAAATCTCGGGCTTCATTTGCAAGTGCGGTATGCCTACATTACCCTCCTAGTTCGAATTAGGAGGGTAGTGTAGACATACCCATAGTGAGTTAGGAACATGAGTTTCATTAATTTTCAATTACATTTGTGCATCTAATGCATTTAAGAACTTTTCAAAATCCCACCCCTCATCCAAAGTGACCATAGTGATCTGCGCTAATGGACTCTGGTACATCTGGTTTACGATACATTTGGAGTTAGCAGCAAGGAGGAATACATTAAACTACTTTTTGTATACATGCTTTGTTTCCCACAGTGAGCAAATTCCTCTTTAAGCCTAAGTATAATAAAACTTGGAGACTTCCAGTAAACAGAAATACATTCTAAACACTGTATGAATAAAAAAGGAGCCATGAATTCTGTTTCTAACCCAGGCTTCTGTGGATTGAAACAAAAATAGCAGCATCTCAGTACAGCAATTCTAAGGTAACAAGCCTTTTGCCTTATCATGCAGGTGAATGTCTATATGTTTTTAATTCAGAGCAGTACACACACACAAGTAGAATATAACTGAGCCCTAGTGGTCAGTCCATACTAGGAATACTTGATGTGCAATTTAATGTTAAATAAAGGAAACTGATATCGATACAATTGGACAGGGTCACACAATTAATGTGCATCTACACAGCAGGACTTAACTTGAAATAAGCTAAGCAAATTGAGGTATGTCAATTGCATAGCTTATTTCAAAATTGGGAGCATCTACACAGCACTTATTTCAAAATAGAGCACTCTTCCTCCAACTTCTCTTATTCCTTGTAAAACTCAGGCAGCTCCCCCTGCTTGCACCACCCCTGCAAGCTGCTCAGAAAAGCGACTGCTGGGCCGTTTGTGTTCTACAAACTATGATCTGGGAAGAGACTGGGGAATGGTGCTTCATGGCTGTTCCACCCCCAGCACAATCCCATTGGCCGGTTTCTGGCCAATGGAAGCTGCCTGTTTCAAGAACAGGAAGTGCGCAAAGCACCAGTCCCCCCTCCCTTCAGGTTCTTAGTCACAGAGCCCTGCAGCATGTGCGGGGGCAGGGCAGCCTCCTGAGATACATGCTGGGCTGCTAGTTCTGAATATGTCAAAACAAGATGTTTTGACATTGTTAAAAAGGATTGCCCTTAACTTAAAGCCCCAGAGAAATGGATTACAAAGCGGTTGGAGGTGCAAATTGCAATGGAATGTCGTTTTGTCAAGGTTTCTCCGATAAGCTCCAATCACTGTATTTATACTTTCCATCAAAGGTAGCTTTTAGGAGCAAAGGTGTCCTCATACAAATGGCATAACAATTGTAATATCATGTGGATTGCCCCCCTCCCACAGAAAATCCCACACAAAGAATATGGAGCACGAGAAAAACTGAGCTTGCATCAAATTGTTCTCCCAGGGGAAATATGAGAACCTCTTCCCTGTAGAACAAGCAGTGGTTCTGCTCCCAGAAGATTCTGCAGTGCCCACTGGCACTATGTCCCTCTGCATACACATGGCCCTCTGTCATTTTGTTAGTGCCTCTCTAGGGGCCTTTGCAGTCCTCCCCTTGCCCCCTGAGTTTCACACTGTGGACTTTGACCACAGCTGAGGATCTGATACCAAACATCTGTTCAGTATTGGAGAAAAATAGTGCCACTGACAGAACTGTTGCAGTGGACGATGAAACTCATAAGAATGAGAGCGTCAGCAGGAGTAACAAGGCTATAGATTAGAGGTTGGCAGTAGTGGTGGCAGAGGCCAGGAGCGCTGGGCCCTTTTAAATCACTCAGGTGGGTTGCAGGGCTCCTAGGCACACACAAGGTGGAATCAGTAGCAGCAAAAACAGCTGGGCAGGCATGTGGAAACCCTGGAGAGTGCACCCTGCAGCACAGCCAGCAGTTGGATGGGCACCAGCGCAAGCGCAGCATCACCCAGATGTCCAGAGCATCATGTCTGCACAGGTGTGGCTTGTGTGTACTGGGGGGGCCCACTGACTGTTCTGCCCATGGGCCCGGAATTGCTGTTGGCAGGCCGGGGCAGGCTGCTTGGTGCTTATCACTCTAGAAACTGTGCTAGCTGTAATGCAGACCTCTACAAAGCTCTTTACCTCCAGCTTGCATACATGAACCCTCCTTTACATTGTTGCTATAAAAATCTACAGCCAGATCTTGCAGTCCTCATTCAAAGTCCCATTGGCTTGAATGGGAGATTTGTCTCAATAAATGATTGTTCCAAATAACTCAAAGTAAATCATTCACTTAACATTATGTCTTCACATTCACACTTCCCAGGCTTATGATGAATTCACCACATGTAATTCACCCTCACAGATAAAAGGGGCAAATGCAGATAGATATGTCTATTCTACTACCTGCTTATCTCTACAGCAGCTACAATTAGCCAAATTAGCAGAAAAAATAAGAACGGGGGAGGTGTGGGGGCTCCCAGGGGCTAGCCTGGGGTGGTGTGGTGATATGGCTTCCAGCAGCTGCTCCCCTGGGCAGGCCATACTAGTGGGAGCCATGTTGCCAGCCCGCAGCTGCTCCTTGGGTCTGGAGTGCTTGCTGCTCCCCTGTGGTCATTTGTGACTATCACTGTCCCTGCTCTTGCATCACCCCTTTCCATCTGATACGAAACAATCACATTCCATGCATATCCCATTGTCCTGGGACAATCAAACCCTGACCTTGCTTTAAGTATGAAAAGAGGGAGCTGTATACCAAATTTGGTGGTCCTAGCTCTGTAGTTTCCAAACAACCATGACACTTCTCCAGTTGTAGTCTGGCCAGGTTGTGTGAAGATATTTTTGAGACCATTGGGTCTTGATTCCCCTCTCCCTTTCACAGATTCTTCATCAGGGTAGCTCTATTTAAGTTGATAGCCTTGCCCCTGATTTCATTGTAAATGAGAAGAAAACTAGCCCCTGTGAATTCACTTGGGTCAGCAGAAGTTTTGTATGTGTGAGGATTGAATATGCAGGGCCTTTATATTAAAAACAAAAATATGATCAGAATTGTTATAAAAAATAAATGGTAGCTCTCTTTGCAATTTTTCCAAAACACCACCTTATTCTTGAGATCAATTCCATAATATAAATCCAGTTTTTTAACTGTAACAAGAATTTACACTTTCTGTATCTATTACTTTCACCAGACCTTTAGCTTCTTTCTAACTACGGCACTTGCAAGTTTCCCATGGGCTCCTTATATATTTTTTTAATCTCAAATCTTAAGCATAGACTTGTAAATGATTGATTACTTGGGCCATGTTTGCTGTGTGTGATGGAACTGGAAATAGAGTGCTTCTCTTTGCTAAGTTTCTTTGTGCATCCTGGAGAAATTCTGGAAAAGATGAACTCTGCTGAGGCAATGATATTATACACTGGTTTGTATCATGCTCCATTCTAAACAAGCCCTTTGACCTTGCTTACGTGCCCTGTCTCCATTGCTGCCAGATTTGAGCTGTATTCCAAATGTTACTTTCAGCTCCAGCAATTATAGACCTTGTCCTCTTCAATCATTGTTACGCTGCTCACACAAGCAATTTCCCCATTCTGTTACGTAACCATTATTTTCATGTCTATTATAAATAAGAAATAAAGCACCATTTTTATTGGAAATGCTTAAAATAAAAAAAAAGAATGTTTCTGTGCGGATTCATGTAGAAGTTAATACATTCGAATTCTTTAGCTGTAGCTTTATGGCTTGTAATTTTGGTGAACATCCACTCACTAAAAACCCCTTTTAGATCAGCTCTTTTATGGCATCTCCATTTGGACACCCACGATCACAAGTCACTTTGAAAAATCTTGACCTTTATTATTAAATATTATAGTAGCACGCAAAGATAATAATCAGGGATCCCGGCTTTCTGGAGCTGGGCACTGTATAGTTACATAATAAGATTGTTCTGGCACTGAAGAATTTACAAACTCTGGCCTTAGTCCTACAATGAGCTATGCAGAGGCATCAATATCCTGCCCTTCATGGGACTCATTGCTGGACTGAATCCATGAAAAAACAGAGTATGGGCTGACTCACAGGCTTTGGGCAGCTTTGAAGTTCTGCCACAAGCACAAATACAAAAGCACAGATACTCATTCCAAGGGTCCCTACAGCACAAAGGACCCTTCAACTTATCCAGGTCAGACTAGATCAGTGGTTCACACAGAGGTCTGCCAGGGGTATGTCAGGATATTGTACCCCCATATTATTTATGGAAATATGCTTATGAATATGCATAACTGGAAGATGTTTTATGCGAAACACATCTTGTAATATATCATTAGAAAAGTTATAATCTGCTGAATGTGTATATTCTATTTGTGTGCATGTATCATTCCTGTATTTGAAGTTGGAAATTATAAAATAGAAGCGTAGAAGTGGAAGGAACCTCAAGAGGTCATCAAGTCAAGTCCCCGGTACCCATTGTAGGACCAAGTACCATCTAGACAAGTGTTTGTCTAACCTGCTCTTAAAAATCTCCAACAATGGAGATTCCCCAACCTCCCTAGGCAATTTATTCAAGTGGTTAATTATTCTGACAAAGTTTTTCCTAATGTCCAACCTAAACCTTCCTCGCAGCAATTTAAGCTCATTGCTTCTTGTCCTATCCTCAAAGACCAAGGAGAATAATTTTTCTCCCTCCTTCTTGTAACAGCTTTTAGATACTTGAAAACTGTTATCATGTCCCTTCTGAGTCTTCTTTTTTCTAGACTTAACAAATCCAATTCTTTCAATCTTCCCTTATAGGTCATGTTTTTAGATCTTTAATAATTTTTGTTGCTTTCTCTGGAACTTTTACCCTCTCACATATGAAATATAAACCTATTTACTAATCTAGACATGCTAAGTGAGGACCTTTAATAGTTTTCAAGGAATTTAATAGCCTAGTACTTGGGACAATAATTTTGCGAATAGTCTGAGTTTTCCTGTAAGCCAGGACTATGAATGCCCCTACTAAAACATGTGGCCAGGTTATCTGATGCTGGAACCCATTTCATATGCTGTATTTTTGCACTGAAAGTTTGAAAAGTTTAAACTGAATCCAAAGGATTCTTCTTTTGGAAAAAGAACTATATGGTAGGAAACCAAATAATCAGGGCATTTCCAGATGCCAGGACACCCCTGCATACCACCCAAGATGACTGCAACTTCTGGAAGCATCTAACTTATTTTGATCTGTCCTTATTTTGATCTGTCTGCTTTTACTTGCAACCACTTCCATTCTACCTTTTATATTTAATAAAATCGCTTTTCTCTATTAATAAACCCAGTGTAAATAATTATGTGGAGGAGACAATAGCTGTCTCCTCCACATTTATCAGTTTGCTCTGTATAAAACTTTACACAGAGTAAGATGGATTTATCTGAGGTTCTGGTCCCACTGGGGTGGTGCATGTGGGTGAGTGTTAAGTCCCTTTGACTGAGCCTTCCTAGAGTTCGGTTGATCTGAGTGTCTATATTATTCTGTGGTGGGCTTTGACGCCAATTCTGTCCTTTGCTGGTAGAGACTGGGGGTTTGGCTCAGCAAAACAGGATGGTAAGGTGTCCCAATGGGCAGCTAAGTGGGCTTAGTGGTATTTCAGCACATCAAAAGGATCTCTGACCCAACCCATCACAGCCTAGTTTTACAAAGGCTACTAGCACTAAATAGCACCAGCACTAGCAAAGTCACTGCAAATTCACTTTTCATTTACACAATGACTTGTTTATATTGCTCTATGTACTATACACTGGAATGTAAGTACAAGATTTATATTCCAATTGATCTATTTTATAATGATATGATAAAAATGAGAGAGTGAGTAATTTGTCAGTAGTAGTAGACTGTGACATTTTGTATTTTTATGACTGATTTTGTACACAAGTAGTTTTTAAGTGAGGTGAAACTTTGGGTATGCAAGACAAATCCCACTCTTGAACAGGGTATAGTTGTCTGGAAAGGTTGAGTGCCTCTGGACTAGATGATCATAATGGTCCCTTCTGATTTTAAAATCTGACTCTATAATCTCATATGGTAACTCACTTTTATGTCTGTTCCTTATAGGAAATGGGTCGTCACTGCAAAGGTCAGATCCAGATTATGAATATTATCCCTACATTTCCTTGGTCTGGCTGATTTTGGAGAGAAGGTCTAGTGGCAAAACTTTAATTTGGATCTGGGTTTTGAGCTGGAAACTCCCCTGGTGTAAGAAAGATCAGCTGGTGTAAATTGTGGAGGTATGACAAGAAAATCTGCCCCTAAAAGTTTAGAATGTTTTCAGACTGGGGCTTTGGCTTAATACCTCGAGACCTATTAGTCTTAATTTATAAAGATGAACCTATCCTCCTATAATTCGCTCACTAGATCGCTCTTGTAAAAGAAAAGATAAACATAAAAATTCTTCAGCATTAAAGCTTTAGTGTGTGGTCCTTCTGTGGGCGGTTCTGTTTATGTTAGATGTAACACAGGAACATACAGTGTCTGCATGCAAGAGGTTGAAAATGTAAGGTAAATAGGAGCAACCATCAGCTGGTTTGTGTTCATCTTAAAACTATTTTATCTGCAGGGAAATATTTAAATTGGACAACTGATGTTAGATATGAGAAAGTAGACATTGCTTGAAGTAAAAAATGCTGTGTATCAAAAACCTTGGTGCTTACCATGCAAGATCTGAAAATAATATACTATAATAGAGCAGATTTGCCAGGTTAAAGTATTAAAAAAGATGAATCTGAATGTCAGTGAGAATGTATTATCATACTCTTTGACGATAGAAATGGCTATTTCAATGTTTTGCCATAAGTAAACATTTTAAAGTAAATGAATGAATACCATAGCATTTTTTTTTTAAGTAAAATCAAATATAGACAGGATTAAGTCATTCCCAATCTAATTTGTTTAAGAATTCCATTAATGTCAACCCACACACATGGAACATCATGACCCATGGTGAGTCTGTGTGACCATATTTCTCCTTTCACTGTTACCCTCATCCTCCTTCCCACTCCAGCTCTCTGTTAAAGGTGGCTATTGAATCTTGTCATTTAGATAAAGCAGGGACCTTACTCACCTTTGAACACTCCAGTCAAAACTGTAGTAATGCGCATCAGAATAAGAAGTCTTAAATTAGATTGTAAACTCTTTGGGGTAGGGATTTCTCTTGTTATGCATTCCTACAACTCCTAACATGTGAAGTGGAAGTTAAGGTCTGTTAGGGGAAAGAAAATTGAGGGAAGGAAAGGCCCAGCTTGAATCTTCTTCCACGTTTGTGTGAACCTTGAAAAGTTCCTGTTCCTGGTCAAAGCCAGATTAATTTTATAGAATTTAGGGATTTCAATCTGACAGTTTCACAGCACTATTCTCTGACCTCCTGAGACATTGCATCATGAGCCCCAGTCTCCTATATACAGAATCTACCTACACTATGCCCATCACTGTGGTATCTGAAGACAGTACAAAGTTAAATTACAGAGTAGTCTACAGAGAGTCCTCTCTCTTCATGTCCAGAGATACATAGGTTTCATCATGTACTTTCATCTCTCTCTTCTTGTTCTTCTGTTATTATTCTTCCCTTATCCTGTACAGGCAGAGTAGACGGTTCTCCCTGCCTTCATTTCCATTTGGATTCCTTTACGAATGCCTATATGAAGGACCAAAGCATGAGAACACTTTGAGAAATATACAGGTCAAGTGTAAACTAAAATATATTCCAAAATGCTAATTAACATTTTGCTGAGTAGCCACATGAATAGCTGATGTGTACTATCCTTGAAATAAAAGAGCAGTGTGGCCTGCAGCAGGGTCCAGGTATGTCTCAGTAAACAGGACTTCATATTGTCAAAGCATCGCTGCATGTACCTGATCCTATGTTATGTCTGGCCTAAGGGGGTAGTAAAGCATTCAGAGTGCATCTACACAGCACCCTAGACTCGAAATAAATTATACCATTTGTGGTATGCAAATGGTGTATCTTATTTTGAAATTTGGCACATCTACACAATGCCAGATTTCAAAATAACGTGCTGTTTCGAGCCATCCCTTATCCCTTGTGCAACAAGGTTTACTGGGATGGTGAAATAGCATGCCTGTTATTTTGAAAAATATTTCAAAATAATGGGTGGCTTGTGTAGACATACCCTAATTGAACTACCTGCTCTTAGTACTGATTGTGTTTGTTGTCTATCATCTTTTAATTGCTATTGTAATAATGAGCATTCTCCCGTAGCTGTTTCTGAAGCTTTAAAAACTTTGTTTCATGATGAAATCTGGCATTTTAAAATAAAAACAAAAGCTGACATTTTCAAAGAAATGAAAGGAGTGTTGGGGCTCCAAATCCCACTGAATTTCAGTGGGACTCTTAGACTTCTTTGATAATCCCAACCAAAGGTTTAAAACTTCAAAATGACTGCAGGAGGTTCCTAAGTGGCTATGTATTCACAGCCGGACAGCCAGACTGCAAATGGTAACACGGTATTGATAAGATACCTCAAAGCAACGAAAGGCAGCAAATCAGAGTTCAGGCTGTCACTTCACCTTTGGCTTGTCCAGCTGTGCCTGTTATTGTCACACATCTGATATAAACAGCCTCATTCTAAGGGTACACAGTTGTGCGTAGCTCAAAATAAGCTACGCCATTTGAGCTATGCAAATGGCGTAGCTTATTTCGAGATGTCCTATTTTGAAATTTGGCACTGCATACACAGTGCCAAATTTTGAAATAGAGCTGTATTCCAGCATCTTCCTTATTCCTCATGTAACAAAGTTTACAGGAAGCCAGAATAAGACGCCCAGTATTTCAAATCTATTTCAGAATAATGGGTGTACTGTTAAGATACACACAGATGTTATCCCGAAATAGTGCCACTGTGTAGACGTTCCCTAAATGTCTGTGCCCTTTACATTAGCAAGGTACATGCTGATGGCTTCATTATTTTGAGGCTCTGGTAAACACTGAGCTAATGGCAGATTGTGTAGGCCAGGATTCTGAATTTTCTAGTTAGTGCCTAATGAGGGGTGTAGTGGGTTGGAATGACCACCCACCGACCCTGAAGGGAGGCACCTCTCCCAGCGCCTTGGTGGGCTACACTTGGCCCTAATGAGCCACCTGGACGGAAGCCAAGGGGCAGGGCCAGAGAGGTAAAAAACCTGCCAGCCAAGTCAGTGAGGCACCGGCCACTGAAGAGGCCAGAAGACTCCCCTAACCCTCGAGGAAAGGCGCTAAAGAGTAGTGAGGTGGAGAGCTGGCGTGGGCCACTGGGCCCCCTGCTGCAAAGCAGCCCAGAGGAATAGCAGAGGCCAGAGGGCTCCCCTGCATGCCACGGAGCGGCGCAAATGCCTGGGGAGGTGGTGAGCTGGCATGGACGACCGAGGCCCCTGCTGCACAGCGGCCCGGAGGACCAACAGACTTCCCCAGACTTCCCAACCACTCTGCAAGCTGCTGAGGAGTGGCCATTGGACCTGGATCCCTGTGACTGCAGGAGACCTACGCGACTGCAAAGTACATGCTGAGGGGGAGGAGGGAAGTGGCCCGGGGGACAGCATGGACATAGACATGCCTGGATCGGTAAACAGTAAACTGCTGCCTCTAGGGCCCTAGGCCAGGGCGCAGTGGAGTGGGCGGGCCTGTACCCTCCCCGCCACCTACCGCTTGGGTGGTCACCTCGCCCTCCCCTCCATTGTCAGCGAGCTACCTGCAACCCTCCGGAGCAAGGAGACCTCACTTGTGTACTAGGCCTTGATTAACGGCTGGACCTTTACAAACCATTTTCCTGCGGCCCACCCTGAACCAGGGCTGGGCCTTGATTAACTATTGGGGCTTATAAACTGTTTTGCCTGCCGCCCTGCCTTGACCGAGGGTGGGCTTATAAACTGCTACCTGCTGCCCCGCCCAGACTGAAGGCCAGGCTACAAACGGTTTACCGGTGGCCCCACCCTGAACTAGTGCTGGGCTTTCCTCACCACAGACTTGGCGGCCCGTCCTGAACTAAAGCTGGGTCCCTGCCTATCATTTGTTGGCCTGCCCAAACCGAGGCTGCCTTTGGTATTGATTACTTTTGTCACCCTGCCCTGAAGTAAGAGCGGGGCCACCAATAAACCGTTTGTAGCTGACCAGCTTACGGGGGTAAATGTCTAACACTGTTTCTATTCTAAAATAGGATTTTAATAAATAATCTATTCAAGATGAGACAGGATACTAATACTTACACCTGTGTATGAGCTGTTTTTCTAAATGTTTCTGGGATCAAGAGTTTCCCATCAGTCCATTGTCTTAAGTAATTTTGGCTTTGACTGGAAGATGCTTTCATGAATGAAATATTTATGCTTACTCATTTATTATTAAATTTACTAAATGGGTCAGTGAAGAGATGTGATGCTCCTAAGTAGGTCTGATATTATTAACCTTTAGGTTGCTGACATTTTTCTACTTGTCCACTCAGTGTTCCCTGTAAGCCTTGTGCTTGTGCAGCCATTCAGGAGAGATTGAAATGCTGCCCAGCTGATTAAAGCAGAGTGCTTGCAGCTAGGTTTTTGTTTCTATGGGGGCGCACATTCATCTCAGAGCACATAAAATTTATTCCACATATGGATGGAAAAGATTAAAGGGAACATTGTTGTCTAGTAAATGACTGTGGTAACAATACCTATAAATACCTACATCATGTTGGGGGTTCAGAGATCACAATTTACAATATTTTTAGAATAGCTTTAGTTTTCTGTTGAAATATTTTTACTGCTCATTGTTTTCTACTATGAAATACTATAAGCCTCACCCTTATGAGTGCTAGTAGGGGGGCCCCTAAGTTAAAACATTCTAACTTTAAAAATCTATTTTTAATTTTTATTTTCAAATTCCCCATTCCAGCCTGAGATGAGAGGTGCCATGTGACACTTCAAGGGGATGTGCTTTTTTCTCTCTCCAAGTATCAGAGAGGTAGCCGTGTTAGTCTGAATCTGCATAATCAATTAAAAGTCCTGTGGCACCTTATAGACTAACAGATTTATTGGAGCATAAGCTTTCATGGGCAAAGACCACTTCAACAGATGCATGTAGTGGAAATTCCAGAGGCAGGTATAAATATACAGGCACATGAAAAGAAAGGCATACCAATCAAGAGGAAGGCCAGAGATAACGAAGTCAATTCAGTCAGGGAGGATGTGGCCCACTTCTAGCAGCTGATGTGGAGGTATGAACACCAAGGCTATGTCTAGACTACCCCCTCTTGTGAAAAAATATGCAAATGAGGTGAAGCATGGAATATCTCCATGCCTCATTTGCATAATTAATGAGGCTCCATTCTTGTGCAAGAGGCTTTTGCCCAAAACCCCCCTCTTGTGCAAAAGCCGTTCTTCCTGAAAAAAGAGGAAGAATGGCTCTTGCACAAGAGGTGGTTTTGCACAAAAAGGAGCCATATAGACGGCTCCTTTTTGTGCAAACGCCTCTTGCGCAAGAATAGAGCCTTGTTAATTATGCAAATGAGGTGCAGTGATATTCCATGCTTCACCTCATTTGCATATTTTTTGTGTGCAAGAGGGGGCAGAGTAGACATAGCCTAAGAGAGGAGAAACTGCTTTTGTACTTGGCTAGCCATTCACAGTCTTTGTTTAATCCTAAATTGATAGTGTCAAATTTGCAAATGAATTGTAGCTCTGCAGTTTCTCTTTGAAGTCTGTTTTTGAAGTTTTTTGTTGCAGGATGGCTACTTTTAAATCTGCTACTGTGTGTCCAGGGAGATTGAAGTGTTCTCCTACAGGTTTTTATATGTTACCATTCCTGATATCTGATTTATGTCCGTTTATTCTTTTACCACAGACAGCCCACCAAACTGAAACAAATTCTCACCAGCAACTATACACCACACCACAGTAACTCTAACTCAGGAACCAATCCCTACAACAAACCTTGGTACCAACTCTGCCCACATATCTACGCTAGCGGCACAATCACAGGACCTAACCACATCAGCCACATCATCACTGGCTCATTCACCTGCGCATCTACCAATGTAATATGCGCCATCAGTGCCCCTCTGCCATATACATTGGCCAAACTAGACAGTCTCTATGTAAAAGAATAAACAGACACAAATCAGATATCAGGAATGGTACCATACAAAAACCTGTAGGAGAACACTTCAATCTCCCTGGACACACAGTAGCAGATTTAAAAGTAGCCACCCTGCAACAAAAAATCTTCAAAAACAGACTTCAAAGAGAAACTGCAGAGCTACAATTCATTTGCAAATTTGACACTATCAATTTAGGATTAAACAAAGACTGTGAATGGCTAGCCAAGTACAAAAGCAGTTTCTCCTCTCTTGGGGTGTGTCTAAACTACATGGCTCCGTCAATGGAGCCATGTAGATTAGGCTGATAGACAGAGGGAAATGAAGCCGCAATTTAAATAATCGCAGCTTCATTTAAATTTAAATGGCTGCCATGCTTTGCCAACCAGCTGATGATCAGCTGTTTGTCGGCAGATCGGGGCAGTCTGGACGCGCCACTGTCGACAAGGAAGCCTTTGTTGACTGGCGCAGGTATGCCTCATGAAACGAAGTTTACCTGCGCCGGTCGACAAAGGCTTCCTTTTTGACAGTGGCGCGTCCAGACTGCCCCGATCTGCCGACAAACAGCTGATCATCAGCTGGTCGGCAGAGCGCGGCAGCCATTTAAATTTTAAATGAAGCCGTGATTATTTAAATTGCGGCTTCATTTCCCTCTGTCGATCAGCCTAATCTACATGGCTCCATCGATGGAGCCATGTAGTTTAGACACACCCTTGATGTTCACACCTCCACATCAGCTGCTAGAAGTGGGCCACATCCTCCCTGACTGAATTGACTTCGTTATCTCTGGCCTTCCTCTTGATTGGTACGCCTTTCTTTTCATGTGCCTGTATATTTATACCTGCCTCTGGAATTTCCACTACATGCATCTGTTGAAGTGGGTTTTTGCCCATGAAAGCTTATGCTCCAATACATCTGCTAGTCTATAAGGTGCCACAGGACTTCTCTCCAAGAAAGTGGACTGTGATGGGTCATGGGTGATGTAGTCCTATCAGCGGTCCTGGCTAATAGAGGGGAACGCACTACTGAACAAAAACTCCCAAGAGACATTGCAGCAGCATTTTCAAATTGAAATAATTTGGTTTTCAAATCAATTGTGGTTTTTTTTTTCAAATTTCCACCCCCCCAAAAAAATGTCTATGAGAAATTTTGGTGAAAATGATTCCTCCGTGCCCCCCCCCCTCATTTTCATGAAATTTTCCCCAGGAAAAAATTATCAATTTTTTTTCAAACACTTCTGATATTAAGGCTATAGACAAAGTTGGATGAAGTTGTATATTTGGCAGGTATTGGTGAAAATAAAAACATACTGGCTACGTCTAGACTGGCATGATTTTCCGCAAATGCTTTTAATGGAAAAGTTTTCAGTTAAAAGCATTTGCGGAAAAGAGCATCTAGATTGGCACGGACGCTTTTCCACAAAAGCACTTTGGCCACGGAAGCTTTTGCGCAAATCTAGACGCGCTTTTGCACAAAAAAGCCCCGATCGCCATTTTCACGATCAGGGCTCTATACTGGCCCTTTTGTGCAAAAGCTTTTGCGCAAAAGGACTTTTGCCCGAACGGGAGCAGCATAGTTTTTCTGCAAGAAGCACTGATTTCTTACATGAGATCGTCAGTGTTCTTGAGGAAATTCAAGCGGCCAGTGTAGACAGCTGGCAAGCTTTTCCGCAAAAGCAGCTGCATTTGCGGAAAAACTTGCCAGTCTAGACACAGCCACTATGTACAAGGAAGGAGTGAAATGCATATCCGAGTAAGAAAATATGCAGTTAGGGCTTGGTTTTGCAAGATGTTCAACACTCAAGGTCTTAATTCCAGAAAGCATTTCAAGTTTGAACAGCTGCTTAATTGTAAACACATGGTTGATCCCATTGATTTCATCAGCAGTCCCATGGTTGAATTGCGTTTTAGACAGATTACGTTTAGATGTACTACTGCTAAGTCCAATCATGTGTGTGGGCTCCTGTATTGAGAAATATACTGCAATTTCCTTAGGACTGGTTAGCAAAGCCTTTGTTCATCAGACAGGGCTCACATTGGACAACTTTCAGAAAGTTTGGATCAGGGGCTGAGTTTTCTCTCTGGAGCCCATTGTAGTATTTTCATTTCACACCAGCAGCAAAATGAAATGCATTAATAATAATGAATTTTTAGATGTTCACAAATATAAATGCTGATTTAAATGCTACTAACCACCAAAGGGAAATGCATAATAACACACAAAATAAAGGCAGTTTTTCCATCCTGTAAATAGTTAATGGCTAAGCCAGTAAACTTTTCAACCACCACCTAGGAAAGAATGATGGAAAGTCTTTATAAAAGAGCTAACAGTAAATGAATGAACTTCAATGTGACCAGCCTTATCAGTAAGTCTAGATACAACTTTACTATACAGACTTATTCCAAGGCTTGCAGCAGCCTATGCCTTGATACGAAGTGTGAAAGCAGGGGAAAGGCTATCCTGATTCCCAGGAATATTCTGAGCAGGATATGCCTGGGTGGGAGCACACTCCCAACTGAGCCCCATTACTAGCTCTACCCCCGGACAGCTGTTGTCACTCACCCTGCTGGGAAGCCCAAGGGACAGCAACCTCTGGGATACATGGGTCACACTGATCTCCAAGCAATCAGGTAGACACCTAGTCATTATATTTGCTTCTTCAAACCTATGTAGTGTTTTGCTATTTATCTGTGTATAGCTCCATCACAAAAATATGCTTTTCCTTTTAGAGCCCCTTATAAGGATGGAACTTTTTTCATAGAGACATTTTAATACTAAAGACTGATAATGCACTTATGCAAATAATGTAAGTATTTTCCATGCACCAGTTCTCCATGTAGATAAAGTAATGTCCAATTATCAAAGTTTTCCTTATCTTTGCAGAGAGTTAACTCTTGGAAAAAGCTTTCATTCCTTTCATAAGTGTGTTATCATTCTCCTCACATTAAAATGTCTAAGTGAAACTAGATGGGGAGGGGATGGTGGTGGGGAGACGCATTTCTTCCACTGTTCTGTAGCACAAGAAAGTTGTGCTAAAGGAATGTAGACTTCTAATTTGCATTTTGGGGAGGAAAGAGAGGATGAGAGAAATTGCTGTAAAAAACTGGACATAGAGACTGAAGCTGTATCTTTTTCTTTGTACTCCTAGGCTAAAGCTTTCCCAAACCGCTTAATAAGGAATGAAGGCAGTACAGAAAAATTAGATGCCAAACTGAAGTGCTTCACCAGGTAGGAGGAATCTATTTGATTGCATTCATTCAAACAGACAAAGGTGGGGTTTGAACTTGTCAGGAGCAAGATTGCATTCTTTCTGCTTGAGGCAAAAAAAGAGAGAGAAAATGAAGAATAATGTATTTAGAGCAATAAACAAAGTGTGCAGAGAGATGCTGATGTTCTGTGTAGTTATGTTCATGCCATTTGGCTCTAAACAGTAGGGAGAAATTAGAAGTTGCTCCAGAAACTTGTGTTCTTTTACTGGTGTAGCAAAGGAATAGGCTGCACTAAGATTTGCTTGTATGATTGATTTTGGAAACAAATTTATACATGTATATGTATATAATGGCTTTTTCATGTGTATAAAACATTGCAACAATTGAAAATACAATTAATACCTAAAGCAATAAAAATTATGAATAAGGAACTGCCTGAAGTGAAGCTTCTAGATGTAATATTAGAGAAGTCACTGATCTATTTCTTCCGAGGTTTATTGTATTCTTTTTAGTGTTTCTCTGGCAGCAGTGAGGAAGTGAAAACTGGAAGTCAAATAGTCATCGAGCATTCACTGCGTTATGCCACTGCTCAGGGACATTTTAAAATTTGACTAGTGGTGTGATGTAATAGTAAATATAATTAGATGAGGGAGGAAAAAATCCTCTGGTTTTATTCTTGAGAATTGGTTTCCTAGTATTTGTATGTAAAAAATCCCCATTTTATTGGAGGAGCCTCAAAACTTATTTGAGCACTCATAAAACATGTGGGCTGTCAACCTAATGGGCAGCATGCAGCAACCCTAAAGCCCTGAATTGATTACTCAGAGTGTAATTCCATGCTACTATACTCTTGCATTATTTGCTACATGTGTTTCTTAAGATAGGGCCATAAAGTTATCCTTTGGAGCTACGAGTGGAATGGTCTTATGCATGCTATCTATGCAGTCTATGAGAAGTAGTCCCTGCCATCTAAGGCAAAATAGACCGTAGCAAATAGAAAGCTTGATCTCTGCTTGCTTTAAATCCATAATCATCTTATTCACTTAAAGTAGCTGCCCAGAGAAGGTTAGAGACAGGCAGCAGGGACTGACTTAAATCGAAGAGATTTAAATCACCAATTTTAATAATAATTTAAATTAGCAAGCAGGAATTCTTGATTTAAATTATCAGTTTTAATTGTGCTTTGCATTTGTACTTCCTGCCTAAAGAAAGATTGCAGCTCATAGGTTGGTGACTATAAAAACATGTTGCTTTGCATCTAAATACAGTCTTTATGCTAAATTTGGTTCTTCATTTTGCTAACCAGTTGGATGCACTATGTCTACAGACTTATATTTAAGAAATTATAGACCTTAATTTACATGTATTTAGATTTTTAATTTTTATATTTTGTATTAAGTTGGAAAATGGTGAATACTGAAATTCTTATTTACCAGATAATTATTTCTTGTATTTGTGATTTGTGTCCAGCTCCATTTGGATGGAAATTAGAATTCAGTTAAGCATGTGCAAAAAGAATATTTTCCAATTTTTTTTAATTAGCTGAATAAACTACCTTAAATGTGCGGAATATGCAAGAAACAAACAGAAAAGTTTATTTAAGCAGGTTTTGCATTTAAAACTAACTTGACTTATTAAACAAAGGAAGTAGTTTAATTAGCTAAATATAGATAATGGCCGTTTCTGATCATTATGTCCTTCAACATTTTAGAATTATAGTGCTCATCAGCTCAGATCAGGGTGAGCAAGATATGGCCTGCTAAGCCAGAGGTTCCCAACCACTGGTCCACAGACTGGCGGTGGACCATGAAATCCTTCCTGGGCCGTGGCACATTACCAGGCCACACCCCCAGGTTTTAATTAGTCCCAACCACTGGGGTTTCCCATGAGGTGTGAGCCTGTGCGCGCACACAAAATTTGCTTGCCATCCATTTCCCCATGCAGTAGTAGGGTGAGTGGTGGGGTTGGTAGCCAGATGTGCTGGAGCAGGGGCCATAGTGAGGCTATCCCTATTGAGGCAGCTGCTATACAGCCCAGCTGGCAGGACTGCATGGAGAGCAGCTGTGGCGCTTGGCCCGGCCAAGCGCCACATTGAAAGCAGCTGCAGTGTTTGAGCGCCACGTGGAGAGAGCCTGCCCTGGCCACTAGGGCCAAGAGAGAGCATTTTAAGCCTTTATGTAAGGTGTCAACAGGTCTTTAAAGAATGATGTATTGTAGAGGTTTTAGATTTTTCATGTGACTCATCTGTCAGCCACAAATACAAGGGTAAGTTCCCTTCCTTGGAAGAGAAGTAACCAGTCTGTTATCCTGTATGGCTCCCAAAAGGGAACAGTCTTCAGACTTTACAAGAATTTTTATTGGTTTTTTTAAGTGTGTGTGTGTGTGTGTGGAGGGGTGTTTCAAATTCTTGTTAACTGTCATGTCCCCACTCCTTTGATTTGCCTGATTTACCATGGGCTAAAATTACCACAATGAATATGCAAATATTTCAGAGCCGGTCCGCCAACAGTTTTTGAATGAGTTTGCCGATCCGCGGTATAAAAAAGGCTGGGAACCACTGTGCTAAGCCATTTGATACAGACTGTGGCTCACCCTTTCAGTTCCCCCCCTCAGGCCAATTGAGACCTGGGGATGGGGGAGTGCATGAAGTAATTTGTTCTTCAAGAGGCTGGTGGCTCCCTTCCCCCTCCAGGGGTATGCAGTGCCTAGAGCAGAGGTGGGGAACCTTTTTGGGTCGGGGGCCGCTAGCCCACAGATAAGCTTCCCCCCCCACACACAAATTGTTGTAGTATGATGATTTTTAATTTTTTTTTTAATTAGAATTTTAATGTGATGGTTGAATTTGATTTTTGCAGGGAAGGGCCTGGCGAGGGGGAGGGGTATGGAGCTTCCTTGCCTTCCCACTTCTGCAAGGGATTCCCCCTCCCTCAGGTCCTGCATACCTCCTTAACTGTTAAGGAGGCATTGCTGGCAGCATATGGCTCCAGTCTGCCAGATGCTGTTCCCTGCTGCAGCCAGCCTATTCAGGGAAGACGGGAGGAGCTGGCCTGCTGAGGCCTTCCCTTCCTCCCAGAAAGTGGCCCATGAAGGGAAGGAGCTGGGGAGCTTTTCTTCCCTCCCACTCTGGGAATGGATTTGCACCTCCCTCTCCTTACCAGCAAAAAGGAGTTTAGTGGGCAGCTTCTGCAGGTGATGGAGGCTGGAAAGCAGATGCAGCCTCGCTTTCACTTGCCGCCTCCCAAAATGCTGCAGGGCTCCACAACGTGGAGCTTCTCCCTCCCGCTAGATCTCCTGCATGCACTTCTCTCACATGCAGGAGAGGAACCGGACATATCTAGCTGCACTGCAGGGAAAGCTGGGGGAAGTTTTTAAAGTGGCCCCCAGAATCCTCCTGAGGTGTTTCACAGCCTCTAGGCCCCCCCAAGGGCCGGATGAAATTGTTTGGTGGGCCAGATGTGGCCTGCGAGCCAGAGGTTCCCCACCCCTGGCCTAGAGGGAGCCTCCAGCTGTTTTGAACAGTGAATAACTTATGAAAATAAGGTGCATATGCCCAGAAGAGTCAGTTAAAAGGTAAAATGAGTTCACAATAGATAATACTGGTTTCTAAGAACACTCTTTTCACACTCTTTCTAATGCAAATTCTGTCTATTAGAGATAAATCTGAACGATCATTCAGAGAATTTGGGAACTGAATTTGGCACCTTGCTTCCATTTCTGCCTAATTTGTAAGGGATTGCTGAAACTACTGTTGTACACCCATTTCCCCACAAATCATCCTAATAAAATGATTTGAAACATTTAATGTGAGTCCAACTAGTTTTGGGAGGGAAAGTCCACTTCCATAACTACAGAACCATGAGGGCTTTTATGCCACACTTGAATTACAAGGGCTTTGAAAGAACTTATTCTATCAAGTAAGTAAACCTTGTGGACCACAAAATGGTTAAGTCAGCATGAGCACTAGGGAAGGCAGCAGAAAGCGCTACACAGCATTTGTGTTGGGGGAGAGGCCATAACTAACCTTGCAGTTCCTGCTCATCAGCATGGTTATGGTGAGGAACACTGACAACAACTATTAAACGTGGCTAGCAAAGGTTTTCCTGGGATAGGCATCAAACCACATTTTGTCATTTAGCATAATAGATTAGCCTGGTGTTTTTTTGGAGATGTGCTAAAACTGAGTACTGCCCTTAAATGGATCTTAAAGTCAAGAGCAAGTTCCACAGTTGAAGTCTAGTTTCTCAATTAACTTGGCCTCATCTTCTACGACTGAGAGGAATTCCACTTGAAAACTAAAATAATCATCTGGTGGGTGGGCAAGCACATCACTCCTCACATACAGCAGCCTTTGAGGCTGCCTCTAAACCACGACCAATTGCCTTTTGAATCTGGACAGGAATAGCCCATCTAATACGTTTAAAGTATCATATCAACATTCCACCCTAATCAGATATTAAGAATCCTATAGAGGCTAGATCCTCAGCTCCCTTTGGACTGCGCCATGCTGCTCAGTGTCAGACAAGCTACTTAAATGGGCAGCTGGTGATTCCGCTTGCACAGAGAAATCTCTCAGGGATGCACTACCAGTGGTGGTGGGGTATCATACTGGAGACTGGAGCAGGCATGGCCATAGAACCTCATGGCTCTAACAACTGCCAGACGGTAGAATGGTCTGTCAGCTGACGATCAGGGCAGTGTGTGTGTGTGTGTGTGTGTATGTTTCTGAGAAAAGGTTTAACGTCTGTGTCTTTACTGCTAGGACCGGGGTCCCGTCGCAGAGGGTGGCCAGCAGGCCAACAGACTCCCCGTTATATAGGAAGAGCTTATTACACCTTAGATTTTAGCTGCTAGAACACAGGGGTTCCTTCGCAGCCGGCAGCCTAGGAAAGGCTGAAAAGGTGCCCCAACGGATCTTGTCACCTGGGAGTGACACAGATCCAAACACCCAAGCTCTCCCTATGTCTGTCCCTTTATGACCGGCTGAAGTTCTTTTAAATTGTGCTTGGTTCTGTTACAGCAAGTGGAGGAGTTAGGTTAAAGCTTAAACAGTTACAGGTTTATTAAAGAAGCTTATAAATTATATGGTTACAATGGCTATTGCTCTATTTCTTAAATGCTAGCAAATATATATATAGATCTTAAAATGATTACAGGAAAAAGGTAAAGATAGAAAATAGAAATAATGGTACCAAGTGACAGCTTAATCTTTAAAGAGCTCTAACACTATGTATATATATACTTAAACAAAGGACCACATCCAGGTACAATTTTTACCCCTTTCTGTGCCTCTCAACTCTAGCGTGTCAGGCCAGGGCCGGTCTCTCAATTCCTAGGAAAGACGAATACGAGGTGGGCGTCGCCTCTGGAACCTCGGGAGATCAAACACCTAACCCGACCAGCAGATAGATGGTAGATTGACACTCAGAGAAAATGCGCTGCTGGACCCATCTTTATACTTCTGGGGGCCCGTATTCTCTTTCTTATCTAAGATGCCGAATTGTACTGGTCCGTTTTGTGGCACCAGTTCTTACAAGCAAGTTTCAAGTTAATTTACACTTGCAAGAGAGATAACTAAATTGTGAGTACTAGACATTTTTTTACTGGGCGAGAGATTCCTCCCCCCGCGGATGGATGTGTGTTAGTATCAATATGGGTTTCAGTCAAGGGCACTCCTTGGCAGCCTCTTGGTCAGCAATTGGCGTATCTCTGTTTACAGCCATTCACGGTCACACAGCCTGGGCCTTCTGCTCTGTGTGCCAGGGATGCTCCAGGCAAGCAAAAATGGATGTTACAAGGGGGATTCCTGTCTGGCTACATTGTCTCTAGGGGAGCATTACTTTGTTAGCAGCATAGAGCAATTGCTTCTGAGGCTGAATCAGACCCTTGCTGACCCCAGGATTGGGGGGAACAAAAAAAAAAAAAAAAAAAAAAAAGGAGCCTGACGCTAATTTTCTCCAAAGTTGTGTGTTGTACCAATCTCAGCTCAGACAGATCCAGCCTCTCTTAGGTCTGACATCTTTTAAGGTTCTATATTTCTGGCATCATGTTGAGAACAGTACATCTGGAGCTGCATTTCATATTTAAGACCTAAGTCCAAATTTCCCTAGCATAGGCCTCTCTGATATCACCATTTCAATTTAACCAAGTATAATAACTTTGGCAGCAATATTGCCCAGCGTTATTAATAACAGAGAGAGAAAGATACGTAAAGGTACACTGGGGAGATCAGACAGCCCTTACTCCAGATGCTGGAAAGTATTTCCTAGACATGCTTAGAGAAATCCATGTCTTTCTCAAAAGCAATCAGACCAGGCAGATTTGGAGTCATCACTCTGGTCTAGGAACCTGAGCAGAATGTATCAAAAGATTATATTAGAATGATCCTCCTATAAATGTAAGCAGGAAATTTAGGCAGGGCTTATACACAGCACTACTGAGAGATGACGCAGAAGCAAACACGCAATCCTAGTCTTAGAAGTTCAGTTTCCCCCATAACTTCTACCATATTTGGAGACATTTTTATGTGCTTCCAGCTAGAGATGTTTGGTCAAAAATTTCTAATCTGTTAATCTCTGTTCGTGAGATTTCAAACCTCAACCACATTCCAGTCAGAGAAGCAAGCCAAGATGGGATAACTGTTTGTGACAAATAACAGTTAATCATGTTTCATTACCACAGGTGCTGGAACTAAGGATGTGGGGAATGCTGCTGCACCCCCGGGCTTGAACTGGTTTCCATCAAAGACAGGGTTTACCATTTGATTCAGTGGTTCTCAGTACCCCCACCGCTATATAAATTGTTCAAGCACCCTTGTTCATTACTCTGGGGTTTGCATTAATATTCAGCACTCACTGCGGAAATATAAATACAACACTCTTTGTAAAAAACAAAGCAAAACAAAAACCTCCTACAGAACTCCTGCCAGCTCCTAGTACAGATAATGGCCATGAATATATTTCTTCTTGGAACTTTTAAAAAGCTTGGATTTTATCAGATGGATTTTATTTCACTCTATGGGCTCACTTGGTCTGATAAGCTCAGAGGCTTCCTGTGCTTTGCAGCTCTAATACTTTGGGGAGCCCTTAGTTTAAATACAGAGGGGACTAATTCCTATATACCCTGCTTGCATTGCGACCTCCATGCAAAGGCAAAACAAATAGTCTCCCAACAGGCCTGCTGATGGGGGAGGGAGGAGCAAAGGGGAAATTGCCCAGGGCCCTGGAGCTCCCAGTCACTGTCACCGCTACTGCAGCCATAGTGGTGGCCAGAGCCCAGACCTTTCAGAATTGCTGCAGGAGTGGTGTGTGGCAGGCTGCAGAGCCCTGCACCATGTGCTCTGGCCAGCTCAGAGAGCTGGCGGAGGGGAGGAGGCACCACACCGTCCAGGTGATGCTGAGGGCTGGCTGCCCCAGTCCCACCCCTTCTGCCCAAGGTCCCTCCTCTTCTCCTCCCCTCCCCTCCCCTCCCCCCATTGCCCAGGAGCCTGGCAACCCTGACAGCTCCCCTCTCTCCTGCTAGCACCAGTCCACCTTCTGGCATTTGAAGAATTCTTTGTGGTGCCCTGAAAAGCATCAAAATTTGCCACGCTTCAAGGAATATTGCACACATGGTCATCATGATTACTAAAACAAAAGACAGGACCATGCAGCACTTTAAAGACTAACAAGATGGTTTATTAGGTGATGAGCTTTCATGGGCCAGGCCCACTTCTGGGTCTGGCCCACGAAAGCTCATCACCTAATAAACCATCTTAGTCTTTAAAGTGCTGCATAGCCCTGTCTTTTGTTTCAGCTAGATCAGACTAACATGGCTGCATCTCTATCATCATTATTACTAGTACTGGTAGTAATATTATATAGGTTGAACCTGAATGGAGAGCGGTAACTAGAGGTAACCCCAAGGGTCTATCCTGGGACCAATCCTATTCAACTTGTTTATAAATGTTCTGAAGAAAGGGGTAAAGAGTGAGGTTGCAAAATTTGCAGATTTTATTAAATTGCTCAAGATAGTTAAGACCAAAGCAGACTGTGAAGAGCTTCAAAAAGATCTCACCAAGCTAAGAGATTGGACAACAAAATGGCAACTGAAATTTAATGTGGATAAATATAAAAATAATGCACATTGGAAAAAATAACCCCAACTATACATAAAATATGATGGAGACTAATTTAGCTACTACTACTCAAAAGAGTCATTGCGGATAGTTCTCTGAAAACATACTCTCAATGTGCAGTGGCAGTCAAAAAAGAAAATAGAATGTTAGGAATCATTTAAAAAAGGATAGAGAATAAGACAGAGGGTATCTTAATGCCTCTGTATAAAACCATGGTACGCCCACATCTTGAATACTGCGTACAGATGGGGTCGCCTTATCTCAAAAAAGATATATGGGCATTGGAAACAGTTCAGAGGAGGGCAACAAAAATGATTAGGAGTTTGGAACGGGTCCCATATATAGATAAATTAAAAAGATGTGAACTTTTCAGCTTAGAAAAGAGGAGACTAAAGGGGGATAGGATAGAGGTCTATAAAATCATGACTGGTGTGGAAAAAGCGAATAAGGAAAAGTTTTTACTTGTTCCCTTAATATAAGAACTAGGGGTCATGAAATTAAATTAATGGGCAGCACATTTAAAACAAACAAAAGGAAGTTTTTCTTCACTCTGCGCACTGTCAACTTGTGGAACTTCTTGTTAGAGTATGTTGTGAAGCTTAGAACTTTAACAAAAAAGAGCTAGATACGTTCATTCATGGAGGTTAGGTCCATCACAGGCTATTAGCCAGGCTGAGTAGGAATAGTGTCCTTAGCCTTTGTTTGTCTGGAAATAGATGACAGGAGAGGGATCACATGATGATTACCTGTTGTGTTCACTGCTTCTGGGGCATCTGGCATTGGCCACTATTGGATATTGACAGGATACTGGGCTAGATGGACCTTTGGTCTGACCCAGTATGGCCGTTCTTATGTAACTTCTCTAAACCAGAATGCTCTCGTCCAGAAATACCTGTTGTCTGGAATGATTTTATTTAGCTGGATGTTCACTTTTCATGGGTGTAGTCAAGTTTCCCACAGTCCTAGTAAAATTTGTTTATAGCCACCAGTTGTGGTTGTCAGTGTTCTGTGCTGTTATTTAGCTCTAATTTACCCCTAAATGTCTTGTAAGAGCCCAGTAAGCAGTGGAAATGTTGGTAATGCTGCTAGACAATATTGACATCCCGCAGTCCAGAAAATTCTCTCATTTGGAACCGGTCAGTTCCCGAGGGTGCTGGACTAGAGAAGTTCAACCTGTAGTAACAGCTAGAGGTACCAATTGAGGTTGGAGCCCCATTGTGGTAGGCACTGCCCTGAAAAGTTTTCAATTTATATTGACAAAACAGACAAAGGCAAGACAAAAATAAAGTCACTTCTCATCACACTGAAGATGACAGGACAGCTCAGCGGCAGAGCCAGGAACAGAACCATACCTTCTAGGCTCAACAGCAGTACCTTATCCTCTAGACCAGTGTTTCTCAACCTTTTTTTATAAAGTACACCTTTAAAAAAAATTATAAGTACCCCCGGTACTTACAGTTTTCAGACACACACAATTTTTTTCTACCATTGCAACAAATTTGTTTAAACAACTTAATTGTAGCTGGGCGGGCGAGGAAATTTTTGGGTATAAAAAGTACAAAAATAATGAAGCACTTCTAAAACGTAAAACAAAAATTCAGTTTTCTCCAAATTTCAGTTGTTGATATACCCCCCCCCCCAGATTTCTCTCGAGTACCCCTGAGGATACTCATATCACTGGTTGAGAAACACTGCTCTAGACCATGGGGGAATTTCAGCAACTGCAGGGAAATAGTTATAACCTTCTTTCCAGGGGTAAAATTCTAACATGGCACTCCTAAGACCCCTTCCAGCAAATCAGTGGAGCAAGGCCAACGTGCAATTATCCTAAACAGGGCTAAAGTAAAGGAAGGAGAACTCTTCCATGAAGAAACACAGGCCTTCCTCAATCCTAGTGGTAAAGTGGATATTGCTCATTACCCTCTGTACTGAGGTTAAACTTCAGACCCTCTGGTTTTGCTTAGCATATGATCCTGGCAGACCAAACTGCTCTAGGGAAACAAACAGCTCTTTAACTGCCAAGTATTAGTTACTTGACAATTAAGAAATACAAGCTGAGGCTAGATCTACACTACAAAGAAAAGGTGGAAAAAGATACATAAATTGCAAACCACAATTTGCATATCTTTTCCCACTTTTCTTTCAAAAGAGGCTGTTCTGAAATTTGGCCCTGTGTAGATGGGGCCAAATTTTGGAAAAACCACCTCTTTCAACACATCCCTTCTTCCTCATCTAATGAGAATTACAGGAATGGCGAAAGAACGTGGCCGCTTTTTCAGAACTTGTTCAAAAAAAGTGGATGTGTTCCTTGGATGCGTCATAGTTTTTCCAGGATACCAGAGGTATCCCGGAAAAGCACTGCAATCTAGACATAGCCTGAACCTCTAAAAACAGGACTCTCTGGTATTCAAACATCGATGGATGGGAATTAAGCAGCAGGAGGAACTGTGGCCAGGAGTCCGGCAGCCCCTCCGGGCTGGTGATGCCAGGGCCGAAACCTGCTAGGACCAGTAGCAGACACAGTTGCAATGGAGCTGGCAATTCAGATGGCGCTGGTGATAGTCAAAGACCAGCAGCCCAAGCAGAGCCAATGGCTAGGAGCCTGACCAGAGCCAGCAGCCTGACTGGGGCAGGCAGCAGAGGTCAGTCTGGGAGGCCAATGGCTAGGGGGCTGCAGGTGGAGCCGGGCAGTAGGGGGGCCAGCATTGATCTTCCCTGGTCTGGCAAACTCCCTCGTTTGAGACCTGAGGGTGCTGGACAAGGGAGGTCCAACCTGTAGCTTATTAGGTAATTAGTTAGGAAAATAATAGGGACTAGTTCTTCCTGGAGTGATCCTGAGCTTCCCTGGTGAGGGAGAAGTAGTGTCTTGCTTGAGTGGTGGTGTTAGGATGCATCAGGCCTTTGAAACAAATAAGTCTACCGGGTGCTGGAAGGAGTGTGTTACACAACTCTTCAGTTCCAAAACGTGTTAATTATTTCATAGGATGAGCTCAAACACATAGGTTCATGTAATTACTGCTGCATGACTTGGGGACCTCTCTCAAAACCAGGACTCTCCAGTGAAGGTTTCCAGGTTTTCTTTTTCAGTTTTAATTTTGTTTCCTTTGTTCTGGTTTGACTTTTTTCAACCCTGTTAAATTTCTAGCGACCATTTTTCCAGTCCTTGTGAAAAATGTTTTCCAGTTCAGTATAAATCAGCTTTGAAAGGTCACAGGGGCGCAATTGTGATATGCAGTCCGAGCTTTCTTGCATGTTCATTCCACAGGCATCACGTCCACTCAACTGCTACAGTTGTATAGTCAGAGTAAATTGTTTATCTTTCTAAAAAGATTAATCTTAAATATCTTTACCCTAACAGTGTTGTCTTAGTGTGCTGGCCTTTATTTGTGCCTGACTGTCAGTACTAAATCTGAGGTTGTAGTTTCCATGCTCTTAATCATCACAAATACTTGCCACAAGTATTTTATTCACCAGCTGGCCTGCCACTATTGAAAAGAAAAATTGGATACCAATGACAGTAGTGAAAACATTGTCTGCTTCCTGCCTTTCTCCTCATGTGAGTCATGCTGCTTTGTTAACCTCAGTTGATCTCCAGATGGATGTCCTTTTCTTCTGTTTTATATAAGACAAGGCCATCCTATACAATGTAATTTTTTTCAAAGCATTTCTTTTTTTTTGCAGGCCAGCTCTCAATATAGAAATATTTTGTTTGAAAGTGTTAGCTTCAAGTCTCTCCTCGTTTTCACTGTTGTTTTACGCACTATATCTTCACTTGAAACTGGTAGTTGAAACTTTGTAAATTGTGACTCTATTTAAACCAGATTTCATTGACACCTTTATCCTGATGTTTACCATATAGTAAGAACTCCTCACTATGGGCACATCTACGCTATGTGGAAGATCAACACTGCCACAGTCGATCTTTCAGAATTTGATTTAGTGGGGCTAATATAGACATGCTAAATCAAACTCAAAGGGCACCCCCATCAGCGCTGTTACTCCTGCTTCTCACAAGGAGTAAGGGAAGCCCACTGTGTTTGCTCCCATCGGCCTCCCGTGGTGCGGACGGCACAGAAACGTGATGTAAGATACGTTGATTCCAGCTATGTAACTTACATAGCTGGAGCTGCGTATCTTACTTCAACCTTCCAATGTAATGTATACCTACCTGACCTATGTGCCATCAAATCTTCTTAGACAGTTGATTTGAGTTTGCTATGTTCTGGATGTGTTTTTTGTGGAGTTCAAGTTTTTGCATTATTTAGTGGGATGTAGCTATCAAGTGGTTTGTGAGGAGGCATCCACTGGGTCATATCTCTGTGGCTGAGGGGGGGGAAGCAGCAGAATTCTTCGGCTGCTAAGTTCCAGGGGGAGCCAAGCTAAGTTAGGGATGGAGCAACTCTCTGGGTCCTGTTACATTAATTTAAATTAATGCACATATGGGCCCCAAAGAGTCAAAGGTGTTAACATAACCCTGTAACTGTCCATCATTAAGCAGGGGATACTTATAAAATATTTAATTTAAAAGCCATTGAAAAAAATGTTTTAATTTGGGGGAAGATCAGATTTTGGGCTGTTTTTTGGCTGAGAAAAATTTAAATTTGACACGAATTCACAAAATGTTTCAGTCAAAGTAAATCTACATCCCTCCCTTGCACAAAAAAAAAAAGTTCTGACAGGAAAAGGTCACTTCATGTCAGAAGACAAAACTGTCAGGAGGGAAGAATCCAATACTTTGGTTAGCTGCATGAGTACTCCGCTCAGACTGAGGGCTTGTCTATACTACAGATTGTGATGGCATGACATATGCCACCCCCCTGAGCAACGTAAGCACCATGTGGACAATGCTTTGTTGCTAGCAGAGCTTATCCCCATGACACAGCTGCTGACTCTTGAAGGCTACGTCTAGACTGCAAGCCTCTTTCGAAAGAGGCTTTTTCAAAAGATTCTTTCGAAAAAGCCTCTTTCGAAAAAGAACATCTGGACTACAGTCAGTACTTTCGAAAAAGCAAGCCGCTTTTTTGAAAGAGAGCACCCAGGCAGTCTGGATGCTCTCTTTTGAAAAAGCACAGTTTGAATTACATAGCGCCTTTTTTCAAAAGAGTACTTTCGAAAAAGGCATTCTTCCTCATAAAATGAGGTTTTCCACGGTTGAAAAAACTGCCACGTTCTTTTGATTTACTTTCGAGAGAACGCCGCAGTCTAGATGCAGGTAAAGATTTTTAGAAAAAAGGCCACTTTTTTCGAAAAATCTCTGTAGTCTAGACACACCCTTGCAGAGGTGATCTTATTATGCTGAAGCATATAACCATCAGCATAAACTGTCTTCAGCAGATGCTTCTAGTTTAAATTAGCCCTGAGTCTGCTCAGGCATCTGGAAACAGCTTGTTCACAGTGTGTACATGCTCAGATGGTTAATCATGTATTAGAATAGAGCAAGGGTGGGAAATCTAAGCCCTGGGAGCTGGATGTGCCCCCTGGCTTGCCTGGAGGCTCAGGGCTCCCCCACAGTATTGGGGAGCCATGATGGTACTCTAGACCCCCCCCCATGGGGCTGAAGCACACAAAATCTACTAGCCTGGGCCCTCTTAGGCTCTGGTGTGCGAGGGGACCATGTCAGTTGGGGGCCAAGTCAGTGAAGATGGGGGTTTTTTTTCCACTTCTCACTTGTGTGTGGGCCTTGACTGATTTTTCTGTGGGTCAGTGGCCCTGACGCAAAAAAGGCTCCCCCCTCTGACATAAAGCAACACGATACCTACTGGATATTTACTGAGTATATTCTACCTAATGTACTATAGCCTCAGTAGAACTGTTTTGTCTTATTACAATCATTCTGCAAGGCCTTTTATGTCTTTATAGAGTTTTTCCCCTGCTCATAGGAAAATATAATTCAATTTGAATATTGGTATTATCAAAGAAGTTTCAGTGGTAGGGGAGGTTCAGAAAGAGCAATTTGAAAATGACGGTAAAGCACACATTTTACTTCAGGCATTGATTGTACATTCTTAACTCAGGCACTGATTTGGGCCATGTTACACTCTTTTGCATAAAAATTGAGGGAAGGGAACAAAAGATCTGGAAAGCTTCATGCTGTTTATCTTTCTTTTTGCTGCTCCTCTCAAACTGGAAGGGCATGGGGACAAGAGAAAGGGATCCACGCCTGAGAAGCCCAGGTCAAGGCTGGCCTTACCATGAGGCGAACTGAGGCGGCTGCCTCAGGTGCCAGACTGTGGGGGGTGCCACTAGGACCCAGAGTGTAAAAAATTGTGTCTGCTGCTGGTGCATATGTATTCTCTCTGCTCTAGATGCACAGACATGGCGGAGTGCCATGAGAGGAGTAGAACAGAAGAAGGCAGAACTGAGACCTTTCAAAGCTTTGGCCCAAGCGAGGGGGCATGGGAGCATCATTTGAGCTCCCTGCCTCAGGTGCCAAAATGTTGTGGGCCAGCCCTGGCCCATGTGTTTATGGGAAACTCTTCTCCCATCTTTGCAAATCTGGGGGATTTTGCAGGAAAGGCCTGATTTCTGCCATGAGTTGTTCCTCTGTCCCTCCCTGAACATGATTTCTTGGAAAGTCTTTGCCCAGGAATTGTGCTTGGGAAGCCTGTGATAGCCGCATTAACTCATGTATGAATAAAATACATCAAGCTACCTACAGGGTCTGGAGGAGAGCAAACCATGGAAACCATCAGCTCCCAGCCCTCTTTCCTAACATGCAGCGCTTCAGCATCATAAGGGTGGGTGATATGTTGACAGGCTCTGCTGCAGCAAGCAATCAAGATGTGGAGCTCATACTTTCAGAGAATTTACAAGCCAGAACAGATATGTGCATCTATCTAGTCTGGCCTTTTGCCTAACATAGGCCATAGAATTAATAATTGCTTGCATCTCATTTTCTCATTTGTTCCTCTGAGCAAAACCAACCCATCTGACTCCCCTCTGCTCCTGTCACTGTGGGGACGAGGGACATCCAGCTCTTATATTCCTGATGTTTATCAAATATTTTTTTCTTCCATCTGCTAACATTCTGTGCTTTATACTCTGGAGTTCAGTTCCGATCTGGAGTGGACTTTATGGGTAGGATTAGAGAGCAGGCATTGTTTCAAGGGCAGCTGGGAACCAGTCAGAAACAAAAGGAGCAACTCTTCAACCATGTCATGGAAAAACCACATATGAAATCTTCTCATCGGAACTTGCAAAAATAGATAAGCCAGGGATCCTTTGCTTTTGTTCAACATTTCTTTGTCTTCTGGTCAATAGACTAGCGTCACATAGTTTACACAAGCTAAAACATTTTTAAGAAGAGGTCTCTCTGCCAAAGTTCCCTTTAACTTTTTCCATCCATGTGCAGAATACATTTTGTTATGTGCCCTGAGGCATGTGCAGGTGTGTGTTACCAGTAGAAACACATGCTGCCGGCTGTGGATGCTCTGATATCAGCTGGGCAGTATTTGAATCTCTCCTGGGTGGCTGCCCAAGCATACAGCTTCCAGGGAACATGGCGTGTCTGCCCATTTCAACAATTTACATTGCCTGTGCTGAATACATGGCTCAAAGCTGTGCTTTCGTGGGCGAAAAAAGTGGGTGGAAAAGAGGTGAGAGTTGAACATTGATGCATACTTGTGGCATTTGCTTCAGGATTTGGTAATATTAATGTGTTGCTTTAGGTCTTGTCTCAATTGGCATGTTCCCTTTTTAAATTCATTATTGTTTTATTAATTGGTACCCGTTTTAACCACAGGCCACCAAGTAATATCTGAATTTTTAAAAGCTGCAAGGTTAAGGTTTTCAAAGCCCAATGGGAGATTTAAGGACACACCACCCATTGTTCTTAATTTTAAGCCCTTACTTGCCTTTCAGCATCTTCATCTTAGCTCAGAGTACATTTTGATTCATACGATAAAAGCTCATTGCATATGCATACATCAGCACTAGTTCGTTTTTGCTCTGATTCTGTTCCCATTCAAGTCAGTAGCTTAACTCCTGTTTGTTCCAGGATCAAACACTTTATTCCCTATGGTGAGGGAGGAAAATAGTAATTAAAAGGAAAACCTGCCAACAGGGAATAGGAATATTCATTTAGTCAACACAGATTTGTATAAGTGCCCTCAAATTATACAGGCAGTCCCCGGGTTACGTACAAGATAGGGACTGTAGGTTTGTTCTTAAGTTGAATTTGTATGTAAGTCGGAACTGGTACATATTGTAGGGGAAACTCTAGCCAAACATTTCTCCAGAGCTCAGTTTTATTCTCCCACACCTCACTTCCCTCAGTCCTTTATTCTCAAGCTGAGGTGTCTGCTGAGAAAAGCCGCTCTGCGTCTCCCTGGTCTGCTGGGGGGGGTCCGCTAGCTTCGCGTCTCCCTGGTCTGCTGGGGGGAAGCAGCTAGTGCGGGGTTGCCTCACCCCATTTGTAAGTAGGGATCCGATGTAAGTCGGATCCATGTAACCCGGGGACTGCCTGTACATATTGGATTTGACTGTTCCTGATTCAATTAGGTTATCCAATTATCCATATTTATTCCAATGTCAGTTTGTCAGCAACTGAATGCAAATGTTCATATAGTGGATGAGAGGTTTTTGAAAGATCAAGGTATAGCAAAGTATATGGAAGTTCTGTGTGTTGCTAAGAAACGTCATATGAACTAATGTGCTAAAATTAATTAAGATGCTGCAGAAACTTTCTAACAATTTCTTTGTCCGGCAGATGTTCTGTATGTTTCTCATGGCTTTCTTTTCTTTTTTCCCTAGGGAGGCTTTCAGAATGGACAACCAGAAAACACTTCTTATTCTTCTGGTTGCAGCAACCTTCTGCTCCACTGACCAGACACTGGGTAATACAATATAAGCCTGCTTCTGTATCCATTGAGGTCATCAGCAAAACTCCCTTTGCCCTTAACGGAAGCAGGATTGGGCCTTGTGCTTCTTCTCCATTCCAATATATGTGAAAACAACCAAACAAACCCGGGTGCCATTTGATTCTTTGTGTAATTACTGGACAGCTCTGATAACTTAACTTTACCAGGAATGCATTTTTTACCAGGAGTAAATTTAAGGCAAATAGTTCAGTGGTTTTAGTTTTGGTTTTTCTTTTTGTTTTCAGTTTACATGTACTGATGGTCAAACAGGTAGAGAAAAAAAATCTTACTACTAAATATAAATGAACATTTCAATAGGTGACAGTTAGAATGTTTGTATTTGGGAATCAACTCATGCCAGCTTTGCCTGTTAACACATTCCATTAACACATGCAGTTCAGTTCAAGTACTGATTGCTAATTGCAAGGCTGTCCAACTTTTCAAATCTAGATAAGTTACAGCAGTCCATCCAGCATTTTGACTATTGTAATCAATTCTTTAGCCCCTTGGGAGATGGAAGAATTGAGGAAGGCATCTGTCAGAATGCAGGCCAGCTTCCCTATGTCTAACAATTCTGGGATCATGACCATTTTGCCCTTTTTTTTCAGGTGGTGGTGTGCCATTTTGGAATGACTAAAAACCTATGGCCCTGACACTGCAAGTAATTATTGGATGACGTAGTCATATTGATTTAACATAAATAAGCACTAAAGGCTTGTCTACCTTTTGGGGTAATGCACACTCTGGGGTGTGATTTCTGAAGTGCACTGGTGCATTCCATATTAATTGGTCTGGATTATGCTAGAGGGCACTAAAAGTTCTCAAGCGCATTTCATTGTAGTAGTGTCTAAAACACTTTAGAAGTCTCACCGCCACACTGTGTGTGCATTACCCCACTGTGTACACAAGTTCTTAGTCCCATGCCAAAAAACACTATGGTTAGTAGTAAATGATTGTAGTATTGGGCCTATAAAAACACATGAGTAACTTTCCCTGTGATCTAAAACCACAGCAAGACAATACACCATCGCCAAACAATGAACCCTGGGCATTTTGACGGAAGATGCTTATGTGCCTATAACAACAAGCATGCATGTGTACACATTACCATCTGTTCTTATGAGTAGGCCAGATAAGGAAGTCAAGTATATGTGAAGGTTAGTATCCTGCCTGTTCATAAGAACGGATCTGCACATGCACATTGAATCTTCCTTTTGCGTTCTCAGGAATTTGCACATCCATGCCCATTGGCTACAGAATGCAGGGTTTGCAAGTGAACTGATAGCTGGAATTTTCACAGGCAGGAGCTGTGGATTTTTGTTGAATTGTTACTTTACATAGCCTTTCTCTTCACAAGAAGCAAACAAGAACTGAGCTTGTAATATTATATAGTGTATCCAGTAAAAATTATAAATAGTTATAATATGTTTCTTCAGTCTGTAGGGAAGCTTCTGTTGCAGACATTGTGTTCCTTGTGGATGGATCTTGGAGTATAGGAGATAAGAACTTCAAAAGCATGCAAGACTTCTTGTACACCATGGTCAGCAGCTTTGATGTTGGGGAGGATAAAATCCGTGTAGGTCTGATCCAATACAGTAATGCTCCAACCACTGAATTCTTCTTGAACACTTACCATCACAAGGAAGACATCTTGAAGAAGATACAGAAATTACACTACCAGGGTGGAGGCACAAAAACTGGGGAGAGCTTACAGTTCATGCTGGAGAATCACTTCAAGGAAACTGCTGGAAGTCGTATGGAAGAAGGTGTCCCCCAGATTGCAGTAATGATAACAGATGGGCAAGCTCAGGATAACATCCGAGAACCAGCCCGGAAAGTCAAGGATGCAGGCATCACACTATATGCCATTGGCATCAAAGATGCTAGTTTGGAGGAGCTTCAAGAAATAGTTAGTGAACCAGCTGACAAGCATGTCTACAAAGTGGAAGACTTCACAGCTCTGCAGGATATCTCTCATGGTATATTACAAGTGCTTTGTACCACAGTGGAAGAGGTGAACCGACAAATCACCCATGTCTCTCAAGGTATGTCCACAAGTCTCTCTTCCCTTCCCACCCATTCTTATCTCTTTCCATAGGTGAAGTGTTTAAAACTGTGACATGCAATCAAATTGTGGGTTTTAATTTCAAGTATCTTCTTTATCTCTTTCTCTACCTCATACTGGCATTCTGAGGAATTAATTTTTAATACACACTTACTGTGACCAGTTCCTATAATTATCTGTTTAAGCTAAACATATCCAAAACAATGCTGTGGGGCAGTAGATTCTGAATGCCAACTTACTTTGGTGAATCAAAAATAAAAAGTTTGAAAACTATTTAATTCTGGTGGGTAGAAGTGGAAAGCCAACTTATCCTTTACAGGTGGGACCTTGCTGTCCGGGCACCTTTGGGACCTGACTGGCGTCAAATGAAGGAGTTTGCCAGACCAGGGGAGGTCAATTTTGATCCCAATGCCTGGCTGCAGGCCTTCCTAGTGCCCAGTTCCTGAATTCCAAGGCTCTCTGGTCCTGCAATATTCATGGTCCTGCCAAACCATGGATGTTGCCAGATCAGAGAGTCTCAATTTAGAATAATCCAACCTGTATTGTGAAGATAACTCACAACTCTGAAAGAAATGGAACAACTTGCCTTTTCCTTTTTTTTGTCTCATCTTTCTCATGTAGTTTGCAGAAAGGCCACCTTGGCAGACATTGTATTTCTAGTAGACACTTCAACAAGTATTGGCCCAGAAAACTTTCAGAAAGTGAAGAACTTCCTCTACACCCTGGTTTCAAGACTTGATGTGAGCAGCGATCAGGTCCGAGTTGGACTGGCCCAGTACAGTGACGAGACCTTCAAGGAGTTCTTGCTGAATCAATATTCACTGAAAAGTGACATTTTGGAACAGATACAAAATTTGCCATATAGGAGTGGAGGGAGTTACACGGGCTCAGCTCTGGATTTTGTCAGGACAACATACTTCACTGAGTCTGCTGGTAGCAGAGCTCTGGAAAATGTCCCCCAGATAGTCATCCTAGTCACTGATGGGGAATCCAGTGATCAAATCAAAATACCAGCCAACAATCTGAAAGCCAGAGGCATCTCTGTCTATGTAGTTGGAATCAATGTCCAGGATGTAACCGAGCTTCAGGAAATAGCCAATAAGCCTTTAAATAAATTTCTGTTTAATATTGACAGTTATGATGTCCTTCAAGATCTCCCCAAAAGTATTTTGAAAACTGTGTGCTTTGCTGTTGAGAGTCAGCTTAAAGGTAAATAACTTGCCCTTACAATGGTGGCATTTCAGATATTTTTGATGCGCCAATGCAAGTAAAGAGTGACAACCAGAGGAATCAACAGCCATGCTGGGACCCTGGTTGGGGGAGGGGCTTCTGTGCTCCCAGAAGGGGCGGGACCTCAGGAGAAAGGGGGAGCACCACTGAGAGCATGCCAAGCTGCCCCTCCCCACTCCTAGAGCCACCTGAAGCATGCTGCACAGTGCTCTGGCAGTGATTTAAAGGGTCTGGGGCGCTGGGTGCGACTGCTGCCATGGTAGTAGCAGCAGAGGCTAGGAGCCTGGGGCCTTTTAAAATCACCAGGACTCAGGGCATTTGCCCCCTTTCTCCCTCCCATTGTCGGGCCTGGTGACAACAATTCTGATTTTGATCTGACTTATACCAGTTTTACCTTAGAGTAGCTCCACTGATTTTAATTTGGGCACCAACTCAGGAGAGCATCTCTATTCAGGGGGAGAGCTTTTGCCTTTCCCTTCAGTGTGATGCTATGTGGGAATGTGCCTGTATTCTACATGGTACTGTAAGTGTAGTCTTAGCTAGATATAGCCTTTGCTAAATAAATGCCTTAAATGAAAATTAGATCTCAATAACAAAAGGAGAAGTGCAGTCCAGCATATGGGTGTGCAGGTTTTGATTTAACAGACTAGGAAGCCCTAGAGCAGGGCTACTCAACACATGGCTTGTGGGCCACATTCGGCCCGGGGCCCATTTGTTTGTGGCCCGTGGGAGCCAAAACAAAAAAGTAGTCCATGAAATGGTCTTCTGTTGATATGCATTTTAGTAGTTAAATTCCTGGACTGTCATTGCTCATTAAAAGTGCTGTCATGCGGGTGGAAAATGGGTAAATATTGCATTTTATTAATAGCAGCAGAACTAACTTAAATGGGGCTTATGTGTTGTGTAGTCTTGCCTTAATCTTTGTATTCATGCCCATCAATGTGAAAATCTATTTGCATATATATTTGCATGTATATGCAACCACACTGAAGTTGCAGCCCTTGGCATGTACTGAGAGGGATTTCAAAGTTGAGTAGCTCTGCCCTAAAGCATAATGTGGCTCAATCAGTCTCCTGTAGAAGTAAATGGAAAATTCAGTGGGAACACGACTGGGTCCCTGCATGTATAAATATAACCAGATATAGATTTGGTCAAAAATAGGATCTCCGCACTGGAAGTTTTCACAGGGTCAGCTTCATAGTTTGCATGTGAATTTCAGAGAGCTGCAGGAACAACATTCCTGTAATGTTACTTTGTTATAATTCAACACTGAACATGCAACAGCAAGTAGAAATCTCAACTTAAAATAGCAGAAAACAATGACTACAGTCCTTACAATTTCAATTCAAGTCCAGACTTGATTTCAGGTTGACAGCTACCCCTTTCACTCATTTGTCACGTTTTTCTTTCTCCCTAGCATTTACAAAGCACTATGCTGACATTGTTTTCCTCGTTGACTCATCTGTGAACGTGGGATCTTCAACCTTTGAGCAAATAAAAAATTTCATCTACCAAATAGTTGCCCAGCTCGACGTTGGGATTGACAAGTACAGGATCGGCCTAGCCCAATACAGTGAGGGAGGCCGTGTGGAATTTTTACTGAACACCTATAAGAGCAAGGAAGACGTGCTTAAACACATTCAGGGCAGTGTCCCACTCCTGGGGGGCCCTTTGCAGACAGGAAGTGCTCTGGAATTTCTGCATAAAGTCTTTGTCAAGGAAGATGCTGGAAGCCGAATCAGCCAAGGCACCCCCCAGTTTGCTGTGGTCATCACTTCTGCCAAATCAAAGGATGATGTCACACAAGCTGCAGAGAATCTGAAAGATACTGGAGTAAAAGTCATCTCAGTCGGAGTCCAAAATTCTGACAGGGAAGAACTGGAGGTGATAGCCACCTCTCCCTTGGTTTACCAAGTCAGTGATGGGCAGAGCATTAGTCAGCTTCACCAGGACATTACTGGTGTGTTGGAAACACCAGTTCAACAACAATATGACTCTGCCCTAGATGCAAAAGTGCCAGCAGGTATAGTATGTCACCAGAGTGAAAGTGGCGGCTTGAGTGTATTGGTAGACAGAGAAACTCTATAATTCACCCATAAACAAGAGAAATATCAAATGGCTAGCTAGAAAGGGGCAGGATGCAAATGACTGAACTTAGTGCTTGTGAAAGATTGCACCACCTATGTAGCAGCAAGGAAGCAGGATCTGTGTACAAGTTGCTAACACTTAGTTGTGTTGGTTATATTCAGTGAAATGCTGCTCTCAAACACACCCATCAGTTCCTATTATTGGTTTCAGAGGGGTTGCCCATTGTGACTAAGAGGAATATTTTGCCCAGTTTTTCTGTTCACTTTTTTTTCCTCTCTAGAGATGGGCTGTAGTAACACACCCCAGATTCAGATTCAAAGAAGAACTTCCCTGAAGTCCTGTGATAGTTTGATTAAGTGGCTTGGTTTGGCTGCGAGAGAGAGGTTTGGCTGTGAGAAAGAGATTCAGTCTGCAAATTTCCCCAAAAGTTGGACAAAAGAATGTTTAATATCTGGCATGTGATTCCTATTCATTATTAAATTGGCTTGAACCATAAAGTTCAGATCTAATTCTGAATTTTGCTAGGTTTTGCTTTCATTCCCATCTAGCTCATTGCCTGAGATGTTGGTTTCTTTTAATAAACTGCATCCTTCAGTGATCATGCAGTCTAATCTATAGTAATCTTGTTGTCTAACCTTTTCTTTGGTTGGTTTGCTTTTAGTGTGTGCTAGCGCATCTGTAGCGGACATTGTATTTCTTGTGGATGAATCCAGCAGAATTGGGTTAAGAAACTTCCAGCTGACCCGGACCTTTCTGCTCAAAATAGTCAATGCTCTGGATATTGGCCCAAATAATGTCAGAGTTGGCTTGGTGCTGTACAGTGATGAACCGAGGCTAGAGTTCACCCTGACTACATTTGTGAACAAATCAGATATCTTGAACTACCTCACAAAATTGCCATATCGAGGTGGGAGACCATACACTGGTGCTGCCATAGACTTCCTAAGGAAGAAGGTTTTTACTCAAGAGGCAGGTAGCAGGAAAAATCAAGGAGTACAGCAGTTAGCTGTGATTATCACTGATGGCCAGTCTTTTGATGACTTCATTGAGCCGGCTTCTAAACTGAGACGTAGTGGAGTTGCAGTCTATGCTGTGGGCACCACGAACACCTCCACGAGCAGCCAGCTGGATAAAATTGCATCGTATCCCCCGAGGAAACACGTCACCAACTTGGAATATTTTTTGCAGCTGTCAAATATTGAATGGAAAATTAAGAAACGGCTTTGCAGTGAGATTGTGTTACAAACCTTTGTGGTCCCAGTGCGATCCCGGATCTTGAAAGAAGGTAAGAGGGACATGTGAAAATCTTGCTTGGGAGTATTGAGGAGATTCATCACTATCATCCTCAGAGGTACAATGAGTATCCCATTAATCCCAGCAATGGACTTTAGTGGTAGCTTGGGAATAATTCAATTATATGGGACCAGAACTGCACTGATTTACACCCGGCATGATCCTATGAAAACAATGCTTTGTTACAGTGTTGGCAGCCACATTTTAACCTAAACAAAACTGGGGGTGCCTCCTTCTATGCATGCACAAATACTCACATGAATGTGTGTGCACACGGATGCTGACAGTAATGTTAGAGAACGTTGACATTGCAAGTCCTGCAACACTTATAAACCCCTTATGGCCACATACCAAATGCTTGGATTAAGTTATAAGTAAATGTACATGATGAAAATTAGGGCAAAATTTATCCTAACTAACTCTTATGCTTTCTGTCTGCCCTAGGGTTAGAAAAATGTAGTAGTTTTTCCAAAACCATACATTATAGCCAGCATTTTTCTGTGATTGATTACTATTAAACTATACTGTGGCACTGCAGTAATGGAAAGATCTTTCCCTTTTCCCTTTGTTTCCACTCAATTAGGTTGTGTGGACACAGAGGAAGCTGATATTTATTTCCTGATTGATGGGTCTGGCAGTATATACCCAAATGATTTCCAGGACATGAAAGTATTCATGAACGAAATGATCAGCATGTTCCAGGTCAGTGCCAATGGAGTTCGCTTTGGTGTAGTTCAGTATGCAAGCACTCCTCAGACTGAATTCACTATTGGCCAGTACAACAGCGTGAAGCAGTTAAAGGAAGCAATCCGTGTTATTCAGCAGACAGGAGGCGGTACCAACACTGGCGATGCTTTAAGATATATGAAAAGTCTTTTTGCAAAGGCCGCCAAAGACCGTGTTCCCCAGTTGCTGATAGTCATCACAGACGGTGAATCCCAGGATGAGGTGATAACGCCAGCGGAAGA